>NW_027362764.1:10622496-11064792 GCF_046119375.1 Phyllobates terribilis | reverse complement strand
GTGTGTATATAGAGGTGTATGTGCAGTGTGTGTGTGTATATAGAGGTGTATGTGCCAGTGTGTGTGTGTATATAGAGGTGTATGTGCAGTGTGTGTGTGTATATAGAGGTGTATGTGCAGTGTGTGTGTGTATATAGAGGTGTATGTGCAGTGTGTGTGTGTATATAGAGGTGTATGTGCAGTGTGTGTGTGTATATAGAGGGTGTATGTGCAGTGTGTGTGTGTATATAGAGGTGTATGTGCAGTGTGTGTGTGTATATAGAGGTGGTGCAGTGGTGTGTGTATATAGAGGTGTATGTGCAGTGTGTGTGTGTATATAGAGGTGTATGTGCAGTGTGTGTGTGTATATAGAGGTGTATGTGCAGTGTGTGTGTGTATATAGAGGTGTATGTGCAGTGTGTGTGTATATAGAGGTGTATGTGCAGTGTTGTGGTGTATATAGAGGTTATGTGCAGTGTGTGTGTGTATATAGAGGTGTATGTGCAGTGTGTGTGTGTATATAGAGGTGTATGTGCAGTGTGTGTGTGTATATAGAGGTGTATGTGCAGTGGTGTGTGTATATAGAGGTGTATGTGCATGTGTGTGTGTATATAGAGGTGTATGTGCAGTGTGTGTGTATATAGAGGTGTATGTGCAGTGTGTGTGTGTATATAGAGGTGTATGTGCAGTGTGTGTGTGTATATAGAGGTGTATGTGCAGTGTGTGTGTATATAGAGGTGTATGTGCAGTGTGTGTGTGTATATAGAGGTGTATGTGCAGTGTGTGTGTGTATATAGAGGTGTATGTGCAGGTGTGTGTGTATATAGAGGTGTATGTGCAGTGTGTGTGTGTGTATATAGAGGTGTATGTGCAGTGTGTGTGTATATAGAGGTGTATGTGCAGTGTGTGTGTGTATATAGAGGTGTATGTGCAGTGTGTGTGTGTATATAGAGGTGTATGTGCAGTGTGTGTGTATATAGAGGTGTATGTGCAGTGTGTGTGTGTATATAGAGGTGTATGTGCAGTGTGTGTGTGTGTATATAGAGGTGTATGTGCAGTGTGTGTGTATATAGAGGTGTATGTGCAGTGTGTGTGTGTATATAGAGGTGTATGTGCAGTGTGTGTGTGTATATAGAGGTGTATGTGCAGTGTGTGTGTGTATATAGAGGTGTATGTGCAGGTGTGTGTATATGAGGTGTATGTGCAGTGTGTGTGTGTATATGAGGTGTATGTGCATGTGTGTGTATATAGAGGTGTATGTGCAGTGTGTGTGTGTATATAGAGGTGTATGTGCAGTGTGTGTGTGTATATAGAGGTGTATGTGCAGTGTGTGTGTGTATATAGAGGTGTATGTGCAGTGTGTGTGTGTATATAGAGGTGTATGTGCAGTGTGTGTGTGTATATAGAGGTGTATGTGCAGTGTGTGTGTGTATATAGAGGTGTATGTGCAGTGTGTGTGTATATAGAGGTGTATGTGCAGTGTGTGTGTGTATAGAGGTGTATGTGCAGTGTGTGTGTGTATATAGAGGTGTATGTGCAGTGTGTGTGTATATAGAGGTGTATGTGCAGTGTGTGTGTGTATATAGAGGTGTATGTGCAGTGTGTGTGTGTATATAGAGGTGTATGTGCAGTGTGTGTGTATATAGAGGTGTATGTGCAGTGTGTGTGTGTATATAGAGGTGTATGTGCAGTGTGTGTGTGTATATAGAGGTGTATGTGCTGTGTGTGTGTGATATAGAGGTGTATGTGCAGTGTGTGTGTGTATATAGAGGTGTATGTGCAGTGTGTGTGTATATAGAGGTGTATGTGCAGTGTGTGTGTATATAGAGGTGTATGTGCAGTGTGTGTGTGTATATAGAGGTGTATGTGCAGTGTGTGTGTGTATATAGAGGTGTATGTGCAGTGTGTGTGTGTATATAGAGGTGTATGTGCAGTGTGTGTGTGTATATAGAGGTGTATGTGCAGTGTGTGTGTGTATATAGAGGTGTATGTGCAGTGTGTGTGTATATAGAGGTGTATGTGCAGTGTGTGTGTATATAGAGGTGTATGTGCAGTGTGTGTGTATATAGAGGTGTATGTGCAGTGTGTGTGTATATAGAGGTGTATGTGCAGTGTGTGTGTGTATATAGAGGTGTATGTGCAGTGTGTGTGTATATAGAGGTGTATGTGCAGTGTGTGTGTATATAGAGGTGTATGTGCAGTGTGTGTGTGTATATAGAGGTGTATGTGCAGTGTGTGTGTGTATATAGAGGTGTATGTGCAGTGTGTGTGTGTATAGAGGTGTATGTGCAGTGTGTGTGTGTATATAGAGGTGTATGTGCAGTGTGTGTGTATATAGAGGTGTATGTGCAGTGTGTGTGTGTATATAGAGGTGTATGTGCAGTGTGTGTGTGTATATAGAGGTGTATGTGCAGTGTGTGTGTGTATATAGAGGTGTATGTGCAGTGTGTGTGTATATAGAGGTGTATGTGCAGTGTGTGTGTGTATATAGAGGTGTATGTGCAGTGTGTGTGTGTATATAGAGGTGTATGTGCAGTGTGTGTGTATATAGAGGTGTATGTGCAGTGTGTGTGTATATAGAGGTGTATGTGCAGTGTGTGTGTATAGAGGTGTATGTGCAGTGTGTGTGTGTATAGAGGTGTATGTGCAGTGTGTGTGTATATAGAGGTGTATGTGCAGTGTGTGTGTGTATATAGAGGTGTATGTGCAGTGTGTGTGTATATAGAGGGTATGTGCAGTGTGTGTGTATATAGAGGTGTATGTGCAGTGTGTGTGTGTATATAGAGGTGTATGTGCAGTGTGTGTGTATATAGAGGTGTATGTGCAGTGTGTGTGTATATAGAGGTGTATGTGCAGTGTGTGTGTGTATATAGAGGTGTATGTGCAGTGTGTGTGTATATAGAGGTGTATGTGCAGTGTGTGTGTATATAGAGGTGTATGTGCAGTGTGTGTGTGTATAGAGGTGTATGTGCAGTGTGTGTGTGTATATAGAGGTGTATGTGCAGGTGTGTGTGTATATAGAGGTGTATGTGCAGTGTGTGTGTATATAGAGGTGTATGTGCAGTGTGTGTGTATATAGAGGTGTATGTGCAGTGTGTGTGTATATAGAGGTGTATGTGCAGGTGTGTGTGTATATAGAGGTGTATGTGCAGTGTGTGTGTATATAGAGGTGTATGTGCAGTGTGTGTGTATATAGAGGTGTATGTGCAGTGTCTGTGTATATAGAGGTGTATGTGCAGTGTGTGTGTGTATATAGAGGTGTATGTGCAGTGTGTGTGTATATAGAGGTGTATGTGCAGTGTGTGTGTGTATAGAGGTGTATGTGCAGTGTGTGTGTGTATAGAGGTGTATGTGCAGTGTGTGTGTATATAGAGGTGTATGTGCAGTGTGTGTGTGTATATAGAGGTGTATGTGCAGTGTGTGTGTATATAGAGGTGTATGTGCAGTGTGTGTGTATATAGAGGTGTATGTGCAGTATGTGTGTGTATATAGAGGTGTATGTGCAGTGTGTGTGTATATAGAGGTGTATGTGCAGTGTGTGTGTGTATATAGAGGTGTATGTGCAGTGTGTGTGTATATAGAGGTGTATGTGCAGTGTGTGTGTGTATATAGAGGTGTATGTGCAGTGTGTGTGTATATAGAGGTGTATGTGCAGTGTGTGTGTGTATAGAGGTGTATGTGCAGTGTGTGTGTGTATAGAGGTGTATGTGCAGTGTGTGTGTGTATAGAGGTGTATGTGCAGTGTGTGTGTATATAGAGGTGTATGTGCAGTGTGTGTGTATATAGAGGTGTATGTGCAGTGTGTGTTGTGTATTATAGAGGTGTATGTGCAGTGTGTGTGTGTGTATAGAGGTGTATGTGCAGTGTGTGTGTGTGTATAGAGGTGTATGTGCAGTGTGTGTGTGTGTATAGAGGTGTATGTGCAGTGTGTGTGTGTATATAGAGGTGTATGTGCAGTGTGTGTGTATATAGAGGTGTATGTGCATTGTGTGTGTGTATAGAGGTGTATGTGCAGTGTGTGTGTGTATAGAGGTGTATGTGCAGTGTGTGTGTATATAGAGGTGTATGTGCAGTGTGTGCGTACATAGAGGTGTATGTGCAGTGTGTGTGTGTATATAGAGGTGTATGTGCAGTGTGTGTGTATATAGAGGTGTATGTGCAGTGTGTGTGTGTATATAGAGGTGTATGTGCAGTGTGTGTATATAGAGGTGTATGTGCAGTGTGTGTGTATATAGAGGTGTATGTGCAGTGTGTGTGTGTATATAGAGGTGTATGTGCAGTGTGTGTGTGTATATAGAGGTGTATGTGCAGTGTGTGTGTGTATATAGAGGTGTATGTGCAGTGTGTGTGTGTATATAGAGGTGTATGTGCAGTGTGTGTGTGTATATAGAGGTGTATGTGCAGTGTGTGTGTATATAGAGGTGTATGTGCAGTGTGTGTGTGTATATAGAGGTGTATGTGCAGTGTGTGTGTGTGTATATAGAGGTGTATGTGCAGTGTGTGTGTATATAGAGGTGTATGTGCAGTGTGTGTGTATTATAGAGGTGTATGTGCAGTCTGTGTGTGTATATAGAGGTATATGTGCAGTGTGTGTGTATATAGAGGTGTATGTGCAGTGTGTGTGTATATAGAGGTGTATGTGCAGTGTGTGTGTGTATATAGAGGTGTATGTGCAGTGTGTGTGTGTATATAGAGGTGTATGTGCAGTGTGTGTGTGTATATAGAGGTGTATGTGCAGTGTGTGTGTGTATATAGAGGTGTATGTGCAGTGGTGTGTGTATATAGAAGTGTATGTGCATGTGTGTGTTATAGAGGTGTATGTGCAGTGTGTGTGTGTATAGAGGTGTATGTGCAGTGTGTGTGTGTATATAGAGGTGTATGTGCAGTGTGTGTGTATATAGAGGTGTATGTGCAGTGTGTGTGTATATAGAGGTGTATGTGCAGTGTGTGTGTGTATATAGAGGTGTATGTGCAGTGTGTGTGTATATAGAGGTGTATGTGCAGTGTGTGTGTGTATATAGAGGTGTATGTGCAGTGTGTGTGTATATAGAGGTGTATGTGCAGTGTGTGTGTGTATATAGAGGTGTATGTGCAGTGTGTGTGTATATAGAGGTGTATGTGCAGTGTGTATAGAGGTGTATGTGCAGTGTGTGTGTATATAGAGGTGTATGTGCAGTGTGTGTGTGTATATAGAGGTGTATGTGCAGTGTGTGTGTATATAGAGGTGTATGTGCAGTGTGTGTGTGTATAGAGGTGTATTGTGCAGTGTGTGTGTGTATATAGAGGTGTATGTGCAGTGTGTGTGTGTATTTAGAGGTGTATGTGCAGTGTGTGTGTGTATATAGAGGTGTATGTGCAGTGTGTGTGTGTATATAGAGGTGTATGTGCAGTGTGTGTGTATATAGAGGTGTATGTGCAGTGTGTGTGTGTATAGAGGTGTATGTGCAGTGTGTGTGTATATAGAGGTGTATGTGCAGTGTGTGTGTATATAGAGGTGTATGTGCATGTGTGTGTGTATATAGAGGTGTATGTGCATGTGTGTGTGTATATAGAGGTGTATGTGCAGTGTGTGTGTGTATATAGAGGTGTATGGTGCAGTGTGTGTGTATATAGAGGTGTATGTGCAGTGTGTGTGTATATAGAGGTGTATGTGCAGTGTGGTGTGTATATAGAGGTGTTTGTAGTGTGTGTGTGTATAGAGGTGTATGTGCAGTGTGTGTGTGTATATAGAGGTGTATGTGCAGTGTGTGTGTATATAGAGGTGTATGTGCAGTGTGTGTGTATATAGAGGTGTATGTGCAGTGTGTGTGTGTATATAGAGGTGTATGTGCAGTGTGTGTGTATATAGAGGTGTATGTGCAGTGTGTGCGTATATAGAGGTGTATGTGCAGTGTGTGTGTATATAGAGGTGTATGTGCAGTGTGTGTGTGTATATAGAGGTGTATGTGCAGTGTGTGTGTATATAGAGGTGTATGTGCAGTGTGTGTGTGTATATAGAGGTGTATGTGCAGTGTGTGTGTATATAGAGGTGTATGTGCAGTGTGTGTGTGTATAGGGTGTTGATTGCAGTGTGTGTGTGTAGAGGTGATGTGCAGTGTGTGTGTATAGAGGTGTATGTGCAGTGTGTGTGTATATAGAGGTGTATGTGCAGTGTGTGTGTGTAGAGGTGTATGTGCAGTGTGTGTGTGTATAGAGGTGTATGTGCAGTGTGTGTGTGTGTATAGAGGTGTATGTGCAGTGTGTGTGTGTGTATAGAGGTGTATGTGCAGTGTGTGTGTATATAGAGGTGTATGTGCAGTGTGTGTGTATATAGAGGTGTATGTGCAGTGTGTGTGTGTATAGAGGTGTATGTGCAGTGTGTGTGTGTATAGAGGTGTATGTGCGTGTGTGTGTATATAGAGGTGTATGTGCAGTGTGTGTGTATATAGAGGTGTATGTGCAGTGTGTGTGTGTATATAGAGGTGTATGTGCAGTGTGTGTGTGTATATAGAGGTGTATGTGCAGTGTGTGTGTGTATATAGAGGTGTATGTGCAGTGTGTGTGTGTATATGGAGGTGTATGTGCAGTGTGTGTGTATATAGAGGTGTATGTGCAGTGTGTGTATATAGAGGTGTATGTGCAGTGTGTGTGTATATAGAGGTGTATGTGCAGTGTGTGTGTGTATATAGAGGTGTATGTGCAGTGTGTGTGTGTATATAGAGGTGTATGTGCAGTGTGTGTGTATATAGAGGTGTATGTGCAGTGTGTGTGTGTATATAGAGGTGTATGTGCAGTGTGTGTGTGTATATAGAGGTGTATGTGCAGTGTGTGTGTATATAGAGGTGTATGTGCAGTTTGTGTGTTATAGAGGTGTATGTGCAGTGTGTGTGTGTATATAGAGGTGTATGTGCAGTGTGTGTGTATATAGAGGTGTATGTGCAGTGTGTGTGTATATAGAGGTGTATGTGCAGTGTGTGTGTATATAGAGGTATATGTGCAGTGTGTGTGTATATAGAGGTGTATGTGCAGTGTGTGTGTATATAGAGGTGTATGTGCAGTGTGTGTGTGTATATAGAGGTGTATGTGCAGTGTGTGTGTGTATATAGAGGTGTATGTGCAGTGTGTGTGTGTATATAGAGGTGTATGTGCAGTGTGTGTGTGTGTATATAGAGGTGTATGTGCAGTGTGTGTGTGTATATAGAGGTGTATGTGCAGTGTGTGTGTATATAGAAGGTGTATGTGCAGTGTGTATAGAGGTGTATGTGCAGTGTGTGTGTGTATATAGAGGTGTATGTGCAGTGTGTGTGTGTATATAGAGGTGTATGTGCAGTGTGTGTGTGTATATAGAGGTGTATGTGCAGTGTGTGTGTATATAGAAGTGTATGTGCAGTGTGTATAGAGGTGTATGTGCAGTGTGTGTGTGTATAGAGGTGTATGTGCAGTGTGTGTGTGTATATAGAGGTGTATGTGCAGTGTGTGTGTGTATAGAGGTGTATGTGCAGTGTGTGTGTATATAGAGGTGTATGTGCAGTGTGTGTGTGTATATAGAGGTGTATGTGCAGTGTGTGTGTATATAGAGGTGTATGTGCAGTGTGTGTATATATAGAGGTGTATGTGCAGGTGTGTGTGTGTATATAGAGGTGTATGTGCAGTGTGGTGTGTATATAGAGGTGTATGTGCAGTGTATAGAGGTGTATGTGCAGTGTGTGTGTGTATAGAGGTGTATGTGCAGTGTGTGTGTGTATATAGAGGTGTATGTGCAGTGTGTGTGTGTATAGAGGTGTATGTGCAGTGTGTGTGTATATAGAGGTGTATGTGCAGTGTGTGTGTGTGTATATAGAGGTGTATGTGCAGTGTGTGTGTATATAGAGGTGTATGTGCAGTGTGTGTGTGTATATAGAGGTGTATGTGCAGTGTGTGTATATATAGAGGTGTATGTGCAGTGTGTGTGTATATAGAGGTGTATGTGCAGTGCGTGTGTGTATATAGAGGTGTATGTGCAGTGTGTGTGTATATAGAGGTGTATGTGCAGTGTGTGTGTGTATATAGAGGTGTATGTGCAGTGTGTGTGTATATAGAGGTGTATGTGCAGTGTGTGTGTGTATATAGAGGTGTATGTGCAGTGTGTGTGTGTATATAGAGGTGTATGTGCAGTGTGTGTGTGTATATAGAGGTGTATGTGCAGTGTGTGTGTATATAGAGGTGTATGTGCAGTGTGTGTGTGTATATAGAGGTGTATGTGCAGTGTGTGTGTATATGAGGTGTATGTGCAGTGTGTATAGAGGTGTATGTGCAGTGTGTGTGTGTATAGAGGTGTATGTGCAGTGTGTGTGTGTATATAGAGGTGTATGTGCAGTGTGTGTGTATAGAGGTGTATGTGCAGTGTGTGTGTGTATATAGAGGTGTATGTGCAGTGTGTGTGTATATAGAGGTGTATGTGCAGTGTGAGTGTATATAGATGTGTATGTGCAGTGTGTGTATAGAGGTGTATGTGCAGTGTGTGTGTGTATATAGAGGTGTATGTGCAGTGTGTGTGTGTATATAGAGGTGTATGTGCAGTGTGTGTGTGTATATAGAGGTGTATGTGCAGTGTGTGTGTATATAGAGGTGTATGTGCAGTGTGTGTGTGTATATAGAGGTGTATATGCAGTGTGTGTGTGTATATAGAGGTGTATGTGCAGTGTGTGTGTGTATATAGAGGTGTATGTGCAGTGTGTGTGTGTATATAGAGGTGTATGTGCAGTGTGTGTGTGTATATAGAGGTGTATGTGCAGTGTGTGTGTGTATATAGAGGTGTATGTGCAGTGTGTGTGTATAAAGAGGTGTATGTGAAGTGTGTGTGTGTGTATATAGAGGTGTATGTGCAGTGTGTGTGTGTATATAGAGGTGTATGTGCAGTGTGTGTGTGTATATAGAGGTGTATGTGCAGTGTGTGTGTGTATATAGAGGTGTATGTGCAGTGTGTGTGTGTATGTAGAGGTGTATGTGCAGTGTGTGTGTATATAGAGGTGCATGTGCAGTGTGTGTGTATATAGAGGTGTATGTGCAGTGTGTGTATGTATATAGAGGTGTATGTGCAGTGTGTGTGTGTGTATATAGAGGTGTATGTGCAGTGTGTGTGTATATAGAGGTGTATGTGCAGTGTGTGTGTGTATATAGAGGTGTATGTGCAGTGTGTGTGTGTATATAGAGGTGTATGTGCAGTTTGTGTGTATATAGAGGTGTATGTGCAGTGTGTGTGTGTATATAGAGGTGTAGGTGCAGTGCGTGTGTGTATATAGAGGTGTATGTGCAGTGTGTGTGTGTATATAGAGGTGTATGTGCAGTGTGTGTGTGTATATAGAGGTGTATGTGCAGTGTGTGTGTATATAGAGGTGTATGTGCAGTGTGTGTGTGTATATAGAGGTGTATGTGCAGTGTGTGTGTGTATATAGAGGTGTATGTGCAGTGTGTGTGTGTATATAGAGGTGTATGTGCAGTGTGTGTGTGTATATAGAGGTGTATGTGCAGTGTGTGTGTGTATATAGAGGTGTATGTGCAGTGTGTGTGTGTATATAGAGGTGTATGTGCAGTGTGTGTGTGTATATAGAGGTGTATGTGCAGTGTGTGTGTGTATATAGAGGTGTATGTGCAGTGTGTGTGTGTATATAGAGGTGTATGTGCAGTGTGTGTGTGTATAGAGGTGTATGTGCAGTGTGTGTGTGTATATAGAGGTGTATGTGCAGTGTGTGTGTATATAGAGGTGTATGTGCAGTGTGTGTGTATGTAGAGGTGTATGTGCAGTGTGTGTGTATATAGAGGTGTATGTGCAGTGTGTATAGAGGTGTATGTGCAGTGTGTGTGTATATAGAGGTGTATGTGCAGTGTGTGTGTATATAGAGGTGTATGTGCAGTGTGTGTGTGTATATAGAGGTGTATGTGCAGTATGTGTGTATATAGAGGTGTATGTGCAGTGTGTGTGTATGTAGAAGTGTATGTGCAGTGTGTGTGTGTATATAGAGGTGTATGTGCAGTGTGTGTGTATATAGAGGTGTATGTGCAGTGTGTGTGTGTGTATATAGAGGTGTATGTGCAGTGTGTGTGTATATAGAGGTGTATGTGCAGTGTGTGTGTGTATATAGAGGTGTATGTGCAGTGTGTGTGTATATAGAGGTGTATGTGCAGTGTGTGTGTATATAGAGGTGTATGTGCAGTGTGTGTGTATATAGAGGTGTATGTGCAGTGTGTGTGTGTATATAGAGGTGTATGTGCAGTGTGTGTGTGTATATAGAGGTGTATGTGCAGTGTGTGTGTATATAGAGGTGTATGTGCAGTGTGTGTGTGTATAGAGGTGTATGTGCAGTGTGTGTGTGTATAGAGGTGTATGTGCAGTGTGTGTGTATATAGAGGTGTATGTGCAGTGTGTGTGTGTATATAGAGGTGTATGTGCAGTGTGTGTGTATATAGAAGTGTATGTGCAGTGTGTGTGAATATAGAGGTGTATGTGCAGTGTGTGTGTATATAGAGGTGTATGTGCAGTGTGTGTGTATATAGAGGTGTATGTGCAGTGTGTGTGTGTATAGAGGTCTATGTGCAGTGTGTGTGTGTATAGAGGTGTATGTGCAGTGTGTGTGTATATAGAGGTGTATGTGCAGTGTGTGTGTGTATATAGAGGTGTATGTGCAGTGTGTGTGTATATAGAGGTGTATGTGCAGTGTGTGTGTATATAGAGGTGTATGTGCAGTGTGTGTGTGTATATAGAGGTGTATGTGCAGTGTGTGTGTATATAGAGGTGTATGTGCAGTGTGTGTGTGTATATAGAGGTGTATGTGCAGTGTGTGTGTATATAGAGGTGTATGTGCAGTGTGTGTATATAGAGGTGTATGTGCAGTGTGTGTGTATATAGAGGTGTATGTGCAGTGTGTGTGTGTATAGAGGTGTATGTGCAGTGTGTGTGTGTATAGAGGTGTATGTGCAGTGTGTGTGTGTATAGAGGTGTATGTGCAGTGTGTGTGTATATAGAGGTGTATGTGCAGTGTGTGTGTATATAGAGGTGTATGTGCAGTGTGTGTGTATATAGAGGTGTATGTGCAGTGTGTGTGTGTGTATAGAGGTGTATGTGCAGTGTGTGTGTGTGTATAGAGGTGTATGTGCAGTGTGTGTGTGTATATAGAGGTGTATGTGCAGTGTGTGTGTATATAGAGGTGTATGTGCAGTGTGTGTGTGTATAGAGGTGTATGTGCAGTGTGTGTGTGTATAGAGGTGTATGTGCAGTGTGTGTGTGTATAGAGGTGTATGTGCAGTGTGTGTGTATATAGAGGTGTATGTGCAGTGTGTGTGTATATAGAGGTGTATGTGCAGTGTGTGTATATAGAGGTGTATGTGCAGTGTGTGTGTGTATATAGAGGTGTATGTGCAGTGTGTGTGTGTATATAGAGGTGTATGTGCAGTGTGTGTGTGTATATAGAGGTGTATGTGCAGTGTGTGTGTGTATATAGAGGTGTATGTGCAGTGTGTGTGTGTGTATATAGAGGTGTATGTGCAGTGTGTGTGTGTATATAGAGGTGTATGTGCAGTGTGTGTGTATATAGAGGTGTATGTGCAGTGTGTGTGTGTATAGAGGTGTATGTGCAGTGTGTGTGTGTATAGAGGTGTATGTGCAGTGTGTGTGTGTGTATAGAGGTGTATGTGCAGTGTGTGTGTATATAGAGGTGTATGTGCAGTGTGTGTGTGTATATAGAGGTGTATGTGCAGTGTGTGTGTATATAGAGGTGTATGTGCAGTGTGTGTGTGTATATAGAGGTGTATGTGCAGTGTGTGTGTATATAGAGGTGTATGTGCAGTGTGTGTATATAGAGGTGTATGTGCAGTGTGTGTGTGTATATAGAGGTGTATGTGCAGTGTGTGTGTGTATATAGAGGTGTATGTGCAGTGTGTGTGTATATAGAGGTGTATGTGCAGTGTGTGTGTGTATATAGAGGTGTATGTGCAGTGTGTGTGTGTATATAGAGGTGTATGTGCAGTGTGTGTGTATATAGAGGTGTATGTGCAGTGTGTGTGTATATAGAGGTGTATGTGCAGTGTGTGTGTGTATATAGAGGTGTATGTGCAGTGTGTGTGTGTATATAGAGGTGTATGTGCAGTGTGTGTGTATATAGAGGTGTATGTGCAGTGTGTGTGTGTATATAGAGGTGTATGTGCAGTGTGTGTGTGTATATAGAGGCGTATGTGCAGTGTGTGTGTATATAGAGGCGTATGTGCAGTGTGTGTGTGTATAGAGGTGTATGTGCAGTGTGTGTGTGTATATAGAGGTGTATGTGTAGTGTGTGTGTATATAGAGGTGTATGTGCAGTGTGTGTGTATATAGAGGCGTATGTGCAGTGTGTGTGTATATAGAGGTGTATGTGCAGTGTGTGTGTGTATAGAGGTGTATGTGCAGTGTGTGTGTATATAGAGGTGTATGTGCAGTGTGTGTGTGTATAGAGGTGTATGTGCAGTGTGTGTGTGTATATAGAGGTGTATGTGCAGTGTGTGTGTATATAGAGGTGTATGTGCAGTGTGTGTGTGTATATAGAGGTGTATGTGCAGTGTGTGTGTGTATATAGAGGTGTATGTGCAGTGTGTGTGTGTATATAGAGGCGTATGTGCAGTGTGTGTGTATATAGAGGCGTATGTGCAGTGTGTGTGTGTATAGAGGTGTATGTGCAGTGTGTGTGTATATAGAGGTGTATGTGCAGTGTGTGTGTGTATATAGAGGTGTATGTGCAGTGTGTGTGTATATAGAGGTGTATGTGCAGTGTGTGTGTGTATAGAGGTGTATGTGCAGTGTGTGTGTGTATAGAGGTGTATGTGCAGTGTGTGTGTATATAGAGGTGTATGTGCAGTGTGTGTGTGTATAGAGGTGTATGTGCAGTGTGTGTGTGTATATAGAGGTGTATGTGCAGTGTGTGTGTATATAGAGGTGTATGTGCAGTGTGTGTGTATATAGAGGTGTATGTGCAGTGTGTGTGTGTATATAGAGGTGTATGTGCAGTGTGTGTGTATATAGAGGTGTATGTGCAGTGTGTGTGTATATAGAGGTGTATGTGCAGTGTGTGTGTGTATATAGAGGTGTATGTGCAGTGTGTGTGTATATAGAGGTGTATGTGCAGTGTGTGTGTATATAGAGGTGTATGTGCAGTGTGTGTGTATATAGAGGTGTATGTGCAGTGTGTGTGTATATAGAGGTGTATGTGCAGTGTGTGTTTATATAGAGGTGTATGTGCAGTGTGTGTGTATATAGAGGTGTATGTGCAGTGTGTGTGTATATAGAGGTGTATGTGCAGTGTGTGTGTATATAGAGGTGTATGTGCAGTGTGTGTGTATATAGAGGTGTATGTGCAGTGTGTGTTTATATAGAGGTGTATGTGCAGTGTGTGTGTATATATATTATACATATATAGGTTTTCCTCCGGTGTCTCCGCTCCCCGGCGCCGCACTCACACTAATCAGTCCTGCATTCTGCAGACTGGCCAGCAGGGGGCGCAGCGAGATCACTATTCACTTACTTACTTGCGAGATGACGTAATATTTCTGCGACCAAGAAAATTAACAGATCGGCGATTGCGCTGTGAGCGTCTGATTGGCGGAGTTTCCGTCTTCTCTCGTTCACGGTCCAATCAGATTACAGGATTTATATTTAGCTTTTTCTTACTGGCTGAGATAGAGGTAAACACTGAAACTGGAGGCGGGGGCGGAGCTACCCGGAACTTCACCAATTGTACTCGTGAGTAGGGTGGGGCTATAGGAACAGTCACCAATCAGTGCACGGCACTCCATGATTGACAACACTGTCCTCCAATCAGCAATTAAATCGTACGACTAAGCGGAAAAGTGACATTTCCGACGAGGAAGAGAGAAAGTGACAGCAGAAAAAAAGACGGCAGGAGAGAGAGAGAGTAAGTGAGAGACGGCAGAAGAGAGAGAGACGGCAGAAGAGAGAGAGACGGCAGGAGAGAGAGAGAGAGAGAGACGGCAGAAGAGAGAGAGACGGCAGGAGAGAGAGAGAGAGAGAGAGACGGCAGGAGGGAGAGAGAGAGAGACGGCAGAAGAGAGAGGGACGGCAGGAGAGAGAGAGAGAGACGGCAGAAGAGAGAGAGACGGCAGAAGAGAGAGGGACGGCAGGAGAGAGAGAGACTGCAGAAGAGAGAGGGACGGCAGGAGAGAGAGAGAGAGAGAGACGGCAGAAGAGAGAGAGACGGCAGAAGAGAGAAAGAGAGTAAGTGAGAGCCGGCAGAAGAGAGAGTAAGAGAGCCGGCAGAAGAGAGAGAGAGACGGCAGGAGAGAGACGGCAGAAGAGAGAAAGAGAGTAAGTGAGAGCCGGCAGAAGAGAGAGAGAGACTGCAGAAGAGAGAGAGAGACTGTAGAAGAGAGAGAGACTGTAGAAGAGAGAGAGACTGCAGAAGAGAGAGAGACTGCAGAAGAGAGAGAGAGACTGCAGAAGAGAGAGAGACTGCAGAAGAGAGAGAGAGACTGCAGAAGAGAGAGAGACTGCAGAAGAGAGAGAGGGACTGCAGAAGAGAGAGACTGCAGAAGAGAGAGAGAGACTGCAGAAGAGAGAGGGACTGCAGAAAAGAGAGAGAGACTGCAGAAGAGAGAGAGACTGCAGAAGAGAGAGACTGCAGAAGAGAGAGAGACTGCAGAAGAGAGAGACTGCAGAAGAGAGAGAGAGACTGCAGAAGAGAGAGAGGGACTGCAGAAGAGAGAGCGAGACTGCAGACGAGAGAGAGACTGCAGAAGAGAGAGAGGGATGGCAGAAGGGAGAGAGAGACTGCAGACGAGAGAGAGACTGCAGAAGAGAGAGAGAGGGACTGCTGAAGAGAGAGAGAGAGACTGCAGACGAGAGAGAGACTGCAGAAGAGAGAGAGGGATGGCAGAAGAGAGAAAGAGACTGCAGAAGAGAGAGAGAGACTGCAGAAGAGAGAGAGACTGCAGAAGAGAGAGGGACGGCAGAAGAGAGAGAGAGAGACTGCAGAAGAGAGAGAGACTGCAGAAGAGAGAGAGAGAGACTGCAGAAGAGAGAGAGACTGCAGAAGAGAGAGGGACGGTAGGAGAGAGAAAGAGAGTAAGTGAGAGCCGGCAGAAGAGAGAGTAAGAGAGCCGGCAGAAGAGAGAGAGAGACTGCAGAAGAGAGAGAGAGACTGCAGAAGAGAGAGAGGGACTGCAGAAGAGAGAGAGACTGCAGAAGAGAGAGAGAGACTGCAGAAGAGAGAGAGAGACTGCAGAAGAGAGAGAGGGACTGCAGAAGAGAGAGAGACTGCAGAAGAGAGAGAGAGACTGCAGACGAGAGAGAGACTGCAGAAGAGAGAGAGACTGCAGAAGAGAGAGACTGCAGAAGAGAGAGAGACTGCAGAAGAGAGAGACTGCAGAAGAGAGAGAGACTGCAGAAGAGAGAGAGACTGCAGAAGAGAGAGAGGGACTGCAGAAGAGAGAGAGAGACTGCAGACGAGAGAGAGACTGCAGAAGAGAGAGAGGGATGGCAGAAGGGAGAGAGAGACTGCAGAAGAGAGAGAGAGAGACTGCAGAAGAGAGAGAGACTGCAGAAGAGAGAGGGACGGCAGAAGAGAGAGAGACTGCAGAAGAGAGAGAGACTGCAGAAGAGAGAGAGAGACTGCAGAAGAGAGAGAGAGACTGCAGACGAGAGAGAGACTGCAGAAGAGAGAGGGATGGCAGAAGAGAGAAAGAGACTGCAGAAGAGAGAGCGAGAGACTGCAGAAGAGAGAGAGGGACGGCAGAAGAGAGACTGCAGAAGAGAGAGAGGGACGGCAGAAGAGAGAGACTGCAGAAGAGAGAGAGGCTGCAGAAGAGAGAGGGACTGCAGAAGAGAGAGAGAGACTGCAGACGAGAGAGAGACTGCAGAAGAGAGAGAGAGACTGCAGAAGAGAGAGAGAGAGACTGCAGAAGAGAGAGAGAGACTGCAGAAGAGAGAGAGTGACGGCAGAAGAGAGAGAGAGACTGCAGAAGAGAGAGAGACTGCAGAAGAGAGAGAGAGGTCGACTGCAGAAGAGAGAGAGAGACTGCAGAAGAGAGAGAGACTGCAGAAGAGAGAGACTCCAGAAGAGAGAGAGGGACTGCAGAAGAGAGAGAGGGACGGCAGAAGAGAGAGATAGACTGCAGAAGAGAGCGAGAGACTGCAGAAGAGAGAGAGGGACTGCAGAAGAGAGAGATGGACTGCAGAAGAGATATACTGCAGAAGAGAGAGAGAGACTGCAGAAGAGAGAGAGGGACGGCAGAAGAGAGAGAGAGACTGCAGAAGAGAGAGAGACTGCAGAAGAGAGAGAGGGACTGCAGAAGAGAGAGAGACTGCAGAAGAGAGAGAGGGACTGCAGAAGAAAGAGACTGCAGAAGAGAGAGAGACTGCAGAAGAAAGAGACTGCAGAAGAGAGAGAGGGACTGCAGAAGAGAGAGAGGGACGGCAGAAGAGAGAGGGACGGCAGAAGAGAGAGACTCCAGAAGAGAGAGAGACTGCAGAAGAGAGAGTGAGAGACTGCAGAAGAGAGAGAGACTGCAGAAGAGAGTCTGCAGAAGAGAGAGAGACTGCAGAAGAGAGAGAGACTGCAGAAGAGAGAGAGAGACTGCAGAAGAGAGAGAGAGACTGCAGAAGAGAGAGTGAGAGACTGCAGAAGAGAGAGAGACTGCAGAAGAGAGTCTGCAGAAGAGAGATAGACTGCAGAAGAGAGAGAGACTGCAGAAGAGAGAGAGAGACTGCAGAAGAGAGAGTGAGAGACTGCAGAAGAGAGAGAGACTGCAGAAGAGAGTCTGCAGAAGAGAGATAGACTGCAGAAGAGAGAGAGACTGCAGAAGAGAGAGAGAGACTGCAGAAGAGAGAGACTGCAGAAGCGAGAGAGAGACTGCAGAAGAGAGAGAGGGACTGCAGAAGAGAGAGAGGGACGGCAGAAGAGAGAGGGACGACAGAAGAGAGAGACTGCAGAAGAGAGACTGCAGAAGAGAGAGAGAGACTGCAGAAGAGAGAGTGAGAGTCTGCAGAAGAAAGAGACTGCAGAAGAGAGAGTCTGCAGAAGAGAGAGAGAGACTGCAGAAGAGAGAGAGTCTGCAGAAGAGAGAGTCTGCAGAAGAGAGAGACTGCAGAAGAGAGAGACTGCAGAAGAGAGAGACTGCAGAATCGAGAGAGAAGGACGGTAGAAGAGAGAGAGAGAGACTGCAGAAGAGAGAGACTGCAGAAGAGAGAGAGGGACGGCAGAAGAGAAAGAGAGAGACTGCAGAAGAGAGAGACTGCAGAAGAGAGAGAGAGGGACGGCAGAAAAGAGAGAGGGAAAGTGCAGAAGAGAGACTGCAGAAGAGAGAGAGGGACGGCAGAAGAGAGAGACTGCAGATGAGAGAGAGAGAGAGACTGCAGAAGAGAGAGAGACTGCAGAAGAGAGAGACTGCAGAAGAGAGAGACTGCAGAAGAGAGAGAGAGACTGCAGAAGAGAGAGAGAGACTGCAGAAGAGAGAGAGAGACTGCAGAAGAGAGAGACTGCAGAAGAGAGAGAGGGGCGGCAGAGGAGAGAGAGAGACTGCAGAAGAAAGAGACTGCAGAAGAGAGAGAAAGGGACGGCAGATGAGAGAGGGAGAGTGCAGAAGAGAGAGGGACTGCAGAAGAGAGAGGGACGGCAGAAGAGAGAGAGAGACTGCAGAAGAGAGAGAGAGACTGCAGAAGAGAGAGACTGCAGAAGAGAGAGAGACTACAGAAGAGAGAGACTGCAGAAGAGAGAGAGACTGCAGAAGAGACTGCAGAAGAGAGAGAGACTGCAGAAGAGAGAGAGAGACTGCAGAAGAGAGACTGCAGAAGAGAGAGAGGGACTGCAGAAGAGAGAGAGGGAGACTGCAGAAGAGAGAGAGGGACTGCAGAAGAGAGAGACTGCAGAAGAGAGAGAGGGACTGCAGAAGAAAGAGACTGCAGAAGAGAGAGAGACTGCAGAAGAAAGAGACTGCAGAAGAGAGAGAGGGACGGCAGAAGAGAGAGGGACGGCAGAAGAGAGAGACTCCAGAAGAGAGAGAGACTGCAGAAGAGAGAGAGAGACTGCAGAAGAGAGAGTGAGAGATTGCAGAAGAGAGAGAGACTGCAGAAGAGAGTCTGCAGAAGAGAGATAGACTGCAGAAGAGAGAGAGACTGCAGAAGAGAGAGAGAGACTGCAGAAGAGAGAGACTGCAGAAGAGAGAGAGACTGCAGAAGAGAGAGAGAGACTGCAGAAGAGAGAGACTGCAGAAGCGAGAGAGAGACTGCAGAAGAGAGAGAGGGACTGCAGAAGAGAGAGAGGGACGGCAGAAGAGAGAGGGACGACAGAAGAGAGAGACTGCAGAAGAGAGACTGCAGAAGAGAGAGAGAGACTGCAGAAGAGAGAGTGAGAGACTGCAGAAGAAAGAGACTGCAGAAGAGAGAGTCTGCAGAAGAGAGAGAGACTGCAGAAGAGAGAGAGAGACTGCAGAAGAGAGAGTCTGCAGAAGAGAGAGACTGCAGAAGAGAGAGACTGCAGAAGAGAGAGACTGCAGAATCGAGAGAGAAGGACGGTAGAAGAGAGAGAGAGAGACTGCAGAAGAGAGAGACTGCAGAAGAGAGAGAGGGACGGCAGAAGAGAAAGAGAGAGACTGCAGAAGAGAGAGACTGCAGAAGAGAGAGAGGGAAAGTGCAGAAGAGAGACTGCAGAAGAGAGAGAGGGACGGCAGAAGAGAGAGACTGCAGATGAGAGAGAGAGAGAGACTGCAGAATTGAGAGAGACTGCAGAAGAGAGAGACTGCAGAAGAGAGAGAGAGACTGCAGAAGAGAGAGAGAGAGACTGCAGAAGAGAGAGACTGCAGAAGAGAGAGAGGGGTGGCAGAGGAGAGAGAGAGACTGCAGAAGAAAGAGACTGCAGAAGAGAGAGAGAGGGACGGCAGATGAGAGAGAGGGAGAGTGCAGAAGAGAGAGGGACTGCAGAAGAGAGAGGGACGGCAGAAGAGAGAGAGAGACTGCAGAAGAGAGAGAGAGACTGGAGAAGAGAGAGACTGCAGAAGAGAGAGAGACTACAGAAGAGAGACACTGCAGACGAGAGAGAGACTGCAGAAGAGAGAGAGGGATGGCAGAAGGGAGAGAGAGACTGCAGGAGAGAGAGAGACTGCAGAAGAGAGAGAGACTGCAGAAGAGAGAGGGACGGCAGAAGAGAGAGAGAGAGACTGCAGAAGAGAGAGAGACTGCAGAAGAGAGAGAGAGACTGCAGAAGAGAGAGAGAGACTGCAGACGAGAGAGAGACTGCAGAAGAGAGAGGGATGGCAGAAGAGAGAAAGAGACTGCAGAAGAGAGAGCGAGAGACTGCAGAAGAGAGAGAGGGACGGCAGAAGAGAGACTGCAGAAGAGAGAGAGAGACTGCAGAAGAGAGAGAGGGACGGCAGAAGAGAGAGACTGCAGAAGAGAGAGAGGCTGCAGAAGAGAGAGGGACTGCAGACGAGAGAGAGACTGCAGAAGAGAGAGAGAGACTGCAGAAGAGAGAGAGAGAGACTGCAGAAGAGAGAGAGAGACTGCAGAAGAGAGAGAGTGACGGCAGAAGAGAGAGAGAGACTGCAGAAGAGAGAGAGACTGCAGAAGAGAGAGAGACTGCAGAAGAGAGAGAGAGGTCGACTGCAGAAGAGAGAGAGAGACTGCAGAAGAGAGAGAGACTGCAGAAGAGAGAGACTCCAGAAGAGAGAGACTGCAGAAGAGAGAGAGGGACTGCAGAAGAGAGAGATAGACTGCAGAAGAGAGCGAGAGACTGCAGAAGAGAGAGAGGGACTGCAGAAGAGAGAGATGGACTGCAGAAGAGATATACTGCAGAAGAGAGAGAGAGACTGCAGAAGAGAGAGAGGGACGGCAGAAGAGAGAGAGAGACTGCAGAAGAGAGAGAGACTGCAGAAGAGAGAGAGGGACTGCAGAAGAGAGAGAGACTGCAGAAGAGAGAGAGGGACTGCAGAAGAAAGAGACTGCAGAAGAGAGAGAGACTGCAGAAGAAAGAGACTGCAGAAGAGAGAGAGGGACTGCAGAAGAGAGAGAGGGACGGCAGAAGAGAGAGGGACGGCAGAAGAGAGAGACTCCAGAAGAGAGAGAGACTGCAGAAGAGAGAGTGAGAGACTGCAGAAGAGAGAGAGACTGCAGAAGAGAGTGCAGAAGAGAGAGAGACTGCAGAAGAGAGAGAGACTGCAGAAGAGAGAGAGAGACTGCAGAAGAGAGAGAGAGACTGCAGAAGAGAGAGTGAGAGACTGCAGAAGAGAGAGAGACTGCAGAAGAGAGTCTGCAGAAGAGAGATAGACTGCAGAAGAGAGAGAGACTGCAGAAGAGAGAGAGAGACTGCAGAAGAGAGAGTGAGAGACTGCAGAAGAGAGAGAGACTGCAGAAGAGAGTCTGCAGAAGAGAGATAGACTGCAGAAGAGAGAGAGACTGCAGAAGAGAGAGAGAGACTGCAGAAGAGAGAGACTGCAGAAGCGAGAGAGAGACTGCAGAAGAGAGAGAGGGACTGCAGAAGAGAGAGAGGGACGGCAGAAGAGAGAGGGACGACAGAAGAGAGAGACTGCAGAAGAGAGACTGCAGAAGAGAGAGAGAGACTGCAGAAGAGAGAGTGAGAGACTGCAGAAGAAAGAGACTGCAGAAGAGAGAGTCTGCAGAAGAGAGAGAGAGACTGCAGAAGAGAGAGAGAGTCTGCAGAAGAGAGAGTCTGCAGAAGAGAGAGACTGCAGAAGAGAGAGACTGCAGAAGAGAGAGACTGCAGAATCGAGAGAGAAGGACGGTAGAAGAGAGAGAGAGAGACTGCAGAAGAGAGAGACTGCAGAAGAGAGAGAGGGACGGCAGAAGAGAAAGAGAGAGACTGCAGAAGAGAGAGACTGCAGAAGAGAGAGAGAGGGACGGCAGAAAAGAGAGAGGGAAAGTGCAGAAGAGAGACTGCAGAAGAGAGAGAGGGACGGCAGAAGAGAGAGACTGCAGATGAGAGAGAGAGAGAGACTGCAGAAGAGAGAGAGACTGCAGAAGAGAGAGACTGCAGAAGAGAGAGACTGCAGAAGAGAGAGAGAGAGACTGCAGAAGAGAGAGAGAGACTGCAGAAGAGAGAGAGAGACTGCAGAAGAGAGAGACTGCAGAAGAGAGAGAGGGGCGGCAGAGGAGAGAGAGAGACTGCAGAAGAAAGAGACTGCAGAAGAGAGAGAGAGGGACGGCAGATGAGAGAGGGAGAGTGCAGAAGAGAGAGGGACTGCAGAAGAGAGAGGGACGGCAGAAGAGAGAGAGAGACTGCAGAAGAGAGAGAGAGACTGCAGAAGAGAGAGACTGCAGAAGAGAGAGAGACTACAGAAGAGAGAGACTGCAGAAGAGAGAGAGACTGCAGAAGAGACTGCAGAAGAGAGAGAGACTGCAGAAGAGAGAGAGAGACTGCAGAAGAGAGACTGCAGAAGAGAGAGAGGGACTGCAGAAGAGAGAGAGGGAGACTGCAGAAGAGAGAGAGGGACTGCAGAAGAGAGAGACTGCAGAAGAGAGAGAGGGACTGTAGAAGAAAGAGACTGCAGAAGAGAGAGAGACTGCAGAAGAAAGAGACTGCAGAAGAGAGAGAGGGACTGCAGAAGAGAGAGAGGGACGGCAGAAGAGAGAGGGACGGCAGAAGAGAGAGACTCCAGAAGAGAGAGAGACTGCAGAAGAGAGAGAGAGACTGCAGAAGAGAGAGTGAGAGATTGCAGAAGAGAGAGAGACTGCAGAAGAGAGTCTGCAGAAGAGAGAGAGACTGCAGAAGAGAGAGAGAGACTGCAGAAGAGAGAGACTGCAGAAGAGAGAGAGACTGCAGAAGAGAGAGAGAGACTGCAGAAGAGAGAGACTGCAGAAGCGAGAGAGAGACTGCAGAAGAGAGAGAGGGACTGCAGAAGAGAGAGAGGGACGGCAGAAGAGAGAGGGACGACAGAAGAGAGAGACTGCAGAAGAGAGACTGCAGAAGAGAGAGAGAGACTGCAGAAGAGAGAGTGAGAGACTGCAGAAGAAAGAGACTGCAGAAGAGAGAGTCTGCAGAAGAGAGAGAGACTGCAGAAGAGAGAGACTGCAGAAGAGAGAGAGAGACTGCAGAAGAGAGAGTCTGCAGAAGAGAGAGACTGCAGAAGAGAGAGACTGCAGAAGAGAGAGACTGCAGAATCGAGAGAGAAGGACGGTAGAAGAGAGAGAGACTGCAGAAGAGAGAGACTGCAGAAGAGAGAGAGGGACGGCAGAAGAGAAAGAGAGAGACTGCAGAAGAGAGAGACTGCAGAAGAGAGAGGGACGGCAGAAGAGAGAGAGGGAAAGTGCAGAAGAGAGACTGCAGAAGAGAGAGAGGGACGGCAGAAGAGAGAGACTGCAGATGAGAGAGAGAGAGAGACTGCAGAATTGAGAGAGACTGCAGAAGAGAGAGACTGCAGAAGAGAGAGAGAGACTGCAGAAGAGAGAGAGAGAGACTGCAGAAGAGAGAGACTGCAGAAGAGAGAGAGGGGTGGCAGAGGAGAGAGAGAGACTGCAGAAGAAAGAGACTGCAGAAGAGAGAGAGAGGGACGGCAGATGAGAGAGAGGGAGAGTGCAGAAGAGAGAGGGACTGCAGAAGAGAGAGGGACGGCAGAAGAGAGAGAGAGACTGCAGAAGAGAGAGAGAGACTGGAGAAGAGAGAGACTGCAGAAGAGAGAGAGACTACAGAAGAGAGAGACTGCAGAAGAGAGAGAGACTGCAGAAGAGACTGCAGAAGAGAGAGAGACTGCAGAAGAGAGAGAGACTGCAGAAGAGAGAGAGAGACTGCAGAAGAGAGAGAGACTGCAGAAGAGAGAGAGGGACTGCAGAAGAGAGAGAGGGAGACTGCAGAAGAGAGGGACTGCAGAAGAGAGAGGCACGGCAGAAGAGAGAGAGAGAGACTGCAGAAGAGAGAGAGGGACGGCAGAAGAGAGAGAGACTGCAGAAGAGAGAGAGGGACGGCAGAAGAGAGAGAGAGGGACGGCATAAGAGAGAGAGAGGGACGGCAGAAGAGAGAGAGGGACGGCAGAAGAGAGAGACTGCAGAAGAGAGAGAGACTGCAGAAGAGAGAGAGACTGCAGAAAAGAGAGTGAGAGACTGCAGAAGAGAGAGAGATTGCAGAAGCAGAAGAGAGAGAGAGAGACTGCAGAAGAGAGAGAGGGATGGCCGAAGAGAGAGAGAGACTGCAGAAGAGAGAAAGAGGGACGGCAGAAGAGAGAAAGAGAGACTGCAGAAGAGAGAGAGGGACGGCAGAAGAGAGAGAGAGGGACGGCAGAAGAGAGAGGGACGGCAGAAGAGAGAGAGGGACGGCAGAAGAGAGAGACTGCAGAAGAAAGAGAGAGACTGCAGAAGAGAGAGAGACTGCAGAAGAGAGAGAGACTGCAGAAGAGAGAGACTGCAGAAGAGAGAGAGAGACTGCTGAAGAGAGACTGCAGAAGAGAGAGAGACTGCTGAAGAGAGAGAGAGAGACTGCAGAAGAGAGAGAGAGACTGCAGAAGAGAGAGAGGGACGGCCGAAGAGAGAGAGAGACTGCAGAAGAGAGAGAGAGAGACTGCAGAAGAGAGAGAGGGACGGCAGAAGAGAGAGAGGGACGGCAGAAAAGAGAGGGACGGCAGAAGAGAGAGACTGCAGAAGAGAGAGAGGAACGGCAGAAGAGAGAGGGACGGCAGAAGAGAGAGAGAGACTGCAGAGGAGAGAGAGACTGCAGAAGAGAGAGAGAGACTGCAGAAGAGAGAGACTGTTGAAGAGAAAGGGACGTCAGAAGAGAGAGAGAGACGTCAGAAGAGAGAGAGAGACGTCAGAAGAGAGAGACGTCAGGAGAGAGAGAGACTGCAGAAGAGAGAGAGACTGCAGAAGAGAGAGACTGCAAAAGAGAGAGAGAGGGACGGCAGAAGAGAGAGAGAGACTGCAGAAGATAGAGAGAGAGACTGCAGAAGAGAGAGAGGGACGGCAGAAGAGAGAGAGGGACGGCAGAAGAGAGAGAGACTGCAGAAGAGAGAGACTGGAGAAGAGAGGGATGGCAGAAGAGAGAGAGAGGCTGCAGAAGAGAGAGAGGGACTGCAGAAGAGAGAGACTGCAGAAGAGAGAGACTGGAGAAGAGAGGGACGGCAGAAGAGAGAGAGAGACTGCAGAAGAGAGAGAGAGACTGCAGAAGAGAGAGAGAGGGACTGCAGAAGAGAGAGAAACTGCAGAAGAGAGAGAGAGGGACGGCAGAAGAGAGAGACTGCAGAAGAAAGAGACTGCAGAAGAGAGAGAGGGACGGCAGAAGAGAGAGATGGAGAGTGCAGAAGAGAGACTGCAGAAGAGAGAGGGACGGCAGAAGAGAGAGAGAGACTGCAGAAGAGAGAGAGAGACTGCAGAAGAGAGAGAGAGACTGCAGAAGAGAGAGACTGCAGAAGAGAGAGAGACTGCAGAAGAGAGAGACTGCTGAAGAGAGAGAGACTGCAGAAGAAAGAGAGACTGCAGAAGAGAGAGAGACTGCAGAAGAGAGAGAGAGACTGCAGAAGAGAGAGAGACTGCAGAAGAGAGAGACTGCAGAAGAGAGAGAGAGAGACTGCAGAAGAGAGGGACGGCAGAATAGACAGAGAGACTGCAGAAGAGAGAGAGAATGCAGAAGAGAGAGAGAGACTGCAGAAGAGAGAGAGACTGCAGAAAAGAGAGTGAGAGACTGCAGAAGAGAGAGAGAGACTGCAGAAGAGAGAGAGAGAGACTGCAGAAGAGAGAGAGGGACGGCAGAAGAGAGAGGGACGGCAGAAGAGAGAGAGAGGGACGGCAGAAGAGAGAGAGACTGCAGAAGAGAGAGAGAATGCAGAAGAGAGAGAGAGACTGCAGAAGAGAGAGAGAATGCAGAAGAGAGAGAGAGACTGCAGAAGAGAGAGAGACTGCAGAAAAGAGAGTGAGAGACTGCAGAAGAGAGAGAGTTTGCAGAAGCAGAAGAGAGAGAGACTGCAGAAGAGAGAGAGAGACTGCAGAAGAGAGAGAGGGATGGCCGAAGAGAGAGAGAGACTGCAGAAGAGAGAAAGAGGGACGGCAGAAGAGAGAGAGACTGCAGAAGAGAGAGAGAGGGACGGCAGAAGAGAGAGAGAGGGACGGCAGAAGAGAGAGAGGGACTGCAGAAGAGAGAGAGGGACGGCAGAAGAAAGAGACTGCAGAAGAAAGAGAGAGAGACTGCAGAAGAGAGAGAGAGACTGCAGAAGAGAGAGAGGGACGGCCGAAGAGAGAGACTGCAGAAGAGAGAGAGAGACTGCTGAAGAGAGAGAGAGAGACTGCAGAAGAGAGAGAGGGACGGCCGAAGAGAGAGAGGGACGGCCGAAGAGAGAGAGAGACTGCAGAAGAGAGAGAGGGACGGCAGAAGAGAGAGAGGGACGGCAGAAGAGAGAGACTGCAGAAGAGAGAGAGGGACGGCAGAAGAGAGAGAGAGACTGCAGAAGAGAGAGAGACTGTTGACGAGAGAGAGGGACGGCAGAAGAGAGAGAGAGACGTCAGAAGAGAGACGTCAGAAGAGAGAGACGTCAGGAGAGAGAGAGAGACTGCAGAAGAGAGAGAGACTGCAGAAGAGAGAGGGACGGCAGAAGAGAGAGAGAGACTGCAGAAGAGAGAGAGAGACTGCAGAAGATAGAGAGAGAGACTGCAGAAGAGAGAGAGGGATGGCAGAAGAGAGAGAGACTGCAGAAGAGAGAGACTGGAGAAGAGAGAGACTGCAGAAGAGAGAGGGACGACAGAAGAGAGAGATAGACTGCAGAAGAGAGAGAGGGACTGCAGAAGAGAGAAAGAGGGACGGCAGAAGAGAGAGAGACTGCAGAAGAGAGAGAGAGGGACGGCAGAAGAGAGAGAGACTGCAGAAGAGAGAGAGAGAGACTGCAGAAGAGAGAGAGGGACTGCAGAAGAGAGAAAGAGGGACGGCAGAAGAGAGAGGGACTGCAGAAGAGAGAGAGAGGGACGGCAGAAGAGAGAGAGACTGCAGAAGAGAGAGAGAGAGACTGCAGAAGAGAGAGACTGCAGAAGAGAGAGAGAGACTGCAGAAGAGAGAGACTGCAGAAGCGAGAGAGAGGGACGGCAGAAAGAGAGAGAGACTGCAGAAGAGAGAGAGGGACGGCAGAAGAGAGAGAGAGACTGCAGAAGAGAGAGACTGCAGAAGAGAGAGAGAGGGACGGCAGAAGAGAGAGAGAGGGACGGCAGAAGAGAGAGAGAGGGACGGCAGAAGAGAGAGAGAGACTGCAGAAGAGAGAGAGAGACTGCAGAAGAGAGAGAGACTGCAGAAAAGAGAGTGAGAGACTGCAGAAGAGAGAGAGAGACTGCAGAAGAGAGAAAGAGGGACGGCAGAAGAGAGAGAGACTGCAGAAGAGAGAGAGAGGGACGGCAGAAGAGAGAGAGAGGGACGGCAGAAGAGAGAGAGGGACTGCAGAAGAGAGAGAGGGACGGCAGAAGAGAGAGACTGCAGAAGAAAGAGAGAGAGACTGCAGAAGAGAGAGAGAGACTGCAGAAGAGAGAGAGGGACGGCCGAAGAGAAAGACTGCAGAAGAGAGAGAGAGACTGCTGAAGAGAGACTGCAGAAGAGAGAGAGAGACTGCAGAAGAGAGAGAGACTGCAGAAGAGAGAGAGGGACGGCAGAAGAGAGAGAGAGACTGCAGAAGAGAGAGAGAGACTGCAGAAGAGAGAGAGAGAGACTGTTGAAGAGAGAGAGGGACGGCAGAAGAGAGAGAGACGTCAGAAGAGAGAGAGAGAGACGTCAGGAGAGAGAGAGAGACTGCAGAAGAGAGAGAGACTGCAGAAGAGAGAGAGACTGCAGAAGAGAGAGAGGGACGGCAGAAGAGAGAGAGGGACGGCAGAAGAGAGAGAGAGACTGCAGAAGAGAGAGAGAGGGACGGCAGAAGAGAGAGGGACGGCAGAAGAGAGAGACTGCAGAAGAGAGAGACTGCAGAAGAGAGAGACTGCAGAAGAGAGAGAGAGAGAGACTGCAGAAGAGAGAGACTGCAGAAGCGAGAGAGAGGGACGGCAGAAAGAGAGAGAGACTGCAGAAGAGAGAGAGGGACGGCAGAAGAGAGAGAGACTGCAGAAGAGAGAGAGAGGGACGGCAGAAGAGAGAGACGTCAGAAGAGAGAGAGAGACGTCAGGAGAGAGAGAGAGACTGCAGAAGAGAGAGACTGCAGAAGAGAGAGAGACTGCAGAAGAGAGAGAGGGACGGCAGAAGAGAGAGACTGCAGAAGAGAGAGAGAGACTGCAGAAGATAGAGAGAGAGACTGCAGAAGAGAGAGAGGGACTGCAGAAGAGAGAGACTGGAGAAGAGAGAGACTGCAGAAGAGAGAGGGACGGCAGAAGAGAGAGAGGGACGGCAGAAGAGAGAGATAAACTGCAGAAGAGAGAGAGAGACTGCAGAAGAGAGAGAGAGACTGCAGAAGAGAGAGAGAGACTGCAGAAGAGAGAGAGAGACTGCAGAAGAGAGAGAGAGACTGCAGAAGAGAGAGAGACTGCAGAAGAGAGAAAGAGGGACGGCAGAAGAGAGAGAGAGGGACGGCAGAAGAGAGAGAGAGACTGCAGAAGAGAGAGAGAGACTGCAGAAGAGAGACTGCAGAAGAGAGAGACTGCAGAAGAGAGAGAGAGACTGCAGAAGAGAGAGACTGCAGAAGCGAGAGAGAGGGACGGCAGAAAGAGAGAGAGACTGCAGAAGAGAGAGAGGGACGGCAGAAGAGAGAGAGAGACTGCAGAAGAGAGAGACTGCAGAAGAGAGAGAGAGGGACGGCAGAAGAGAGCGAGGGAAAGTGCAGAAGAGAGAGACTGCAGAAGAGAGAAAGACGGACGGCAGAAGAGAGAGAGACTGCAGAAGAGAGAGAGGGACGGCAGAAGAGAGAGAGAGACTGCAGAAGAGAGACTGCAGAAGAGAGAGAGAGACTGCAGAAGAGAGAGAGACTGCAGAAGAGAGAGACTGTTGAAGAGAGAGACGTCAGAAGAGAGAAAGAGACGTCAGAAGAGAGAGAGACGTCAGGAGAGAGAGAGAGACGTCAGGAGAGAGAGACTGCAGAAGAGAGAGAGGGACGGCAGAAGAGACAGACTGCAGAAGAGAGAGAGAGACTGCAGAAGAGAGAGACTGCAGAATAGAGAGGGACGGCAGAAGAGAGAGAGAGACTGCAGAAAAGAGACTGTTGAAGAGAGAGAAAGGGACGGCAGAAGAGAGAGAGAGAGGCTGCAGAAGAGAGAGACGTCAGAAGAGAGAGAGACGTCAGAAGAGAGAGAGAGAGACGTCAGAAGAGAGAGAGACGTCAGAAGAGAGAGACGTCAGAAGAGAGAGAGACGTCAGGAGAGAGAGAGACGTCAGAAGAGAATGAGAGAGAGACGGCCGAAGAGAGTGAGAGAGAGACAGAAGAGAGAGAGAGAGACTGCAGACCTGACGAGACCTGTGATTATTTTATTTTTTCCTATAGACGGCTCTTCTGGAGATGGAGGCGCCTGCTGGACCTGGGGTGAGACTGAGGGGTCATCGGGGTGTAGGGTTCACTCTTTCTGGTAGGCATTAGGCAGCGTTCACACAGGCAATGTGGTGTGTGGTCTCAATAGGTGCAGTTTTATTGCTTTCCACAAGTTGCCCAACAGCAAAACAAACTCATAAACATAAAACCCACCCTTGTCCGGGTACTAACTAAACAGCACAGACCCTAGCGACTCACACGCGGCCGTCACTCCCCAAACAACACGCGGCCGTCACTCCCCAAATAACACTCGGCCGTCACTCCCCAAAGAACACGCTACCATCACTCCCCAAAGAACACGCGGCCGTCACTCCCCAAAGAACACGCTACCATCACTCCCCAAATAACACTCGGCCGTCACTCCCCAAAGAACACGCTACCATCACTCCCCAAATAACACTCGGCCGTCACTCCCCAAAGAACACGCTACCATCACTCCCCAAAGAACACGCGGCCGTCACTCCCCAAAGAACACGCTACCATCACTCCCCAAATAACACTCGGCCGTCACTCCCCAAAGAACACGCTACAGTCACTCCCCAAACAACACGCAGCCATCACTAAATAACACGCTACCATCACTCCCCAAATAACACTCGGCCGTCATTCCCCAAAGAACACGCGGCCGTCACTCCCCAAAGAACACGCGGCCGTCACTCCCCAAAGAACACGCTACCGTCACTCACCAGACAACACGCAGCCATCACTAAATAACACGCAGCCGTCACTCGCCGCTCACTCTTTCTGGTAGGCATTAGGCAGCTTTCACACAGGCAATGTGGTGTGTGGTCTCAATAGGTGCAGTTTTATTGCTTTCCACAAATTGCCCAACAGCAAAACAAACTCATAAACATAAAACCCACCCTTGTCCGGGTACTAACTAAACAGCATAGACCCGTCACTCGCCAAATAACAAGCGGCCGTCACTTGCCAGACAACACGCGGCCGTCACTTGCCAGACAACACGCGGCCGTCACTTGCCAGACAACACGCGGCCGTCACTTGCCAGACAACACGCGGCCGTCACTTGCCAGACAACACGCGGCCGTCACTTGCCAGACAACACGCGGCTGTCACTTGTCAGACAACACGCGGCCGTCACTTGCCAGACAACACGCGGCCGTCACTTGCCAGACAACACGCGGCCGTCACTTGTCAGACAACACGCGGCCGTCACTTGCCAGACAACACGCGGCCGTCACTTGCCAGACAACACGCGGCCGTCACTTGTCAGACAACACGCGGCCGTCACTTGCCAGACAACACGCGGCCGTCACTTGCCAGACAACACGCGGCCGTCACTTGCCAGACAACACGCGGCCGTCACTTGCCAGACAACACGCGGCCGTCACTTGTCAGACAACACGCGGCCGTCACTTGCCAGACAACACGCGGCCGTCACTTGTCAGACAACACGCGGCCGTCACTTGCCAGACAACACGCGGCCGTCACTTGCCAGACAACACGCGGCCGTCACTTGCCAGACAACACGCGGCCGTCACTTGCCAGACAACACGCGGCCGTCACTTGTCAGACAACACGCGGCTGTCACTTGCCAGACAACACGCGGCCGTCACTTGTCAGACAACACGCGGCTGTCACTTGCCAGACAACACGCGGCCGTCACTTGCCAGACAACACGCGGCCGTCACTCGCCAGACAACACGCGGCCGTCACTCCCCAAAGAACAGGCGGCTTTCACTCGCCAGACAACACACGGTCGTCACTCGCCAGACAACATGCAGCCATCACCAAATAACACGCGGCCATCACTCACCAAATAACACGCGGCCGTCGCTCGCCAGATAAGGCTGTCACTCACCCGATAACACACGGCCGTGGGCATTCTGTATTCCACAATGTCAGGATTCCACAGGCAACGACAACGGTGAGATCTTGCCGTTGCCGTCACGCTGTCAGTATTTTGTCCGGAATCGCGAGCACACGATCCAGACTACTCCTTAAGTATCGGCAAGCGCCCAGTGAGCGTATGGGCATCACACCTCGGGATTCCAACGCATGGAAAACGTGTTTACGTCCTCTGTAGGTCACTGTCAGCTTCACGATAGCCCTATTATTAATATTCTCTGCCACCACCGTCCAGATTTGAAATATAATACAGGCTTGGGCTGACGCCTGCGTATGGCTTCGGGGGAGGTAACAATTACAGGACAAAAGAAACAGAACTATTAAATTTTAGATTTACCTTATTTTTCGGACCATAAGACGCACCGGACCATAAGACGCACCTAGGTTTTAAAGGAGGAAAATAGGGAAAAAAATGTAAGCAAAAAATGTGGTAATTATGCCCTGTTATGGGGGAGGGGGTCTGCTGCTGACACTGGTATTGGGGTAATGTCCCCCAATTCTGTTAATATCCTCCATCCTGGTATGTATGGCCCCTCCTTCCTGGTATAAGTGGCCCCCATCCCATCCTGGTATACCTGGCGCTCATCCCCATCCTGATATGTACATCCTGGGATGTATTAACAGAAGCATACAGTCTAGATCACGTGAAGTCATTATCGGTCTTTACTCCTCTTTGGTCAGACCTCATCTGGATACTGTGTACAGTTTTGGGCACCACATTTTAAAAAAGACATCGACAAACTGGAGCAAGTTCAGAGAAGAGCGACCAGAATGGTGACCGGTCTGCAAACTATGTCCTATGAGGAACGGTTGCAGGATTTGGGAATGTTTAGCTTGCAAAAAAGAAGACTGAGAGGAGACTTAATAGCTGTCTACAAATATCTCAAGGGCTGTCACATTGTAGAAGGATCATCTTTATTCTCATTTGCACAAGGAAAGACTAGAAGCAATGGGATGAAACTGAATGGGAGGAGACACAGATTAGATATTAGAAAAAACTTTTTGACAGTTAGGGTGATTAATGAGTGGAACAGGCTGCCACGAGAGGTGGTGAGTTCCCCTTCAATGGACGTCTTCAAACAGAGGCTGGACAGACATCTGTCTGAGATGATCTAGTGAATCCTGCTTTGAGCAGGGGGTTGGACCAGATGACCCAGGAGGTCCCTTCCAACTCTACCATTCTATGATTCTATGATATGCATGGCACCCCTTGAGCCCCCATCCTGGTATGCATGGCACCCCTTGAGCCCCCATCCTGGTATGCATGGCACCCCTTGAGCCCCCATCCTGGTATGCATGGCACCCCTTGAGCCCCCATCCTGGTATGCATGGCACCCCTTGAGCCCCTATCCTGGTATGCATGGCACCCCTCGAGCCCCTATCCTGGTATGCATGGCACCCCTTGAGCCCCCATCCTGATATGCATACCACCCCTTGAGCCCCCAACCTGGTATGCATGGCACCCCTTGAGCCCCCATCCTGGTATGCATGGCACCCCTTGAGCCCCTCTCCTGGTATGCATGGCACCCCTTGAGCCCCTATCCTGGTATGCATGGCACCCATTGAGCCCCCATCCTGGTATGCATGGCACCCCTTGAGCTCCCATCCTGGTATGCATGGCACCCCTTGAGCCTCCATCCTGGTATGCATGGCACCACTTTATCCCCCATCCTGGTATGCATGACACCCCTTTATCCCCCATCCTGGTATGCCTGGCACCCCTTGAGTCTCCATCCTAGTATGCATGGCACCCCTTGAGCCCCCATCCTGGTATGCATGGCACCTCTTGAGTCCCCATCCTGGTATGTATGGCACCCCTCATCCCCAATCCTGGTATGTATGGCACCCTCTGAGCCTCCATCACGCTGCCTACAAAAAAAAAAAAGAACCATCATACTCACCACCTCTCTCCTCCAGCGCTTTTCCGCTGCTGCTGACACTCTCACTGTGTGAGCCGCGTGTGGCAGGGCGTGCATGGCATCCCTGCCATGCGCCCTCACACAGTGTGAGACGCTGTGCTGGAATAGTCACTGCTCCCTACGCCGGGACTCTGTGCGTGGGGAGCAGTGACCATTCAGTCTGTTCAATAGCCGGCGCACTGTACCACAGCGCGGCTCCTGCTGCCGCTCTGTGATCAGTGTGCCTGCTATTAAAGACCATGGATATTCACTACAACCCATGGGAGTGGGTTGTAGGGAATATTCATGAGCTTTAATAGCGGGAACACAGACCGCAGAGTGGCAGTAGGAGCCGTTCTGAGGCTCCAGTGTGCCTTCTATTAAGAGAAATGAATATTCATTGCTCTCTACGCCCATGGACGTGGGGAGCAGGGAATATTCATTTTCTTTAGTAGCGGGCGCAGCGTAGGCTGAAGCAGGTGGCTGCTGCCTCCTGTGCCACGCTGATCCCTCGCTGCCGCTCCCCCACACCCACCACCACGCACAGCCATGTATATATTATTCGGACTATAAGACGCACCCCCCACTTTCCTCCAAAATGTTGGAGGAAAAAAGTGCGTCTTATAGTCCGAAAAATACGGTAATCCAAAAGGGAGTTTGTGTTTAGGAAAAAATATATACAAGGATGTTACAAAGTAAACATTAAAATACATAAGCAGTTACATAAAATAAACAGGATTAAAGAGGAAACTTACGCTATACAGTTCGCAGGGGCGAATCAGTATAGGTGGAGGAGGGGCTCCCCAGTTTGATTTGAGCGTTATCGAACACGACCCGTTGCTTATAATCCTTATCCCCCCCCCCGGCAATGAGTGCTCCTGTCTTCTCCATGGGTTCTCTTATACCTAAGGGGAGATCTGCCCACACGCCCCTAGTGGTGACATCATGTGGGCTGGTCTATAGCCTGTACATTTTTATTAAAAACGCTAACTTCTGCAATAACTTATCGCTCGTTGATCGCAGAAGCTTGCAGATGACACCATTTTTCTGTTATGATTTTACCTTCATTTTGAGACCAAGCATGACGTATTTGTGACTCGTCATTCTGGTGCTTTTTCAGCGGCAGAAAAATATCCCCATCATTCCCTAGCTGGTCCTACCCCTAAAAATATGGGTCCCGTTATTATCGGAGTTATGGAACTTACAATATTCCGTGCTGGAGTCGACTTGTCTATAAACTTATTTTTGAAGCTCGGGAAGCAACCTCAACAGTTACATCCAAATTATTGCAATTCTGTCACTAATTACCTCCTGCTTCTGCCAGGGACAAGATGCTTGCACTTTAACTAAGTTGTAACACTTCTCGGCTGGCATTTGTTTGTGTAAGCTATTTTGCCTGTGGGTGATAATTTGCAGGGAGACACTGTAGATTGTCACCTCTGGACTGTCAGCTCTCAAACGATGGATAAGGGAGGGGGTGAAGAGAGGCTTGGGAGAAATGGTCAATATCCATGACAAGGGGAGCAAGACAATATTTTCAATATTCCTCAATATTTCCCTGACACACAACATGTGACTTTCTGCCTTGTAGATGACCCCGGTGTATGGGGCATCCTGTAATCCAGAACATGTGACTTCCTTCCTTGTGGATGACCCCGGTGTATACCCCATATATATCCCTGTGTTGGCATCTGGTATGCTCGGGGGTCTGCTCTGCGGGGGCTGGGCAGTGACATGGTCTCTTCCTGCAGACAGTCGGTGAGCTCCTCCTGGCGCTTTATGAGATGGGCTTCGATGAGTCGCAGGTTCGAGCTGCTCTCCGGGCCGGATGTTTCCAGGTGCAGGACGCTGCGGACTGGTGAGTGCTGGGGGCAGAGTCACAGTGAATGTCCAGTCATGTGACAGCGATTCCTCTGCCCCCTGTGGGGTCGTTACCAGGCTTCTTCTATTACAGGATCCTGCAGGGCGGTCTGCCCCGGGGGACGCTCCTCACCCAGGGAGTCATAGAGCCAGGAGCCATGGCCGTGTCCGCCTTCAATCCTCCCCTGCAATTGGGAAGAGAGGTGTCCGAGGAATCGTCCTCCTCAGGTCAGTCCCCGGGATGACCGTCAGCGGAGACCCCCGGGACGCCCGGCATTGCTTGGTGACCCGGTCGGTGGGGTCAGCCAGTTAGAGGTTGTGTGCCGCCCCCTCCCCCATCGCTCATCTCTGTGATTCCTGGTGACATGAGTGTTTCATCTCCTCCAGGATCCCCATCATCCCCGGAGCTGCACCCACTGCCCAGTTCTCGGCATCCGGAGCAGCGGAGGGAGTATGAGGAGCGGCAGAGCGCCAGCCTGGCACGAGAGGTCATGGAGGAGAAACGTACCAAGAAGAAGGTGAGAGACTTGGCACAAAGCCACATGAGACACAGAAACTGTCCCCACAGGCCTCCGCTGGGCCAGAACGTGTTCACCGCCCTGCTGATGTAGAGTGCGCTCCACTCCTCCGCGCCCCCTGCTGATGTAGAGTGCGCTCCACTCCTCCGCGCCCCCTGCTGGTGCCGAGTGCGCTCCACTCCTCCGCGCCCCCTGCTAATGCAGAGTGCGCTCCACTCCTCCGCGCCCCCTGCTGATGCAGAGTGCGCTCCACTCCTCCGCGCCCCCTGCTGATGCAGAGTGCGCTCCACTCCTCCGCGCCCCCTGCTGATGCAGAGTGCGCTCCACTCCTCCGCGCCCCCTGCTGATGCAGAGTGCGCTCCACTCCTCCGCGCCCCCTGCTGATGCAGAGTGCGCTCCACTCCTCCGCGCCCCCTGCTGATGCAGAGTGCGCTCCACTCCTCCGCGCTCCCTGCTGATGCAGAGTGCGCTCCACTCCTCCGCGCCCCCTGCTGATGCAGAGTGCGCTCCACTCCTCCGCGCCCCCTGCTGATGCAGAGTGCGCTCCACTCCTCCGCGCCCCCTGCTGATGCAGAGTGCGCTCCACTCCTCCGCGCCCCCTGCTGGTGCAGAGTGCGCTCCACTCCTCCGCGCCCCCTGCTGGTGCAGAGTGCGCTCCACTCCTCCGCGCCCCCTGCTGATGTAGAGTGCGCTCCACTCCTCCGCGCCCCCTGCTGGTGCAGAGTGCGCTCCACTCTTCCGCGCCCCCTGCTGGTGCAGAGTGCGCTCCACTCCTCCGCGCCCCCTGCTGGTGCAGAGTGCGCTCCACTCTTCCGCGCCCCCTGCTGGTGCAGAGTGGGCTGCACTCCTCCACCGCGCCCCCTGCTGGTGCAGAGTGGGCTGCACTCCTCTGCCGCGCCCCCTACTGGTGCAGAGTGTAGAGTGCGCTCCACTCCTTTGCGCCCCCTGCTGGTGCAGAATGTATAGTGCGCTCCACTCCTTTGCGCCTTCTGCTGGTGTAGAGTGCGCTCCACTCCTTCGCGCCCCCTGTATGTGTAGAGTGCGCTCCACTCCTCTGCCGCGCCCCCTGTAGGTGTAGAGTGCTCTCCACTCCTCTGCTGCGCCCCCTGTAGGTGTAGAACGTCCTCCACTCCTCTGCGCCCCCTGTAGGTGTAGAGCCCGCTTCACTCCTCTTTGCCTACTGTACGTGTAGAGAACGATTAGCTCCGCTGCACCCCAGTGATGTGACTGGTTGGGGGCAGGGATCTGTTAACTCTTTGGCTCTCCCAGTCAGAATCAGCCATGCAGTCTCCGTGACTGTCTGGGGTCTCATCATATGATCTCCTCAGGATCGAGATCTGGTACTGCAGCGGATCGCTGAGGATCGGCGGATGCAACATGACAAGAAGAAAATCACAACAACGAGTGAGAGGCTGGAGAGCCGAGAACACCCGGCCGTCCGCAACACCACCCACGATCACTGCACCCTGACGGTGAGTACACCCACAGCCCATAAGGCCCTATAGAAGTTGTGTGGGTGCTGTTAGAACCCTCCTGTTTGTTTTTTCCATTTTGTGTTTTGCGGTCACGTGACCATCTGCCGTTATATTCCAGTTCAGCCCTTTTGGCTGTGCTTGACTTCAGTGTTGTTTGACTGTTTTGCTAGCCAGGTCCTTCGGTGCCTTTCTCTGTTAGTTCGCTTGGTCCTCTGGGACCTCTAGTACCTTTTTGTCAGTTTGTATCTTTTTGTGTTCTGCAACAACTTCTCTGTTTAGGAGGTGTCCCATTTTTGTTCCAGTCCTTAGTTCTTTTAGGGATCCTTCCCCTTATGCTATAGGTCTTCGTTCAGACTAGCCGAGAACTAAGGTGAGTCTGTTCGCAAGCAACAGGCAGCCCGCTACATCGTAGGGATTCAGCTTAGCCTTACTGTAGGAACAGCTTTCCCCTCTCTTTCCTTAGTACTTGTTGCAGATCTTAACAGGTGCCCTGCTGTCTTATATCCTGATTATTGTCATTGTGAAGAATGGCAGCAGAGAGATCCCACAGAATCCCACCGCTGCCACAACTTCTGACGGATCCACACCTCGGCTCCCGCCTGACGTCACAGTTATGTCAGACAGAACACGTGATACGGATCTGCCCTTTGCACTGTGCACGTCCTGCACCCCCTCGGGGATACGTAAGGTCAGATTGGTATAGTTCTACACAGACACCCCCTGTCCACACGAATACAGGAAGGCACCGGGAGTGAGAAGAGGTGGCCCACTCAGTCACTGACGTGGCACCAGGCTCGCTCACACCCCTGACAGGCTGAGATCCCCTTTACTAACCCCAGTGAAGCAGAACCCTGTCGACCTGGTAGAGCTGCCACCAGTTTCTATTAGATATAATTCCCGCTAGGACCGGAGGATTATATCGGGCCAGAAACCAGCCTGGTAGCGTGTTCGTTGGACCGGAGAACAGACGTGAGAGTTCGTGGATCGAGATAAAAGAGCAGCCCAAGGTTAAATTATATATTTAGTCGCTTTAAGGGCACACTAAACAATACACTATATACATAAGGGTTATGCATACATAATGGTCAGAGATGCAAACACAATAGTAGTCGTATAAAAGATATAAGCAGTTATTAAGAGTCAGTTACCAGTCAGACGGAAGGCCTGGCTTGTGGGGGAGGGGCCGCCAAATAGGAGGCTTGTGGTCCCCTTTGTTGCGGGACTTCTCCCACAGGATGTATCGTTGCGACCTCCCAGTAAAAAGACACTGAACTATGGCTGCTGGAGCTCTTAACCCCTCTGGGTCACTCCCCTTCCTGCCCACTGGCTGGACCTAAATCTCCACCCCTGGTCTCTCTCAGCTAAAAACTCCGAAAACTAAAATAGGCTATAGTTCCTTAATGGACGGTCCTAGGGAGCTGGTTCTGGTGTCATCGGATACAGCTGGGCCCCTGCTATGCGGCGAGACCAAACACAGTGGCTCTAGGGGTTTCCGAAAGGCTGTGTCATGTATCTCCCTATTCCTACGCGTTAGACTGTGCTGGAAGCCAGGGTGACATTCCCCATTTTCTTGGGATCTCAAAAATTTAGGTTATGAATAACTGGAACATATAGTATTCCCATAACTCGGTATTGAATTATAATTGTCTGACACAAAGGGACGGTCGCATAACTGGGATCTCCAGAGGGTCTTCCTGTAGCAGCTCACAGCTAGCTGGTGGGGGTTCTGTCATTCACTGTCCCTCATCCCCTCCCTTCTACTTTAGCTGCAGAAGTGTCGGATTACAGCTGTGAATTGTAGACCTCTATAATCCCCCGCCAAACAGGGCACAGTGATCGACATGGGATTATATCTTCAATATTCTTCACAGTCATGTACTTTGCTTTGCTGCATCAGGCATAGGTTTCACTGTGTCGGCTGCGTTGGGTGTCGACTTTGCTGTGTCGGCTGTGTTGGGTGTCGACTTTGCTGTGTCGGCTGTGTTGGATGTTGACTTTGCTGTGTTGTTGTCACGTACAGTGTAGGAAAGACAAAGTCCAACACGAAGTGATGAGGGGAATGGAGCCCAGACACTAGGGAAACGGTGAGTGGAAACCTCCCAGGCCAATCTAAAATCACCCTGTCTCCCTTACCATCCCTATATTGGTTCCTCACCAATCACCGAACAGGAAACCTAGGCCCTGTATATCCCTAGAGCTAGGCCCTGGATAGGAAAGGGATGGGGGATGAGCACTGGTCAGCCCCCACTAACAACTAAAGACAGCAAGGGAGACAAACACAGGGGGGAAGCAACTTAGCTTGAGCCGACTTCAGAGAGATTACACCAAACGGCCTCCAAGCACCAGAGAGGAAGTAAGCAGACTGAAATAGCTCCAAGCATTCACAAGGGAACATGTGAATATCACTGTAACAGAGTGTCCCCCCAGCCTGTTTTCATGGACTATACTGGACTCAGGCCTATATTAGCATTTTCTGTCCTGCATCTAGCGGGGACATGTGTGTCTTTGTTCCTCTCTGCAGGGGTCTTCCCTTAAATACACAACTCTGCAGACAGACTGAAGTTCTAGAAGATTCCTCATTCTTCCAGTTACCTTAAGTACATGTTTAAGTGGGGTGGTGTGTTTGTATCTCTGCCCAACCTGGGGGCTGATCCCAAGAGAAGGAGAATAATAAGACATGTTTTTTAGTTAGTTGATGCTGTGCTGTGTGAAGGGCTAGGACCTGTGCTGAGGCCAGATGATAGTGCCGTGTATGGACTATTGGAGATTGGAGATCAGTTGCCACGTAGGATTGTGATGTCTCGCCACCCTGCTGGATTTGAGGACTTAGTCTGAGACTGTTGTTGCATTGTACTCGGCGTTGGATTACCGGGTGGCGCCCCTGGATTTGTCCCTTTCTGTGTTACTGACCCTAAGGAACCACAGCTACTTTTGGTATTATATTCTCCCAGTCTCAATAAAAGTTCTTGGATTATTTATCGGCCGGCTGTCCCTGCCTGCTCCGTCTCACACCCCGTCACAAACTGGTTGGCAGTGGAGGGATCAGAGCAGAGGGAATGGATAACAGCGGCCCAACAACGAATGGAGCCAGAGCCTCAGGATACAGCAATTGGACTCTACAAACAAAGGCCCGTGAATTAGGGGTCAGTTACAAAGGACTTTTCAAAGAGGAACTAATTGAGTCTTTGGAAGGAGCCAGCCTTCAAGATGGCACTGAAGGTGGATTCCCAGCTCAGTTGGAGGTAAATGCCCTGAAAAGTCAGTGGGTTGTGTGGTATGAGGAGGAGATGGCATTGCTTGTGGGTGAAGACACAATAGAAGATAAACGCGAGGACATTCGAAGAGCCCATGAAAGGAGCTCACTGTGGAAGCAGCTAGAAGCCCCAGGCAGACAATAATCACAACGCCCACCATGAGGGAAACTCTAAGAGTGTCCCGTAAGGACTTTAAGCAATTTAATGAGGCTTCAGGGGACATTCAGGGATTCTTCTAAGACTTTGAACATCAATGTCAGTTAATGGAAGTTCCAGAAATGGAGCGGGTCAGACATCTGGTGGGCTATTAGAGGGTGGAGCTGCGGAAGCGTATCGCGCTATGGACCCATGATGGAACCGTGAGTATGAGGACATTAAGGAAACCATCCTGGAACATTACGCGGTTACTCCAGACTCTTACAGGACTCAGTTCCGCTCTTTAGCCTGTAATGGGGAAGGCTTAAAATATATGCCCATAGGATCAAACAGGCGTGTCATCGCTGGCTGGAAGGAGAGGGTGCCTTAACTTGAGAGACCATCCTCCAGGTTATCCTAAAAGAACTATTCTTTGTCAAATGCCCCGCTGAGATCAGAGAATGGGGAAAGAAAACCAGCAACAGTAGAACTAGCTGCCGCTTTAGCTTATGAGGTTCTCACCATCAAGCCTCAGTGGGAAAAGCTGCTGATGGATGGAGAAAAAAACTACCAACACTTCCGTCCCCAAGGTTTGCTGTCCAACTAGACCACCACCTCGTGTTGATACCCAAGTGAATCACCTTTCAGCTAGTCCTACCTCATCCTCTGCAATGCGACAAGGAGGGAATGTAGTACAGCGCAGGTGTTATGGCTGTGGGCATCCCGGGCATCTGCAAGCCACATGCCCAGCTACCAAGTGGAGGATTCGTCCTCAACCCCAACAACCACCTTATGTACCCTCACAGGAATATCAGCCTCCAAGTTTGCTTACCTCCTCCCCCAGGATGCAAATGGGAAGGAGTGTGACACAGCGCAGAGGGTAACGATGTGGGCAGCCTGGGCATCTGCAAGATACCTGCCCTCATGGTCAATCGAGGAATAACCCTACACCAAATCGGCCTATAAATTATTTAAAGCCAAATATCATGGAGGAAGAGGTGTCACCCCTCCAAGTTGACTTGCCTAATGACTCAGACACCCATGTTCGACCATTAGGAGTTTATGGGGTGCGGGCCACAGCCACGAGTTCCTCTAATACTCAAAGAAAGCATTTACAAGAGGTCATGCTGGAGAGTTATTGGGTTTTGTGACTCTGGGGCATTTCTCACCATAGCTGATCCCAGAGTGGTTCGGCCGGAGGCGATACACCAAGGACCTGGGATTACCATTGAATTTGCGGGAGGCCAATGGAGGAATATACCAAAAGTTGATATAGAGCTGGACTTTGGCTTTGGGGTCAAGCAATGTGTGGTTCGGGTGATGAGTGGCCTGCCTGCAGATATTGTCTTAGGAAATGATGTGGAAGATCTACAGTGCCGATTTGTGGGTGCAGGATTCAGCGTTTAAGTCCGAGGATGCAAAATGGAACCTGGACCTTCAGCCCTGTAACTTTATCGTATGATATCCAAGAGAGAACCAGCACCAAAATGCTGATGGATTGTCCAGGCAGGAGGAGACATGAGTCCCGGGTGCCATGTCTACGCCTACTTGACAAGCGACCTGTTGAGGTCACTAGTCTTAACACAAATTGAGAGGGGAAGGGGTTGTAACAGAGTGCCCCCCCTCTGCCTGTTTTCATGGACTATACTGGAGTCAGGCCTATATTAGCATATTCTGTCCTGCATCTAGCGGAGGCCTGGGGGTCTTTGTTCCTCTCTGCATGGGGCTTCCCTTAAATACCCAACTCTGCAGACCGGCTGGAGACTGGAGTTCTAGAAGATTCCTCATTCTTCCAGTTACCTGAAGTACATGTTTAAGGGGGGTGGGGAGTTTGTATCTCTGCCCAACCTGGGGGCTGATCCCAAGAGAAGGAGAACAATAAGACCCATGTTTTTTAGTTGATGTTGCTGTGTGAAGGACTAGGACCTGTGCTGAGGCCAGATCCTAGTGCCGTGTATGGACTATTGGAGAATCATTGGACTACTGGAGATTAGCTGCCAAGTGGGATTGTGATGTCTTACCACCCTGCTGGATTTGAGGATTTAGTCTGAGACTGTTGTTGCATTGTACTCGGCGTTGGATTACCGGGTGGCGCCCCCGGATTTGTCCCTTTCTGTTTTACTGACCCTAAGGAACTACAGCTACGTTTGGTGTTATATTCTCCCAGTCTCAATAAAGGTTGTTGGATTGTTCATCGGCCCCTCCCTGCAGCATAGTGAAACTATCTAAACACCCAGGCCAGGGTGTCAATCAGAGCAGCTGGGTCCTAAAGTAAGACCGATTTAAGAAGGTGTCTGTAATGCCAAACAAAGTGACCTTCTGCAACCAGCTGCAGAATGACTGTCTGCTATATCTGACACACCCGTGACAGTACCCCTCCTCTACGAGTGGCCCCCGGACACTGGGAACCGGGTTTCTCAGGATAAGAGGTGTGGAATGAACGAACCAACCTGGGAGCATTCACCTCTGATGCTGAAACCCACATCCTCTCCTCTGGACCATAGCCTTTCCAGTGCACCAAGTATTGTAGGGAACGACATTGGAGACGAGAATCTACAATCCTCGAAATCTGAAACTCCAGTTTACCATCAACCATTATGGGGGCGGCGGTAGAGGTGAGGGCTCAAGAGGTTCCACATACTTCTTGAGTAGAGACCTGTGAAAGACATTGTGGACCTTAAGAGCCTGAGGAAGCTCAAGACAAAACGCTGCTGGGTTAATGACAGCGGTTATTTTATAGGGACCAATAAACCTAGGTCCCACCTTCCAAGAAGGAACTTTCAACTTGATATTCCTGGTAGACAACCACACAAAGTCATTCACATTCAGGTCCTGACCTGGCAAGTGTTTTCTGTCAGCCATATGTTTATACCTGTCTCCCATGATCTTCAAATTACTCAGAACCCCCGCCACACCGAGGAGAGCGACGAAGCAAAACGTTCCTCCTCAGGAACTCCAGAAGCTTCTCCCCCACTAAAGGTACCAAACTGTGGATGGTAACCGTATGCACCGAAGAACGGTGACCTGCCAGTGGATTCTTGACGATGATTATTAATGGCAAATTCTTATAGCGGTAAGTAGGATGCCCAACCCTCCTGATTTTCTGAGACAAAACACCTAAGGTAGGTCTCCAAATTCTGTTTGACGCGCTCGGTCTGTCCATTCGACTGAGGATGGAAGGCAGAGGAAAAGGACAGCTGCACCCCCAGTCGAGAACAGAATGCTTTCCTGAAGTTTGAAACAAACTGGTCCCTCGATCTGACACCACATCGGAGGTAACCCTGTGAAGCTTCACAATCTCATTTCTAAACACCTGAGCAAGAGTCTTGGCATTTGGAAGTGCCGGTAATGTGACAAAGTGAACCATTTTACTGAACCTATCTACAACCATCAGAACCACCCTTTTGCCTGCAGGAACCGGTAGGTCAGTAATAAAATCCATAGACAAGTGTGTCCTTGGCCTACTAGGGATAGGTAGCGGAAGAAGAGTACCAGACAGACGAACATGCAATACTTTAGAACGCGCGCAAATACTAAAAGCAGCTACATGTTCAATCACATCCCGATGCAGCTCCGGCCACCAAAAACGACGAGAGAGGAGGTCCGCGGTTGCCTTACCACCTGGATGCCCAGCAAGCACAGAGTTATGATGTTCCTTAATTACTTTGCGGCGCAGATTAGATGGTACAAATAACCTTCCTGGAGGGCAGGAGGCAGGGGCGTCCCCCTGAGCCTCCAACACCTCACCCTCCAGGTCAGGGGACAAAGCCGAAATGATTACCCCCTTCTGTAATATCGGGGCAGGGTTCTCATAGTCACCACCACCAGGGAAGCTCCGGAACAAAGCATCAGCCTTGACATTTTTGACCCCTGGAAGAAAAGTGGCAACAAAATTGAACCTAATTGAGCGGTTTAGCTGATTGGAGACATGACAGGTTCTTATGGTCAGTAAGAACAGTAATAAGGATGGACAGCCTCCTCCAACCAGTGTCGCCATTCCTCGAACGCCAATTTGATCGCGAAAAGTTCCCTATTCACATCATAATTTCTCTCAGCCGAACACAATTTCTTAGAAAAGAAGACGCCATTTACCAGGACACGGACCCTGAGAAAACACAGCCCCAACCCCGACATCCGACGCATCAACTTCCACAAAAAATGGTTGGGAAACATCGGGTTGACTGAGTATAGCTGCCGTGGCAAAACAGTTCTTTAAGGAGGAAAAAGCCTGCAGGGCGGCATCCGACCATTTGGAAAAATCAGATCCCTTCCTAGTCATGTCAATAAGGGGTCTCACAATTACTGAGTAATTTTGGATGAACTTCTGGTAAAAATTAGTACAGCCCAGAAAACGTTGTAGATGCTTCAAGTTCTCGGGACGGTCCCAATCAAGGACCGCACGGATCTTCTCTGCATCCATCCGAAGATGACCACAGGTACCCCAAAAACTGCACCTCCTGAACGGTGAAAACACATTTCTCTAGTTTGGCATATTGTTTGTTATCCCTTCATATCTGGAGCACCTGTTTAACATGCCCCCGATATGTCTCGAAGTCAGGTGAGTAAACCAAAATATCGTCCAGATAGACCACCACAAACCTCCCCACCAAATGATGGAAAATATCGCTTATGAAATGCTGGAATACCGCAGGTGCATTGGTCAAACCAAAAGGCATAACCAGACTCTCGAGATAACCTTCCGGGTATTGAATGCCGTTTTCCATTCATCTCCTTCTCTAATTCTAACCAGATTGTAGGCTCCCCTTAAATCCAATTTGGAGAACACCTTAGCTCCCACAACCTGGCTGAACAAATCAGGAATCAGAGGAAGAGGGTATGGATCACGGATGGAAATTTGATTTAGTTCCCGGAAATCTAAACACGGACGTAGACCGCCATCTTTTTTCTTCACGAAGAAGAACCCTGCTGCCACGGGTGAAGATGAGGGTCTGATATGTCCCTTCTCCAGACATTCTGCAATGAAATCCTTCATGGCTTGTTTCTCAGGGCCAGAAAGATTATATAGTCTGGACTTCGGTAGTTTAGCTCCAGGGGTCAGATTAATAGGACAGTCATGACACCCCTCTCAGAAAAAACGTCCTCAAAGCCAGACAGAAAAGCAGGTAATATTTCCGTAGAGACTGTAGAAAGGGAAATATATAAACAGTTCTCATGGCAGTAATCTCCCCATTCAGTGATCTCCCCGGCTTGCCAATCCACCAATAGATTGTTTCACCAACCAGGGTAGACCCAAAGCAATTGGGGTGGGAAGACCATCCAAGACATAGCAAGGGATTATGTCACAATGAACCAACCCATCCCTCAGTTTTACATTATGTACAATCGGAGTCAATACTTTCTGTGCAAGTGGCGCTGAGTCGATGGCGAAGATGGAAATAGGTTTAGCTAAAGTCCAGCAAGCAAGACCATGAGCTTTCACAAACTCAGCATCAACCATGCTGACTCCAGCTCCACTGTCAACAAACACAGAAATTTTTTCGGTTTTTGCTCTCTAGCACCACCTCTGCTGTCAGGACAAACTGGGAACTGTAGGTTGACGATAAATGCACCCCTTGCTTATCCAACTCCAGACTACCAAGGGTTAATCGAGTTTCCTTTTGCTTTGGAATCGAAGGACAGACCCCAATAAAATGTCCCTTTTTCCCACAAAAAAACATATGCCATTTTTTTGCGAATCTCCGAGGAAATATACGATTCAGAGACACCCCCTAACTACATGGGTTCCTCCCACTCCCCCAGTACTGGTTCACCGCCAATCTGCTATTCCAGCAAAGGGGTATAACCCCAACAGGAGTCCCCGGAGAAGGTGGTCTCACCCACCTATCTCAAAGATGTCAATCAACACGTATAGCCAACGACATGGCAGCCTCCAAGGACTGAGGGGTTTCATATACAGCCAAAGCATCTTTCAATCTTTCAGTAAGACCCTCACAAAATTGTCTTCTAAGGGCTGAGTCCTTCCATTTAGAATCCGTTACCCATCTACTCAATTCAGAACTGTACGTCTCCACTGACCGATTCCCCTGCAGGAGGCAAGGTAGCTTAGACTCAGCCAAGGCGACTCGGTCAGGGTCATCATAGATGAGGCCCATGGCCCCAAAAAAAAACCTCCATAGACTGGAGACAAACCGGACCCTGCGGTAAAGAAAAAGCCCAGGATTGAGGATCTCCCTGCAGCAGTGAGATCACAATTCCCTTTTGTTGCTCCTCACTTCTGGAGGAGTAAGGATGAAGTTTAAAGTACAGTTTGCAGGCCTCCTTGAACACAAAAAAACTTGTCTCTAACTCCTGAAAACCTGTCTGGGAGGGCAACCTTGGGTTCAGGCTTGACTGGCCTACCTGCAGAGACCCCCAACATTAGCAACCTGTAGCCGCTGATGTTCGTGCTGAACCTGAAAGCGGAGGCCAGTCACCTCCAGAGACAAACAGCGCAGCCGCTCTGCAACTGAGCCCATACCAAGGGAGAAAGGAAAAAAAAAAACACGCCCAAAAAATAAATAAATAAAACCACATGTCAGGTTTTTTTTTTCTTCCCAAATATGCACGGCCGATGATAATGTCACGCACAGTGTAGGAAAGACAAAGTGCAACACGAAGGGATGAGGGGAAGGGAGCCCATACACTAGGGAAAGGGGGAGAGGAGACCTCTTAGGCTGATCTAAAATCACCCTGTCTCCCCTACCGTTCCGATATTGGTGTCACGGGTGTGTCAGAGGTGACAGAAAGTCGCCCTGCAGTGGGTTGCAGGAGATTTCTACGCTTGGCATTGCAGACTGTTTCTTAGATAGGAGGCTGTCTTTAGAACCGAGCAGCTAGCTCTCCCTTGCTAATTAGCTCTCTGGCCTGAATGTATATATACCTGTACCTGGTGTGAGGGGGAGTCGCCGGTTATACTCATTTCTACTTGTGAAGCTTAGCAGGAGCAGTACTTTGTCCTCTCTGGAGCTTGAGGCCCTGTGCTTATTTGGAGTTCATCTAAAGCTAAGCCGTTTTCCCCCTGTTTTGTCTTCCCTTGTTGTCTATAGAGTTTAGCCGAGGTTGACTAGTGCTCATCTTCTCCCATCCCTAGCCGTAGCCATACGCCAGAGAGGGTAGGGCGAGGCACGCGTTTGGCTATCGCTGAAGAGGCAACATAGGGACTCTAGTTGAGACAGGGTGATGCCAGATCTGACTAGGGGGTCTCCACTTCCCACTTTCCCTAGTGTCTGGGCTTCCTTTCCCTTTTCCCTCTGTGTTGCACTGTCTTTCCGACACCTGGCGTGACAATTGGTTCCTCACCTATCGCTAAACAGGAAACCTAGGCCCTGTATCTCCCTAGAGCTAGGCCCTGGATAGGGAAGGGAGGTGAGCACTGGTCAATCCCCACTAACAACTAAAGACAACAAGGGAGACAAGCACAGGGGGAAGCAACTTAGCTTGAGCCGACTTCAGAGAGATTACATCAAAAGTCCTCCATGCACCAGAAAGGAAGTAAGCAGACTGCAATAGCTCCAAATTTTCACAAGGGAACATGTGAATATCACCGGCTCCTCCCTGCAGCAAACTGAAAGACCTAGGTCAGGGTGTCAATCAGAGCAGGAGGGAGGTAGCCGATGGGTCCTAAGGTAAGACAGATTTAAGAAGGCATCTGTAATGCGAAATGAAGTGACCTTCTGCAACCAGCTGCAGAACAACTGTCTGACACACCCGTGATAGTTGGGTGTTGGCTTTGCTGTGTTGGGTGTCGGCTTTGCTGTGTCGGGTGTCTGCTTTGCTGTGTCGGCTATAGTTTGTGTCGGCTGTGTTGGGTGTCGGCTACGCTGTGTCGGGTGTATGCTGTGTTGTGTTGTCTCCCCTCCCGCGCTCAATAACTGTCTGCCTGCTCTCTTGCAGGTGCGGCTGCCGTCCGGGCAGTGCGTGCGGCTGTCGCTGGCCGGTGACTCGAAGTTGCAGGCCGTGTACGATCACGTGTGCTCGCTGCTCCCGACTCCCGGCAAATTGTTACAGACGTTTCCCAGCAGACGCTTCACAGACGAGGATCTGCCCCTCAGCCTCCAGGAGCTGGGACTGACCCCCAGCGCCACCCTCTGTGTGCATCCCGGGGCCCACACCAGCCCGGAGCTCCTCAACACCTCCCTGGAGCCCCCCATGTGTGACGCAGCCCAGTTGATGATGCAAGGGGACAAGCTGCTGCCCATCCTCCGCTCTCCGGCCCAGGCTGTGACGCCCAACATCCATATGGTGGCAGAACCTGCACCGCAGCACAGCTGGGGTGTGTATATAATGTATGTAGGGGGTGTATATATAAGGAGCCCTTATACCTGTAAACAAGTGATATTACTGTGCTAGAGCCGTAGGGAAGCATGCGGGAAGCTCTCTCATGAGCCGCGCTGTAGGCCGGGTCAGTAACTCCTTATACCTGGAGACAGATGATATTACTGTGCGTGTAGACTCTCGGGGGGGAATTTGGTTGGTGGGTTTTCTCGTCCGCTGGCCCGACACCGCATGGACCAGGGCTCATCCCACTGAACGCCCGCACTCCTCTGCCGTGGGCATTATACTGCTCAGACAACACAGGGGGAGGGTAACACAGCGTGGCAATACTTTATTGAACCACCAAACTGACAATAAACACATAGAACAGTCCCAGAAAATGCCCAAGATGGTGCAACATTACACAGTCTCACCCTTCCGCTGACTTGCCGGGATTAGAGCAGCTGCAACTTCGGGGCTTCCAGGGCCGATTACCCCCACCAGTAGCACCCCGCTTATGGCGGACATTCACAGAGAGCAGGTGACAACAAGCTCAGGAAGCTGACAGTCCATTGAGGTACGTGGCTAGGAGACCTGATGGTTCCAACCTGGTTTCTCCAAATTTCTCCATGGGACCAGGTGATCGGAGGGTCCCAACCTGGTTTCTCTGAATGTGGTTCAGGTCATCATCCACAGGTCAGTGGGAAGGTGGGATAAGGTAAACGCCCAATGTTTGAGTAATCAATCTGCATAGTTTGCCCTTCACTGTTTGCAGGTCAACAAGCTACATGGTCTGATACAATGGGTAATCAACATATTATGGGGGAGGAGCGTATATGACATGTGGGGAGGAACGTACAGTATATGAAGTATTGGGGGAGCGTATATAATGTTTGAGGGAAGAGCATATATAACGTATGGGGCAGGAGCGGATATAATGTATGGGCAGCGGATATAATTTTTGAGGGAAGAGCGTATATAACGTATGACGAAGCATATATATAACTTATGGGGAGGAGCGTATATAACATGGCGGAGCGTATATAATGAATGGGGGCATTAGCGTATATAATGTAAGGGGGCATGAGCGTATGTAACGTATGGGGGAACGTATATAATGTATGGTGGGAGGAGTGTATATAACGTATGGGGGAGGTGCGTATATAACGTGTTGGGGCAGGGGCGTTTATAAAGTATGGGGAGAGCTTATATAAGGTATTGGGGATGTGTTTATAACGTATGGGGTAACATACATAACATGGGGGAGCGTATATAACGTATTGGGGGGAGCGTATATACTGTATAGGGAGGAGTGTATGTAACGTATGGCGGGAGCATATACAGTTATATGAAAAAGTTTGTGCACCCCTATTAATCTTAAGCTTAATGTTTTATAAAAATTGGTGTTTTTTCACCAGCTATTTCAGTTTGATATATGTAATAACCGTTGGACACAGTAATGTTTCTGCCTTGAAATGAGGTTTATTGTACTAACAGAAAATGTGCAATCTGCATTCAAACAAAATTTGTCAGGTGCATAAGTATGGGCACCCTTATCATTTTTTTGTTTTAAATACTCCTACCTACTTTTTACTGACTTACTAAAGCACTTTTTTTGGTTTTGTAACCTCATTGAGCTTTGAACTTTATAGCCAGGTGTATGCAATCATGAGAAAAGCTACTTAAAGTGGCCACTTGCAAGTTGTTCTCCTGTTTGAATCTCCTCTGAAGAGTGGCATCATGGGCTCCTCAAAACAACTGTCAAATGATCTGAAAACAAAGATTATTCAACATAGTTGTTCAGGGGAAGGATACAAAAAGCTGTCTCAGAGATTTAACTGTCAGTTTCCACTGTGAGGAACATAGTAAGGAAATGGAAGAACACAGGGACAGTTCTTGTTAAGGCCAGAAGTGGCAGGCCAAGAAAAACATCAGAAAGGCAGAGAAGAAGAATGGTGAGATCAGTCAAGTACAATCCTCAGACCACCTCCAGAGAGCTGCAGCATCAACTTGCTGCAGATGGTGTCACTGTGCATCGGTCAACTATACAACGCACTTTGCACAAGGAGAAGCTGTATGGGAGAGTGATGCGAAAGAAGCCGTTTCTGCAAGCACGCCACAAACAGAGTCGGCTGAGGTATGCAAAAGCACATTGGACGAAGCCAATTTCTTTTTGGAAGAAGGTCCTGTGGACTGATGAAACCAAGATTGAGTTGTTTGGTCATACAACAAGGCGTTATGCATGGCGGCAAAAAAACACAGCATTCCAAGAAAAACACTTGCTACCCACAGTAAAATTTGGTGGAGGTTCCATCATGCTTTGGGGCTGTGTGGCCAATGCCGGCACCGGGAATCTTGTTAAAGTTGAGGGACGCATGGATTCCACTCAGTATCAGCAGATTCTTGACAATAATGTTCAAGAATCAGTGATAAAGTTGAAGTTACGCAGGGGATGGATCAGCAAGACAATGATCCAAAACACCGCTCCAAATCTAATCAGGCATTCATGCAGAGGAACAATTACAATGTTCTGGAATGGCCATCCCAGTCCCCAGACCTGAAGATCATTGAACATCTGTGGGATCATGTGAAGAGGGCTGTCCATGCTCGGGGGCGACCATCAAACTTACAGGAACTGGAATTGTTTAGTAAAGAGGAATGGTCAAAAATACCTTCATCCAGGATCCAGGAACTCATTAAAAGCTACAGGAAGCGACTAGAGGCAAAAGGAGGATCTACTAAATATTAATGTCACTTTTCTGGTGAGGTGCCCATACTTATGCACCTGTCACATTTTGTTTGAATGCAGATTGCACATTTTCTGTTAGTACAATAAACCTCATTTCAAGGCAGAAACATTACTGTGTCCAACAGTTATTACATAGATCAAACTGAAAGAGCTGCTGCAAAAACACCAATTTATATAAAACATTAAGCTTAAGATTAATAGGGGTGCCCAAACTTTTTCATATAACTGTATAATGTATGGGGGACCGTATATAATGTATGGGGGAGTATATATAAGGTATGGGGTGGAGTGTATATAACATAAGGGGGAACATGTATAACGTATGGGGAGTGTATATAGTATATGGGGGACCATTTATGACGTATGGGTGAGGCGTTGTAAAAATCAGAGGTTTTGGGTTGTAAGTAATCACCTCGGCAGGTTAACGATGCAACAATATTTTATTAATCACATCCATGGTAATGCAGCAATTCCTGGTAAATGACCAAAATACAGTTCTCTCCGTCCTCAAGATCCCAATCTGGGTTCAGTAGTTCCACTGGCTTTGTATAAGGCCATACTCACTGTCTCCCAACTTTTGGTTGGCCCACAGATTTCCTATCTCCAGCCAGTATAGTCTGTAGCCACAGTCCATGATCCTCTAGACGGCAGATAAAGCGATGAAAGCACAGGTATCCAGGAGCAGCAGTCCTTCAAGAAAGTTTAAATCCAAACGACATATCCACAACTGTAGCACGTTCATTGAGCCCAGTCAGTACTGATCTCCCACCTCCATAAGCCATCCATGGTCCAGGTCCTCAGATTAGATCCTACCCCTTCGACATCATTCTACCAACTCCCCACTAAGCATGTGGCTTCTTTTCTCCTTCTCTGTGATCAGCCTCCCTGAATGGGCAGAACTGCTCCCCCCCCAAAGCTAAGTGTGGCGATATTTTTCTGCATGCGAGGCTCCCTGTGGTGACGGCTCCGCCGGATCTACTTCGAACACTCACACAATGAGCCTAGTCACTGTTTGAACAATGGTTAGAGGCTCCTGAGATACTGATGTGATTACTGGATGCTGGACACTTTACAAGTGAAATTAGTGCCCATAAAAGCAAGCAGAACAAGAATAAAACACAATGATAATAATATAGACGAAATCGGAGCTCTGTGATGAAGTCTCATAGTCTTTAGTAAATGGGCAGCTCCTGACAAGCGTATATAAGGTACGGGGTGGAGAGTATATAATGTATGGGGAGAGTATATAAGGTACGGGGTGGAGAGTATATAATGTATGGGGGAGCGTATATAAGGTACGGGGTGGAGAGTATATAATGTATGGGGAGCGTATATAAGGTACGGGGTGGAGAGTATATAATGTATGGGGAGAGTATATAAGGTACGGGGTGGAGCATATATAATGTATGGGGGAGCGTATATAAGGTACGGGGTGGAGCATATATAATGTATGGGGTGGAGCATATATAATGTATGGGGAGTGTATATAAGGTACGGGATGGAGCGTATATAATGTATGGGGAGTGTATATAAGGTACGGGATGGAGCGTATATAATGTATGGGGGTGCGTATATAAGGTACAGGGTGGAGCGTATATAATGTATGGGGAGCGTGTATAATGTATGGGGAGCGTATATAAAGTACGAGGTGGAGCGTATATAATGTATGGGGAGCGTATATAAGGTACGGGGTGGAGCGTATATAATGTATGGGGAGCGTATATAAGGTACGGGGTGGAGTGTATATAATGTATGGGGAGCGTATATAAGGTACAGGGTGGGGCGTATATAATGTATGGGGAGCGTATATAAGGTACAGGGTGGAGCGTATATAATGTATGGGGAGCGTATATAAAGTACGAGGTGGAGCGTATATAATGTATGGGGAGTGTATATAAGGTACAGGGTGGAGCGTATATAATGTATGGGGGAGCGTATATAAGGTACAGGGTGGAGCGTATATAATGTATGGGGAGCGTATATAAAGTACGAGGTGGAGCGTATATAATGTATGGGGAGCGTATATAAGGTACGGGGTGGAGCGTATATAATGTATGGGGAGCGTATATAAGGTACAGGGTGGAGCGTATATAATGTATGGTGGAGCGTATATAAGGTACGGGGTGGAGCGTATATAATGTATGGGGGAGCGTATATAAGGTACGGGGTGGAGCATATATAATGTACGGGGGAGCGTATATAAGGTACGGGGTGGAGCGTATATAATGTATGGGGGTGCGTATATAAGGTATGGGGTGGAGCGTATATAATGTATGGGGAGCGTATATAAGGTACAGGGTGGATCGTATATAATGTATGGGGGAGCGTATATAAGGTACGGGGTGGAGCGTATATAATGTATGGGGAGCCTATATAAGGTACAGGGTGGAGCGTATATAATGTTTGGGGAGCGTATATAAGGTACGGGGTGGAGCATGTATAATGTATGGGGAGCGTATGTAAGGTAAGGGGTGGAGCGTATATAATGTTTGGGGAGCGTATATAAGGTGCGGGGTGGAGCATATATAATGTATAGGGAGCGTATATAAGGTACTGGGTGGAGCATATATAATGTATGGGGGAGCGTATATAAGGTACGGGGTGGAGTGTATATAATGTATGGGGAGCGTATATAAGGTACAGGGTGGAGCGTATATAATGTATGGGGAGCGTATATAAGGTACGGGGTGGGGCGTATATAATGTATGGGGAGCGTATATAAGGTACTGGGTGGAGCGTATATAATGTATGGGGAGCGTATATAAGGTACGGGGTGGAGCGTATATAATGTATGGGGAGCGTATATAATGTATGGGGAGCGTATATAAGGTACGGGGTGGAGCATATATAATGTATGGGGAGCGTATATAAGGTACAGGGTGGAGCGTATATAATGTATGGGGAGCGTATATAAGGTACGAGGTGGAGCATGTATAATGTATGGGGGAGGGTATATAAGGTACGGGGTGGAGCGTATATAATGTATAGGGAGCATATATAAGGTACAGGGTGGAGCGTATATAATGTATAGGGAGCGTATATAAGGTACGAGGTGGAGCATGTATAATGTATGGGGGAGGGTATATAAGGTACGGGGTGGAGCGTATATAATGTATGGGGAGCGTATATAAGGTACGGGGTGGAGCGTATATAATGTATGGGGAGCGTATATAAGGTACGGGGTGGAGTGTATATAATGTATGGGGAGCGTATATAAGGTACAGGGTGGAGCGTATATAATGTATGGGGAGCGTATATAATGTATGGGGAGCGTATATAAGGTACGGGGTGGAGCATATATAATGTATGGGGAGCGTATATAAAGTACGAGGTGGAGCGTATATAATGTATGGGGAGTGTATATAAGGTACAGGGTGGAGCGTATATAATGTATGGGGGAGCGTATATAAGGTACAGGGTGGAGCGTATATAATGTATGGGGAGCGTATATAAAGTACGAGGTGGAGCGTATATAATGTATGGGGAGCGTATATAAGGTACGGGGTGGAGCGTATATAATGTATGGGGAGCGTATATAAGGTACAGGGTGGAGCGTATATAATGTATGGGGGAGCGTATATAAGGTACGGGGTGGAGCGTATATAATGTATGGGGGAGCGTATATAAGGTACGGGGTGGAGCATATATAATGTACGGGGGAGCGTATATAAGGTACGGGGTGGAGCGTATATAATGTATGGGGGTGCGTATATAAGGTATGGGGTGGAGCGTATATAATGTATGGGGAGCGTATATAAGGTACGGGGTGGAGCGTATATAATGTATGGGGGAGCGTATATAAGGTACGGGGTGGAGCGTATATAATGTATAGGGAGCGTATATAAGGTACGGGGTGGAGCATATATAATGTATAGGGAGCGTATATAAGGTACGGGGTGGAGCGTATATAATGTATGGGGGTGCGTATATAAGGTATGGGGTGGAGCGTATATAATGTATGGGGGTGCGTATATAAGGTATGGGGTGGAGCGTATATAATGTATGGGGAGCGTATATAAGGTACGGGGTGGAGCGTATATAATGTATGGGGGAGCGTATATAAGGTACGGGGTGGAGCGTATATAATGTATAGGGAGCGTATATAAGGTACGGGGTGGAGCGTATATAATGTATAGGGAGCGTATATAAGGTACAGGGTGGAGCATATATAATGTATGGGGGAGCGTATATAAGGTACAGGGTGGATCGTATATAATGTATGGGGGAGCGTATATAAGGTACGGGGTGGAGCGTATATAATGTATGGGGAGCGTATATAAGGTACAGGGTGGAGCGTATATAATGTATAGGGAGCGTATATAAGGTACGGGGTGGAGCATGTATAATGTATGGGGAGCGTATGTAAGGTAAGGGGTGGAGCGTATATAATGTTTGGGGAGCGTATATAAGGTGCGGGGTGGAGCATATATAATGTATAGGGAGCGTATATAAGGTACTGGGTGGAGCATATATAATGTATGGGGGAGCGTATATAAGGTACGGGGTGGAGTGTATATAATGTATGGGGAGCGTATATAAGGTACAGGGTGGAGCGTATATAATGTATGGGGAGCGTATATAAGGTACGGGGTGGGGCGTATATAATGTATGGGGAGCGTATATAAGGTACTGGGTGGAGCGTATATAATGTATGGGGAGCGTATATAAGGTACAGGGTGGAGCGTATATAATGTATAGGGAGCGTATATAAGGTACGAGGTGGAGCATGTATAATGTATGGGGGAGGGTATATAAGGTACGGGGTGGAGCGTATATAATGTATGGGGAGCGTATATAAGGTACGAGGTGGAGCATGTATAATGTATGGGGGAGGGTATATAAGGTACGGGGTGGAGCGTATATAATGTATAGGGAGCGTATATAAGGTACAGGGTGGAGCGTATATAATGTATGGGGAGCATATATAAGGTACAGGGTGGAGCGTATATAATGTATGGGGAGCGTATATAAGGTACGGGGTGGAGCGTATATAATGTATGGGGAGCGTATATAAGGTACAGGGTGGAGCGTATATAATGTATGGGGAGCGTATATAAGGTACAGGGTGGGGCGTATATAATGTATGGGGAGCGTATATAAGGTACGGGGTGGAGCATATATAATGTATGGGGAGCGTATATAAGGTACAGGGTGGAGCGTATATAATGTATAGGGAGCATATATAAGGTACGAGGTGGAGTGTATATAATGTATGGGGAGCGTATATAAGGTACGGGGTGGAGCGTATATAATGTATGGGGGAGCGTATATAATGTATGGGGAAGCATATATAAAGTACTGGGTGGAGCGTATATAATGTATGGGGAGCGTATATAAGGTACGGGGTGGAGCGTATATAATGTATGGGTAGCGTATATAAGATACGGGGTGGAGCGTATATAATGTATGGGAGAGCGTATATAAGGTACAGGGTGGAGTGTATATAATGTATGGGGAGCGTATATAATGTATGGGGGAGCGTATATAAGGTACGGGGTGGAGCGTATATAATGTATAGAGAGCGTGTATAAGGTACGGGGTGGAGCATGTATAATGTATGGGAAGCGTATATAAGGTACGGGGTGGAGCGTATATAATGTATGGGGGAGCGTATATAAGGTACGGGGTGGAGCGTATATAATGTATGGGGGAGCGTATATAAGGTACGGGGTGGAGCGTATATAATGTTTGGGGAGCGTATATAAGGTACGAGGTGGAGCGTATATAATGTATGGGGAGCCTATATAAGGTACAGGGTGGAGCGTATATAATGTATGGGGAGCGTATATAAGGTACGAGGTGGAGCGTATATAATGTATGGGGAGCGTATATAAGGTACTGGGTGGAGCATATATAATGTACGGGGGTGCGTTTATAAGGTACTGGGTGGAGCGTATATAATGTATGGGGAGCATATATAAGGTACAGGGTGGATCGTATATAATGTATGGGGGAGCGTATATAAGGTACGGGGTGGAGCATATATAATGTATGGGGAGCGTATATAAGGTACGGGGTGGAGCATATATAATGTATGGGGAGCGTATATAAGGTACAGGGTGGAGCGTATATAATGTATAGGGAGCGTATATAGGGTACGGGGTGGAGCATGTATAATGTATGGGGATCGTATATAAGGTACGGGGTGGAGCGTATATAATGTATGGGGGAGCGTATATAAGGTACGGGGTGGAGGGTATATAATGGATGGGGAGCGTATATAAGGTACGGGGTGGAGCGTATATAATGTATGGGGGAGCGTATATAAGGTACAGGGTGGAGCGTATATAATGTATGGGGAGCGTATATAAGATACGGGGTGGAGCGTATATAATGTATGGGGAGCGTATATAAGGTATGGGGTGGAGCGTATATAATGTATGGGGAGCGTATATAAGGTACAGGGTGGAGCGTATATAATGTATGTGGAGCGTATATAAGGTACGGGGTGAAGCATATATAATGTATGGGGAGCGTATATAAGGTACGGTGTGGAGCGTATATAATGTATGGGGAGCGTATATAAGGTACGGGGTGGAGCGTATATAATGTATGGGGAGCGTATATAAGGTACGGGGTGAAGCATTTATATTGTATGGGGAGCGTATATAAGGTACGGTGTGGAGCGTATATAATGTATGGGGAGCGTATATAAGGTACAGGGTGGAGCGTATATAATGTATGTGGAGCGTATATAAGGTACGGGGTGAAGCATTTATATTGTATGGGGAGCGTATATAAGGTACTGGGTGGAGCGTATATAATGTATGGGGGAGCGTATATAATGTACAGGGTGGAGCGTATATAAGGTACCGGGAGGAGCGTATATAGTGTATGGGGGAGCGTATATAAGGTGCGGGGTGGAGCGTATATAATGTATGGGGGAGCGTATATAAGGTACGGGGTGGAACGTATATAAGGTACCGGGTGGAGCGTATATAGTGTATGGGGGAGCTTATATAATGTGCGGGGTGGAGCGTATATAATGTATGGAGGAGCGTATATAAGGTACAGGGTGGAGCGTATATAATGTATGGTGGAGCGTATATAAGGTACGGGGTGGAGCGTATATAAGGTACAGGGTGGAGCGTATATAAGGTACAGGGTGGAGCATATATAATGTATGGGGAGCGTATATAAGGTACTGGGTGGAGCTTATATAATGTATGGGGAGCGTATATAAGGTACCGGGTGGAGTGTATATAGTGTATGGGGGAGCGTATATAAGGTGCGGGATGGGGCGTATATAATGTATGGGGGAGCGTATATAAGGTACAGGGTGGAGCGTATATAAGGTACGGGGTGGAGTATATATAATGTATGGGGAGCATATATAAAGTACGGGGTGGAGCATATATAATGTATGGGGAGCGTATATAAGGTACGGGGTGGAGCGTATATAATGTATGGGGGAGCGTATATAAGGTACAGGGTGGAGCGTATATAATGTATGGGGGAGCGTGTATAAGGTACTGGGTGGAGCGTATATAATGTATGGGGGAGCCTATATAAGGTACGGAGTGGAGCGTATATAAGGTACCGGGTGGAGCGTATATAGTGTATGGGGGAGCGTATATAAGGTGCGGGATGGAGCGTATATAATGTATGTGGGAGAGTATATAAGGTACAGGGTGGAGTATATATAATGTATGGGGAGCGTATATAAGGTACGGGGTGGAGCATATATAATGTATGGGGGAGCGTATATAAGGTACGGGGTGGAGCGTATATAATGTATGGGGGAGCGTATATAAGGTACAGGGTGGAGCGTATATAATGTATGGGGGAGCGTATATAAGGTACTGGGTGGAGCGTATATAATGTATGGGGGAGCCTATATAAGGTACAGGGTGGAGCATATATAATGTATGGGGGAGCCTATATAAGGTACGGAGTGGAGCGTATATAAGGTACCGGGTGGAGCGTATATAGTGTATGGGGAGCGTATATAAGGTGCGGGATGGAGCGTATATATTGTATGTGGGAGCGTATATAAGGTACAGGGTGGAGTATATATAATGTATGGGGGAGCGTATATAAGGTACGGGGTGGAGCATATATAATGTATGGGGGAGCGTATATAAGGTACGGGGTGGAGCGTATATAATGTATGGGGGAGCGTATATAAGGTACAGGGTGGAGCGTATATAATGTATGGGGGAGCGTATATAAGGTATGGGGTGGAGCGTATATAATGTATGGGGTGGCTTATATAAGGTACGCGGTGGAGCTTATATAATGTATGGGGGTGCGTATATAAGGTACGGGGTGGAGCGTATATAATGTATGGGGGTGCGTATATAAGGTACCGGGTGGAGCGTATATAATATATGGGGGAGCATATATAATGTACAGGGTGGAGCGTATATAATGTATGGGGGAGCATATATAAGGTACAGGGTGGAGCGTATATAATGTTTGGGGGAGCGTATATAAGGCACGGGGTGGAGCGTATATAATGTATGGGGGAGCGTATATTAGGTACTGGGTGGAGCGTATATAATGTATGGGGGTGCGTATATAAGGTACAGGGTGGAGCGTATATAATGTATGGGGGAGCGTATATAAGGTACGGGGTGGAGCGTATATAATGTATGGGGGAGCGTATATAAGGTACTGGGTGGAGCGTATATAATGTACGGGGGAGCGTATATAAGGTACGGGGTGGAGCATATATAATGCATGGGGAGCGTATATAAGGTACTGGGTGGAGCGTATATAATGTACGGGGGAGCGTATATAAGGTACGAGGTGGAGCATATAATGTATGGGGAGCGTATATAAGGTACAGGATGGGGCGTATATAATGTATGGGGAGCGTATATAAGGTACGGGGTGGAGCGTATATAATGTATGGGGAGCGTATATAAGGTACGGGGTGGAGCGTATATAATGTATGGGGAGCCTATATAAGGTACAAGGTGGAGCGTATATAATGTATGGAGAGCGTATATAAGGTACGAGGTGGAGCTTATATAATGTATGGGGAGCGTATATAAGGTACGGGGTGGAGCGTATATAATGTATGGGGGAGCGTATATAAGGTACGTGGCGGAGCATATATAATGTACGGGGGTGCGCTATATAAGGTACAGGGTGGAGCGTATATAATGTATGGGGGAGCGTATATAAGGTAAGGGGTGGAGCGTATATAATGTATGGGGAGCATATATAAGGTACAGGGTGGAGCGTAAATGTATAGGGAGCGTATATAAGGTACAGGGTGGAGCGTATATAATGTATGGGGAGCGTGTATAAGGTACGAGGTGGAGCGTATATAATGTATGGGGAGCGTATATAAGGTACTGGGCGGAGCGTATATAATGTATGGGGAGCGTATATAAGGTATGGGGTGGAGCGTATGTAATGTATGGGGAGCGTATATAAGGTACGATATGGTGCGTATATAATGTATGGGGAGCGTATATAAGGTACGGGGTGGAGCGTATATAATGTATGGGGGAGCGTATATAAGGTACTGGGTGGAGCGTATATAATGTATGGGGGTGCGTATACAAGGTACTGGGTGGAGCGTATATAATGTATGGGGAGCGTATATAAGGTACGGGGTGGAGCGTATATAATGTATGGGGGAGCGTATATAAGGTACGGGGTGGAGCGTATATAATGTATGGAGAGCGTATATAAGGTACGGGGTGGAGCGTATATAATGTATGGGGAGCGTATATAAGGTACAGGGTGGAGCGTATATAATGTATGGAGAGCGTATATAAGGTACGGGGTGGAGCGTATATAATGTATGGAGAGCGTATATAAGGTAAGGGGTGGAGCGTATAAAATGTATGGGGAGCGTATATAAGGTACAGGGTGGAGCGTATATATTGTATGGGAGAGCATATATAAGGTACAGGGTGGAGTGTATATAATGTATGGGGAGCGTATATAAGGCACGGGTGGAGCGTATATAATGTATGGGGGAGCGTATATAAGGCACGGGGTGGAGTGTATATAATGTATGGGGGAGCGTATATAAGGTACGGGGTGGAGCGTATATAATGCATGGGGAGCGTATATAAGGTACGAGGTGGAGCGTATATAATGTATGGGGAGCGTATATAAGGCACAGGGTGGAGCGTATATAAGGTAAAGGGTGGAGCGTATATAATGTATGGGGGAGCGTATATAAGGTACAGGGTGGAGCGTATATAATGTATGGGGGTGCGTATATAAGGTACTGGGTGGAGCGTATATAATGTATGGGGAGCGTATATAAGGTACGGGGTGGAGCGTATATAATGTATGGGAGAGCGTATATAAGGTACAGGGTGGAGTGTATATAATGTATGGGGATCGTATATAATGTATGGGGGAGCGTATATAAGGTAAGGGGTGGAGTGTATATAATGTATGGGGGAGCGTATATAAGGTACGGGGTGGAGCGTATATAATGTATGGGGAGCGTATATAAGGTACGGGGTGGAACGTATATAAGGTACCGGGTGGAGCGTATATAATGTGTGGAGGAGCGTATATAAGGTACAGGGTGGAGCGTATATAATGTATGGTGGAGCGTATATAAGGTACGGGGTGGAGCGTATATAAGGTACAGGGTGGAGCGTATATAAGGTACAGGGTGGAGCATATATAATGTATGGGGAGCGTATATAAGGTACTGGGTGGAGCTTATATAATGTATGGGGAGTGTATATAAGGTACCGGGTGGAGTGTATATAGTGTATGGGGGAGCGTATATAAGGTGCGGGATGGGGCGTATATAATGTATGGGGGAGCGTATATAAGGTACAGGGTGGAGCGTATATAAGGTACGGGGTGGAGTATATATAATGTATGGGGAGCATATATAAAGTACGGGGTGGAGCATATATAATGTATGGGGAGCGTATATAAGGTACGGGGTGGAGCGTATATAATGTATGGGGGAGCGTATATAAGGTACAGGGTGGAGCGTATATAATGTATGGGGGAGCGTGTATAAGGTACTGGGTGGAGCGTATATAATGTATGGGGGAGCCTATATAAGGTACGGAGTGGAGCGTATATAAGGTACCGGGTGGAGCGTATATAGTGTATGGGGGAGCGTATATAAGGTGCGGGATGGAGCGTATATAATGTATGTGGGAGAGTATATAAGGTACAGGGTGGAGTATATATAATGTATGGGGAGCGTATATAAGGTACGGGGTGGAGCATATATAATGTATGGGGGAGCGTATATAAGGTACGGGGTGGAGCGTATATAATGTATGGGGGAGCGTATATAAGGTACAGGGTGGAGCGTATATAATGTATGGGGGAGCGTATATAAGGTACTGGGTGGAGCGTATATAATGTATGGGGGAGCCTATATAAGGTACAGGGTGGAGCATATATAATGTATGGGGGAGCCTATATAAGGTATGGAGTGGAGCGTATATAAGGTACCGGGTGGAGCGTATATAGTGTATGGGGAGCGTATATAAGGTGCGGGATGGAGCGTATATATTGTATGTGGGAGCGTATATAAGGTACAGGGTGGAGTATATATAATGTATGGGGAGCGTATATAAGGTACGGGGTGGAGCATATATAATGTATGGGGGAGCGTATATAAGGTACGGGGTAGAGCGTATATAATGTATGGGGGAGCGTATATAAGGTACAGGGTGGAGCGTATATAATGTATGGGGGAGCGTATATAAGGTACCGGGTGGAGCGTATATAATGTATGGGGAGCGTATATAAGGTACGGGGTGGAGCGTATATAATGTATGGGGTGGCTTATATAAGGTACGCGGTGGAGCTTATATAATGTATGGGGGTGCGTATATAAGGTACGGGGTGGAGCGTATATAATGTATGGGGGTGCGTATATAAGGTACCGGGTGGAGCGTATATAATATATGGGGGAGCATATATAATGTACAGGGTGGAGCGTATATAATGTATGGGGGAGCATATATAAGGTACAGGGTGGAGCGTATATAATGTTTGGGGGAGCGTATATAAGGCACGGGGTGGAGCGTATATAATGTATGGGGGAGCGTATATTAGGTACTGGGTGGAGCGTATATAATGTATGGGGGTGCGTATATAAGGTACAGGGTGGAGCGTATATAATGTATGGGGGAGCGTATATAAGGTACGGGGTGGAGCGTATATAATGTATGGGGGAGCGTATATAAGGTACTGGGTGGAGCGTATATAATGTACGGGGGAGCGTATATAAGGTACGGGGTGGAGCATATATAATGCATGGGGAGCGTATATAAGGTACGAGGTGGAGCATATAATGTATGGGGAGCGTATATAAGGTACAGGATGGGGCGTATATAATGTATGGGGAGCGTATATAAGGTACAGGGTGGAGCGTATATAATGTATGGGGGAGCGTATATAAGGTACGGGATGGAGCGTATATAATGTATGGGGAGCGTATATAAGGTACGGGGTGGAGCGTATATAATGTATGGGGAGCGTATATAAGGTACGGGGTGGAGCGTATATAATGTATGGGGAGCCTATATAAGGTACAAGGTGGAGCGTATATAATGTATGGGGAGCGTATATAAGGTACGAGGTGGAGCTTATATAATGTATGGGGAGCGTATATAAGGTACGGGGTGGAGCGTATATAATGTATGGGGGAGCGTATATAAGGTACGTGGCGGAGCATATATAATGTACGGGGGTGCGCTATATAAGGTACAGGGTGGAGCGTATATAATGTATGGGGGAGCGTATATAAGGTAAGGGGTGGAGCGTATATAATGTATGGGGAGCATATATAAGGTACAGGGTGGAGCGTAAATGTATAGGGAGCGTATATAAGGTACAGGGTGGAGCGTATATAATGTATGGGGAGCGTATATAAGGTACTGGGCGGAGCGTATATAATGTATGGGGAGCGTATATAAGGTACGGGGTGGAGCGTATGTAATGTATGGGGAGCGTATATAAGGTACGATATGGTGCGTATATAATGTATGGGGAGCGTATATAAGGTACGGGGTGGAGCGTATATAATGTATGGGGGAGCGTATATAAGGTACTGGGTGGAGCGTATATAATGTATGGGGGTGCGTATACAAGGTACTGGGTGGAGCGTATATAATGTATGGGGAGCGTATATAAGGTACGGGGTGGAGCGTATATAATGTATGGGGGAGCGTATATAAGGTACGGGGTGGAGCGTGTATAATGTATGGGGAGCGTATATAAGGTACGGGGTGGAGCGTATAAAATGTATGGGGGAGCGTATATAAGGTACGGGGTGGAGCGTATATAATGTATGGAGAGCGTATATAAGGTACGGGGTGGAGCGTATAAAATGTATGGGGAGCGTATATAAGGTACGGGGTGGAGCGTATAAAATGTATGGGGGAGCGTATATAAGGTACTGGGTGGAGCGTATATATTGTATGGGAGAGCATATATAAGGTACAGGGTGGAGTGTATATAATGTATGGGGAGCGTATATAAGGCACGGGTGGAGCGTATATAATGTATGGGGGAGCGTATATAAGGCACGGGGTGGAGTGTATATAATGTATGGGGGAGCGTATATAAGGTACGGGGTGGAGCGTATATAATGCATGGGGAGCGTATATAAGGTACGAGGTGGAGCGTATATAATGTATGGGGAGCGTATATAAGGCACAGGGTGGAGCGTATATAAGGTAAAGGGTGGAGCGTATATAATGTATGGGGGAGCGTATATAAGGTACAGGGTGGAGCGTATATAATGTATGGGGGAGCGTATATAAGGTACAGGGTGGAGCGTATATAATGTATGGGGGTGCGTATATAAGGTACAGGGTGGAGCGTATATAAGGTACGGGGTGGAGCGTATATAATGTATGGGGGAGCGTATATAAGGTACAGGGTGGAGCGTATATAATGTATGGGGAGCGTATATAAGGTACTGGGTGGAGCGTATATAATGTATGGGGAGCGTATATAAGGTACTGGGTGGAGCGTATATAATGTATGGGGAGCGTATATAAGGCACAGGGTGGAGCGTATATAAGGTAAAGGGTGGAGCGTATATAATGTATGGGGGAGCGTATATAAGGTACAGGGTGGAGCGTATATAATGTATGGGGGAGCGTATATAAGGTACAGGGTGGAGCGTATATAATGTATGGGGGTGCGTATATAAGGTACAGGGTGGAGCGTATATAAGGTACGGGGTGGAGCGTATATAATGTATGGGGGAGCGTATATAAGGTACAGGGTGGAGCGTATATAATGTATGGGGGTGCGTATATAAGGTACTGGGTGGAGCGTATATAATGTATGGGGAGCGTATATAAGGTACGGGGTGGAGCGTATATAATGTATGGGAGAGCGTATATAAGGTACAGGGTGGAGTGTATATAATGTATGGGGGAGCGTATATAATGTATGGGGGAGCGTATATAAGGTAAGGGGTGGAGTGTATATAATGTATGGGGGAGCGTATATAAGGTACTGGGTGGAGCGTATATATTGTATGGGAGAGCATATATAAGGTACAGGGTGGAGTGTATATAATGTATGGGGAGCGTATATAATGTATGGGGGAGCGTATATAAGGCACGGCGTGGAGTGTATATAATGTATGGGGGAGCGTATATAATGTATGGGAGTGCGTATATAAGGTACAGGGTGGAGCGTATATAATGTTTGGGGAGCGTATATAAGGTACGGGGTGGAGCGTATATAATGTATGGGGGAGCGTATATAAGGTACTGGGTGGAGCGTATATAATGTATGGGGGAGCGTATATAAGGTACAGGGTGGAGCGTATATAATGTATGGGGGTGCGTATATAAGGTACTAGGTGGAGCGTATATAATGTATGGGGAGCGTATATAAGGTACGGGGTGGAGCGTATATAATGTATGGGAGAGCGTATATATGGTACAGGGTGGAGTGTATATAATGTATGGGGAGCGTATATAATGTATGGGGGAGCGTATATAAGGTACGGGGTGGAGTGTATATAATGTATGGGGGAGCGTATATAAGGTACGGGGTGGAGCGTATATAATGTATGGGGAGCGTATATAAGGTACGGGGTGCAGCGTATATAATGTATGGGGGAGCGTTTATAAGGTACAGCGTGGAGCGTATATAATGTATGGGGGTGCGTATATAAGGTACAGGGTGGAGTGTATATAATGTATGGGGAGCGTATATAAGGCGCGGGTGGAGCGTATATAATATATGGGGGAGCGTATATAAGGCACGGCTTGGAGTGTATATAATGTATGGGGGAGCGTATATAAGGTACGGGGTGGAGCGTATATAATGCATGGGGAGCGTATATAAGGTACGAGGTGTAGCGTATATAATGTATGAGGAGCGTATATAAGGTACAGGGTGGAGCGTATATAATGTATGGGGAGCGTATTTAAGGTACAGGGTGGAGCGTATATAATGTATGGGGGAGCATATATAAGGTACAGGGTGGAGCGTATATAATGTATGGGGGAGCGTTTATAAGGTACAGGGTGGAGCGTATATAATGTATGGGGGTGCGTATATAAGGTACAGGTTGGAGCGTATATAATGTATGGGGGTGCGTATATAAGGTACTGGGTGGAGCATATATAAGGTACGGGGTGGAGCGTATATAATGTATGGGAGAGCGTATATAAGATATAGGGTGGAGTGTATATAATGTATGTGGAGCATATATAAGGTACGGGGTGGAGCGTATATAATGTATGGGGAGCGTATATAAGGTACGGGGTGGAGTGTATATAATGTATGGGGGAGCGTATATAAGGTACTGGGTGGAGCGTATATATTGTATGGGAGAGCATATATAAGGTACAGGGTGGAGTGTATATAATGTATGGGGAGCGTATATAATGTATGGGGGAGCGTATATAAGGCACGGCGTGGAGTGTATATAATGTATGGGGGAGCGTATATAATGTATGGGAGTGCGTATATAAGGTACAGGGTGGAGCGTATATAATGTTTGGGGAGCGTATATAAGGTACGGGGTGGAGCGTATATAATGTATGGGGGAGCGTATATAAGGTACTGGGTGGAGCGTATATAATGTATGGGGGAGCGTATATAAGGTACAGGGTGGAGCGTATATAATGTATGGGGGTGCGTATATAAGGTACTGGGTGGAGCGTATATAATGTATGGGGAGCGTATATAAGGTACGGGGTGGAGCGTATATAATGTATGGGAGAGCGTATATAAGGTACGGGGTGGAGTGTATATAATGTATGGGGAGCGTATATAATGTATGGGGGAGCGTATATAAGGTACGGGGTGGAGTGTATATAATGTATGGGGGAGCGTATATAAGGTACGGGGTGGAGCGTATATAATGTATGGGGAGCGTATATAAGGTACGGGGTGCAGCGTATATAATGTATGGGGGAGCGTTTATAAGGTACAGCGTGGAGCGTATATAATGTATGGGGGTGCGTATATAAGGTACAGGGTGGAGTGTATATAATGTATGGGGAGCGTATATAAGGCGCGGGTGGAGCGTATATAATATATGGGGGAGCGTATATAAGGCACGGCTTGGAGTGTATATAATGTATGGGGGAGCGTATATAAGGTACGGGGTGGAGCGTATATAATGCATGGGGAGCGTATATAAGGTACGAGGTGTAGCGTATATAATGTATGAGGAGCGTATATAAGGTACAGGGTGGAGCGTATATAATGTATGGGGAGCGTATTTAAGGTACGGGGTGGAGCGTATATAATGTATGGGGGAGCATATATAAGGTACAGGGTGGAGCGTATATAATGTATGGGGGAGCGTTTATAAGGTACAGGGTGGAGCGTATATAATGTATGGGGGTGCGTATATAAGGTACAGGTTGGAGCGTATATAATGTATGGGGGTGCGTATATAAGGTACTGGGTGGAGCATATATAAGGTACGGGGTGGAGCGTATATAATGTATTGGGGAGCGTATATAAGATATAGGGTGGAGTGTATATAATGTATGGGGAGCGTATATAAGGTACGGGGGAGCGTATATAAGGTACGGGGTGGAGTGTATATAATGTATGGGGGAGCCTATATAAGGTACAGGGTGGAGTGTATATAATGTATGGGGAGCGTATATAAGGCGCGGGTGGAGCGTATATAATGTATTGGGGAGCGTATATAAGGCACGGGGTGGAGCGTATATAATGTATGGGGGAGCGTATATAAGGTACTGGGTGGAGCGTATATATTGTATGGGAGAGCATATATAAGGTACGAGGTGGAGCGTATATAATGTATGGGGAGCGTATATAAGGTACAGGGTGGAGCGTATATAAGGTACAGGGTGGAGCGTATATAATGTATGGGGGAGCGTATATAAGGTACAGGGTGGAGCGTATATAAGGTACAGGGTGGAGCGTATATAATGTATGGGGGAGCGTATATAAGGTACAGGGTGGAGCGTATATAATGTATGGGGGAGCGTATATAAGGTACTGGGTGGAGCGTATATATTGTATGGGAGAGCATATATAAGGTACGAGGTGGAGCGTATATAATGTATGGGGAGCGTATATAAGGTACAGGGTGGAGCGTATATAAGGTACAGGGTGGAGCGTATATAAGGTACAGGGTGGAGCGTATATAATGTATGGGGGAGCATATATAAGGTACAGGGTGGAGCGTATATAATGTATGGGGGTGAGTATATAAGGTACAGGGTGGAGCGTATATAATGTATGGGGGAGCGTATATAAGGTACAGGGTGGAGCGTATATAATGTATGGGGGAGCGTATATAAGGTACAGGGTGGAGCGTATATAATGTATGGTGGAGCGTATATAAGGTATGGGGTGGAGCATATATAATGTATGGGGAGCGTATATAATGTATGGGGGAGCGTTCATAAGGTACAGGGTGGAGCGTATATAATGTATGGGGGTGCGTATATAAGGTACGGGGTGGAGCGTATATAATGTATGGGGGAGCGTATATAAGGTACTGGGTGGAGCGTATATAATGCATGGGGGAGCGTATATAAGGTACAGGGTGGAGCGTATATAATGTATGGTGGAGCGTATATAAGGTATGGGGTGGAGCATATATAATGTATGGGGAGCGTATATAATGTATGGGGGAGCGTTCATAAGGTACAGGGTGGAGCGTATATAATGTATGGGGGAGCGTATATAATGTATGGGGTGGAGCATATATAATGTATGGGGAGCGTATATAAGGTACGGGGTGGAGCGTATATAATGTATGGTGGAGCGTATAGAATGTATAGGGAGCGTATATAAGGTACGGGGTGGAGCATGTATAATGTATGGGGAGCGTATATAAGGTACGGGGTGGAGCGTATATAATGTATGGGGGAGCGTATATAAGGTACGGGGTGGAGCGTATATAATGTATGGAGAGCGTATATAAGGTATGGGGTGGAGCATGTATAATGTATGGGGAGCGTATATAAGGTACAGGGTGGAACGTATATAATGTATGGGGGAGCGTATATAAGGTAAGGGGTGGAGCATATATAATGTATGGGGGAGCGTATATAATGTACGGGGTGGAGCGTATATAATGTATGGGGGAGCGTATATAATGTACGGGGTGGAGCATATATAATGTATGGGGAGTGTATATAAGGTACTTGACGGAGCGTATATAATGTATGGGGGTGCGTATATAAGGTGCGGGGTGGAGTGTATATAATGTATAGGGGAGCGTATATAAGGTACGGGGTGGAGAGTATATAATGTATGGGGGTGCGTATATAAGGTACGGGTGGAGCGTATATAAGGTACTGGGTGGAGCGTATATAGTGTATGGGGGAGCATATATAAGGTACTGGGTGGAGCGTATATAATGTATGGGGAGCATATATAAGGTACGGGGTGGAGCGTATATAATGTATGGGGAGCATATATAAGGTACGGGGTGGAGAGTATATAATGTATGGGAAGCGTATATAATGTTTGGGGGAGCGTATATAAGGTACGGGGTGGAGTGTATATAATGTATGGGGAGCGTATATAAGGTACGGGGTGGAGAGTATATAATGTATGGGAAGCGTATATAAGGTACAGGGTGGAGTGTATATAATGTATGGGGAGCGTATATAAGGTACGGGGTGGAGCGTATATAATGTATGGGGGAGCGTATATAACGTACGGGGGGGAGCGTATATAAGGTACGGGGTGGAGCGTATATAATGTATGGGGAGCATATATAAGGTACGGGGTGGAGCATATATAATGTATGGGGAGCGTATATAAGGTACAGGGTGGAGCGTATATAATGTATGGGGAGCATATATAAGGTACAGGGTGGAGCGTATATAATGTATGGGGAGCATATATAAGGTACAGGGTGGAGCGTATATAATGTATGGGGAGCGTATATAAAGTACGGGGTGGAGCGTATATAATGTATGGGGAAGCGTATATAAGGTACTGGGTGGAGCGTATATAATGTATGGGGGAGCGTATATTAGTTACTGGGTGGAGCGTATATAATGTATGGGGGAGCGTATATTAGTTACTGGGTGGAGCGTATATAATGTATGGGGGAGCGTATATAATGTATGGGGAGCGTATATAAGGTACTGGGTGGAGCTTATATAATGTATGGGGGAGCGTATATTAGTTACTGGGTGGAGCGTATATAATGTATGGGGGAGCGTATATTAGTTACTGGGTGGAGCGTATATAATGTATGGGGGAGCGTATATAATGTATGGGGAGCGTATATAAGGTACTGGGTGGAGCGTATATAATGTATGGGGGAGCGTCTATAAGGTACTGGGTGGAGCATATATAATGTATGGGGAGCGTATATAAGGTACAGGGTGGAGCGTATATAATGTATGGGGGAGCGTATATAAGGTACAGGGTGGAGCGTATATAATGTATGGGGGAGCGTATATAAGGTACAGGGTGGAGCGTATATAATGTATGGGGGAGCGTATATAAGGTACTGGGTGGAGCTTATATAATGTATGGGGGTGCGTATATAAGGTACAGGGTGGAGCGTATATAATGTATGGGGGAGCGTATATAATGTATGGGGGAGCGTATATAAGGTACTGGGTGGAGCATATATAATGTATGGGAAGCGTATATAAGGTACAGGGTGGAGTGTATATAATGTATGGGGGAGCGTATATAGTGTATGGGGAGCGTATATAAGGTACGAGATGGAGCGTATATAATGTATGGGGAGCGTATATAAGGTACGGGGTGGAGCGTGTATAATGTATGGGGTGGAGCGTATATAATGTATGGGGAGCGTATATAAGGTACGAGATGTAGCGTATATAATGTATAGGGAGCGTATATAAGGTACGGGGTGGAGCGTATATAATGTATGGGGAGCGTATATAAGGTACGGGGTGGAGCGTGTATAATGTATGGGGGTGCGTATATAAGGTACGGGGTGGAGCGTATATAATGTATGGGGGAGCGTATATAAGGTACGGGGTGGAGTGTATATAATGTATGGGGGAGCGTATATAAGGTACGCGGTGGAGCGTATATAATGTATGGGGAGCATATATAAGGTACGGGGTGGAGCATATATAATGTATGGAAAGCGTATATAAGGTACGGGGTGGAGCGTATATAATGTATGGGGAGCGTATATAAGGTACAGGGTGGAGCGTATATAATGTATGGGGAGCGTATATAAGGTACAGGGTGGAGCGTATATAATGTATGGGGAGCGTATATAAGGTACGGGGTGGAGCATATATAATGTATGGGGAGCGTATATAAGGTACAGGGTGGAGCGTATATAATGTATAGGGAGCGTATATAAGGTACGGGGTGGAGCGTATATAATGTATGGGGGAGCTTATATAAGGTACGGGGTGGAGCGTATATAAGGTATGGGGGAGCGTATATAAGGTACAGGGTGGAGCTTATATAATGTATGGGGGAGCGTATATAAGGTACGGGGTGGAGCGTATATAATGTATGGGGAGCGTATATAAGGTACGGGGTGGAGCGTATATAATGTATGGGGGAGCGTATATAAGGTACAGGGTGGAGCGTATATAATGTATGGGGGAGCGTATATAAGGTACAGGGTGGAGCGTATATAATGTATGGGGGTGCTTATATAAGGTACGGGGTGGAGCGTATATAATGTATGGGGAGCGTATATAAGGTACGGGGTGGAGTGTATATAATGTATGGGGAGCGTATATAAGGTACTGGGTGGAGCGTATATAATGTATGGGGAGCGTATATAAGGTACGGGGTGGAGTGTATATAATGTATGGGGGAGCGTATATAAGGTACGGGGTGGAGTGTATATAATGTATGGGGGAGCGTATATAAGGTACGGGGTGGAGCGTATATAATGTATGGGGAGCGTATATAAGGTACGGGGTGCAGCGTATATAATGTATGGGGGAGCGTTTATAAGGTACAGCGTGGAGCGTATATAATGTATGGGGGTGCGTATATAAGGTACAGGGTGGAGTGTATATAATGTATGGGGAGCGTATATAAGGCGCGGGTGGAGCGTATATAATATATGGGGGAGCGTATATAAGGCACGGCTTGGAGTGTATATAATGTATGGGGGAGCGTATATAAGGTACGGGGTGGAGCGTATATAATGCATGGGGAGCGTATATAAGGTACGAGGTGTAGCGTATATAATGTATGAGGAGCGTATATAAGGTACAGGGTGGAGCGTATATAATGTATGGGGAGCGTATTTAAGGTACAGGGTGGAGCGTATATAATGTATGGGGGAGCATATATAAGGTACAGGGTGGAGCGTATATAATGTATGGGGGAGCGTTTATAAGGTACAGGGTGGAGCGTATATAATGTATGGGGGTGCGTATATAAGGTACAGGTTGGAGCGTATATAATGTATGGGGGTGCGTATATAAGGTACTGGGTGGAGCATATATAAGGTACGGGGTGGAGCGTATATAATGTATTGGGGAGCGTATATAAGATATAGGGTGGAGTGTATATAATGTATGGGGAGCGTATATAAGGTACGGGGGAGCGTATATAAGGTACGGGGTGGAGTGTATATAATGTATGGGGGAGCCTATATAAGGTACAGGGTGGAGTGTATATAATGTATGGGGAGCGTATATAAGGCGCGGGTGGAGCGTATATAATGTATTGGGGAGCGTATATAAGGCACGGGGTGGAGCGTATATAATGTATGGGGGAGCGTATATAAGGTACTGGGTGGAGCGTATATATTGTATGGGAGAGCATATATAAGGTACGAGGTGGAGCGTATATAATGTATGGGGAGCGTATATAAGGTACAGGGTGGAGCGTATATAAGGTACAGGGTGGAGCGTATATAATGTATGGGGGAGCGTATATAAGGTACAGGGTGGAGCGTATATAAGGTACAGGGTGGAGCGTATATAATGTATGGGGGAGCGTATATAAGGTACAGGGTGGAGCGTATATAATGTATGGGGGAGCGTATATAAGGTACTGGGTGGAGCGTATATATTGTATGGGAGAGCATATATAAGGTACGAGGTGGAGCGTATATAATGTATGGGGAGCGTATATAAGGTACAGGGTGGAGCGTATATAAGGTACAGGGTGGAGCGTATATAAGGTACAGGGTGGAGCGTATATAATGTATGGGGGAGCATATATAAGGTACAGGGTGGAGCGTATATAATGTATGGGGGTGAGTATATAAGGTACAGGGTGGAGCGTATATAATGTATGGGGGAGCGTATATAAGGTACAGGGTGGAGCGTATATAATGTATGGGGGAGCGTATATAAGGTACAGGGTGGAGCGTATATAATGTATGGTGGAGCGTATATAAGGTATGGGGTGGAGCATATATAATGTATGGGGAGCGTATATAATGTATGGGGGAGCGTTCATAAGGTACAGGGTGGAGCGTATATAATGTATGGGGGTGCGTATATAAGGTACGGGGTGGAGCGTATATAATGTATGGGGGAGCGTATATAAGGTACTGGGTGGAGCGTATATAATGCATGGGGGAGCGTATATAAGGTACAGGGTGGAGCGTATATAATGTATGGTGGAGCGTATATAAGGTATGGGGTGGAGCATATATAATGTATGGGGAGCGTATATAATGTATGGGGGAGCGTTCATAAGGTACAGGGTGGAGCGTATATAATGTATGGGGGAGCGTATATAATGTATGGGGTGGAGCATATATAATGTATGGGGAGCGTATATAAGGTACGGGGTGGAGCGTATATAATGTATGGTGGAGCGTATAGAATGTATAGGGAGCGTATATAAGGTACGGGGTGGAGCATGTATAATGTATGGGGAGCGTATATAAGGTACGGGGTGGAGCGTATATAATGTATGGGGGAGCGTATATAAGGTACGGGGTGGAGCGTATATAATGTATGGAGAGCGTATATAAGGTATGGGGTGGAGCATGTATAATGTATGGGGAGCGTATATAAGGTACAGGGTGGAACGTATATAATGTATGGGGGAGCGTATATAAGGTAAGGGGTGGAGCATATATAATGTATGGGGGAGCGTATATAATGTACGGGGTGGAGCGTATATAATGTATGGGGGAGCGTATATAATGTACGGGGTGGAGCATATATAATGTATGGGGAGTGTATATAAGGTACTTGACGGAGCGTATATAATGTATGGGGGTGCGTATATAAGGTGCGGGGTGGAGTGTATATAATGTATAGGGGAGCGTATATAAGGTACGGGGTGGAGAGTATATAATGTATGGGGGTGCGTATATAAGGTACGGGTGGAGCGTATATAAGGTACTGGGTGGAGCGTATATAGTGTATGGGGGAGCATATATAAGGTACTGGGTGGAGCGTATATAATGTATGGGGAGCATATATAAGGTACGGGGTGGAGCGTATATAATGTATGGGGAGCATATATAAGGTACGGGGTGGAGAGTATATAATGTATGGGAAGCGTATATAATGTATGGGGGAGCGTATATAAGGTACGGGGTGGAGTGTATATAATGTATGGGGAGCGTATATAAGGTACGGGGTGGAGAGTATATAATGTATGGGAAGCGTATATAAGGTACAGGGTGGAGTGTATATAATGTATGGGGAGCGTATATAAGGTACGGGGTGGAGCGTATATAATGTATGGGGGAGCGTATATAACGTACGGGGGGGAGCGTATATAAGGTACGGGGTGGAGCGTATATAATGTATGGGGAGCATATATAAGGTACGGGGTGGAGCATATATAATGTATGGGGAGCGTATATAAGGTACAGGGTGGAGCGTATATAATGTATGGGGAGCATATATAAGGTACAGGGTGGAGCGTATATAATGTATGGGGAGCATATATAAGGTACAGGGTGGAGCGTATATAATGTATGGGGAGCGTATATAAAGTACGGGGTGGAGCGTATATAATGTATGGGGAAGCGTATATAAGGTACTGGGTGGAGCGTATATAATGTATGGGGGAGCGTATATTAGTTACTGGGTGGAGCGTATATAATGTATGGGGGAGCGTATATTAGTTACTGGGTGGAGCGTATATAATGTATGGGGGAGCGTATATAATGTATGGGGAGCGTATATAAGGTACTGGGTGGAGCTTATATAATGTATGGGGGAGCGTATATTAGTTACTGGGTGGAGCGTATATAATGTATGGGGGAGCGTATATTAGTTACTGGGTGGAGCGTATATAATGTATGGGGGAGCGTATATAATGTATGGGGAGCGTATATAAGGTACTGGGTGGAGCGTATATAATGTATGGGGGAGCGTCTATAAGGTACTGGGTGGAGCATATATAATGTATGGGGAGCGTATATAAGGTACAGGGTGGAGCGTATATAATGTATGGGGGAGCGTATATAAGGTACAGGGTGGAGCGTATATAATGTATGGGGGAGCGTATATAAGGTACAGGGTGGAGCGTATATAATGTATGGGGGAGCGTATATAAGGTACTGGGTGGAGCTTATATAATGTATGGGGGTGCGTATATAAGGTACAGGGTGGAGCGTATATAATGTATGGGGGAGCGTATATAATGTATGGGGGAGCGTATATAAGGTACTGGGTGGAGCATATATAATGTATGGGAAGCGTATATAAGGTACAGGGTGGAGTGTATATAATGTATGGGGGAGCGTATATAGTGTATGGGGAGCGTATATAAGGTACGAGATGGAGCGTATATAATGTATGGGGAGCGTATATAAGGTACGGGGTGGAGCGTGTATAATGTATGGGGTGGAGCGTATATAATGTATGGGGAGCGTATATAAGGTACGAGATGTAGCGTATATAATGTATAGGGAGCGTATATAAGGTACGGGGTGGAGCGTATATAATGTATGGGGAGCGTATATAAGGTACGGGGTGGAGCGTGTATAATGTATGGGGGTGCGTATATAAGGTACGGGGTGGAGCGTATATAATGTATGGGGGAGCGTATATAAGGTACGGGGTGGAGTGTATATAATGTATGGGGGAGCGTATATAAGGTACGCGGTGGAGCGTATATAATGTATGGGGAGCATATATAAGGTACGGGGTGGAGCATATATAATGTATGGAAAGCGTATATAAGGTACGGGGTGGAGCGTATATAATGTATGGGGAGCGTATATAAGGTACAGGGTGGAGCGTATATAATGTATGGGGAGCGTATATAAGGTACAGGGTGGAGCGTATATAATGTATGGGGAGCGTATATAAGGTACGGGGTGGAGCATATATAATGTATGGGGAGCGTATATAAGGTACAGGGTGGAGCGTATATAATGTATAGGGAGCGTATATAAGGTACGGGGTGGAGCGTATATAATGTATGGGGGAGCTTATATAAGGTACGGGGTGGAGCGTATATAAGGTATGGGGGAGCGTATATAAGGTACAGGGTGGAGCTTATATAATGTATGGGGGAGCGTATATAAGGTACGGGGTGGAGCGTATATAATGTATGGGGAGCGTATATAAGGTACGGGGTGGAGCGTATATAATGTATGGGGGAGCGTATATAAGGTACAGGGTGGAGCGTATATAATGTATGGGGGAGCGTATATAAGGTACAGGGTGGAGCGTATATAATGTATGGGGGTGCTTATATAAGGTACGGGGTGGAGCGTATATAATGTATGGGGAGCGTATATAAGGTACGGGGTGGAGTGTATATAATGTATGGGGAGCGTATATAAGGTACTGGGTGGAGCGTATATAATGTATGGGGAGCGTATATAAGGTACGGGGTGGAGTGTATATAATGTATGGGGAGCGTATATAAGGTACCGGGTGGAGTGTATATAATGTATGGGGAGCGTATATAAGGTACTGGGTGGAGCGTATATAATGTATGGGGGAGCGTATGTAAGGTACGGAGTGGAGCGTATATAAGGTACCGGGTGGAGCGTATATAGTGTATGGGGGAGCGTATATAATGTATGGGGGAGCGTATATAAGGTACAGGGTGGGGAGTATATAAGGTACTGGGTGGAGCGTATATAATGTATGGGTGTGCGTATATAAGGTACAGGGTGGAGCGTATATAATGTATGGGGAGCGTATATAAGGTACGGGGTGGAGCGTATATAATGTATGGGGGAGCTTATATAAGATACAGGGTGGAGCGTATATAATGTATGGGGAGTGTATATAAGGTGCGGGGTGGAGCGTATATAATGTATGGGGAGCGTATATAAGGTATGGGGTGGAGCATATATATAATGATGGGGGAGCATATATAAAGTACAGGGTGGAGCTTATATAATGTATGGGGGAGCTTGTATAATGTATGGGGGAGTGTATATAATGTATGGGGAGCGTATATAAGGTACGGGGTGGAGCGTATATAATGTATGTGGAGCGTATATAAGTTACAGGGTGGAGCATATATAATGTATGGGGGAGCTTATATAATGTATGTGGGAACGTATATAATGTATGGGGAGCGTATATAAGGTACGGCGTGGAGCGTATATAATGTATGGGGGAGCGTATATAATGTATGGGGGAACGTATATAATGTATGGGGTGGAGCATATATAATGTATGGGGAGCGTATATAAGTTACGGGGTGGAGCGTATATAATGTATGGGGGAGCGTATATAAGGTACGGGGTGGAGCGTATATAATGTATGGGGAGCGTATATAAGGTACGGGGTGGAGCGTATATTATGTATGGGGGAGCATATATAATGTATGGGGGAGCGTATATAAGGTACGGGGTGGAGCGTATATAATGTATGGGGGAGCGTCTATAAGGTACGGGGTGGAGCGTATATAATGTATGGGGAGCGTATATAAGGTACGGGGTGGAGCGTATATAATGTATGGGGAGTGTATATAATGTACAGGGTGGAGCGTATATAATGTATGGGGAGCGTATATAAGGTACAGGGTGGAGCGTATATAATGTATGGGGAGCGTATATAAGGTACTGGGTGGAGCGTATATAATGTATGGGGAGTGTATATAATGTACAGGGTGGAGCGTATATAATGTATGGGGAGTGGATATAATGTACAGGGTGGAGCGTATATAATGTATGGGGAGTGTATATAAGGTACAGGGTGGAGCGTATATAATGTATGGGGAGCGTATATAAGGTACTGGGTGGAGCGTATATAATGTATGTGGAGCGTATATAAGGTACGGGGTGGAGCGTATATAATGTATGGGGAGTGTATATAATGTATGGGGAGCGTATATAAGGTACGGGGTGGAGCGTATATAATGTATGGGGAGTGTATATAATGTATGGGGAGCGTATATAAGGTACGGGGTGGAGCATATATAATGTATGGGGAGCGTATATAAGGTACGGGGTGGAGCATGTATAATGTATGGGGAGCGTATATAAGGTACGGGTTGGAGCGTATATAATGTATGAGGAGCGTATATAAGGTACAGGGTGGAGCGTATATAATGTATGGGGGAGCTTATATTACATGGGGGAACGTATATAAGGTACGGGGTGGAGCGTATATAATGTATGGGGAGCGTATATAAGCTACTGGGTGGAGCGTATATAATGTATGGGGGAGCGTATATAAGGTACGGGGTGGAGCGTATATAATGTATGGGGGAGCGTATATAAGGTACGGGGTGGAGCATATATAATGTATGGGGGAGCTTATATTACATGGGGGAACGTATATAAGGTACGGGGTGGAGCGTATATAATGTATGGGGAGCGTATATAAGCTACTGGGTGGAGCGTATATAATGTATGGGGAGCGTATATAAGCTACTGGGTGGAGCGTATATAATGTATGGGGGAGCGTATATAAGGTACGGGGTGGAGCGTATATAATGTATGGGGAGTGTATATAAGGTATGGGGTGGAGCATATATAATGTATGGGGAGTGTATATAAGGTACGGGATGGAGCGTATATAATGTATGGGGAGTGTATATAAGGTACGAGGTGGAGCGTATATAATGTATGGGGAGTGTATATAAGGTACGGGGTGGAGCGTATAAAATGTATGGGGAGCGTATATAAGGTACAGGGTGGAGCGTATATAATGTATGGGGAGCGTATATAAGGTACGGGATGGAGCGTATATAATGTATGGGGAGTGTATATAAGGTACGGGATGGAGTGTATATAATGTATGTGGGTGCGTATATAAGGTATGGGGTGGAGTGTATATAATGTATAGGGAGCGTATATAAGGTACGGGATGGAGCGTATATAATGTATGGGGGTGCGTATATAAGGTATGGGGTGGAGTGTATATAATGTATAGGGAGCGTATATAAGGTACGGGATGGAGCGTATATAATGTATGGGGGAGCGTATATAAGGTACAGGGTGGAGCGTATATAATGTATGGGGAGCGTATATAAGGTACAGGGTGGAGCGTATATAATGTATGGGGAGCGTATATAAGGTACGGGATGGAGCGCATATAATGTATGGGGGAGCGTATATAAGGTACGGGATGGAGCGTATATAATGTATGGGGAGTGTATATAAGGTACGGGATGGAGCGTATATAATGTATGGGGAGTGTATATAAGGTACGGGATGGAGCGTATATAATGTATGGGGGAGCGTATATAAGGTACGGGATGGAGCGTATATAATGTATGGGGAGTGTATATAAGGTACGAGGTGGAGCGTATAAAATGTATGGGAAGCGTATATAAGGTATGGGGGAGCGTATATAATGTATGGGGGAGCGTATATAAGGTACGAGGTGGAGCGTATATAATGTATGGGGAGCGTATATAAGGTACGGGGTGGAGCGTATATAATGTATGGGGAGCGTATATAAGGTATGGGGGAGCTTATATTACATGGGGGAACATATATAAAGTACGGGGTGGAGCGTATATAAGGTACAGCGTGGGCTGTATATCATGTGGACACTGTTATATGCAATGTCTTTCTCCCTGGTGACTACTACCTTCATCATCTTCAGGGCGCGGACACCGCTTGGCTCATCAGGAGGAGAATGGAGCTGAGGAGGAGGAAGCGGCAGGTGATGCGGGACCGGAGGGTGCGTTACATTTCCAGGGTGGGGGGATATTATAAGTGTCAGCTCTAAACACATGAGAGGATGAGACGGCCGCAGGAGCTTACAGTCTACACATGGGAGAGGCGGAGGCCAGCTTGCGGGTAGAGGCTGAGGCCAGCGTGCGGGTAGAGGCGGAGGACAGCGTGCGGGTAGAGGCAGAGGCCAGCGTGCGGGTAGAGGCGGAGGCTGTGCACAGGTAGATGCGGAGTCAGCGTGCGCAGGTAGAGGTGGAGGCAGCGTCTACAGGTAGAGGCGGAGGCCGCGCGCAGGTAGAGGCAGAGGCAGCGTCTGCAGGTAGAGGCGGAGGCTGTGTGCAGGTAGAGGCGGAGGCAGCGTGCAGAGGCGGAGGTTGTGCGCAGGTAGAGGTGGAGACAGCGTCTACCTGTAGAGGCGGAGGCTGTGCTCGGGTAGAGGCGGAGGCAGCGTCTGCAGGTAGCGGCGGAGGCAGCGTCTGCAGTTAGAGGCGGAGGCAGCGTCTGCAGGTAGAGGCGGAGGCAGCGTCTGCTGGTAGAGGCGGAGGCAGCGTCTGCAGGTAGAGGCGGAGGCAGCGTCTGCTGGTAGAGGCGGAGGCAGCGTCTGCAGGTAGAGGCGGAGGCAGCGTCTGCTGGTAGAGGCGGAGGCAGCGTCTGCAGGTAGAGGCGGAGGCAGCATCTGCAGGTAGAGGCGGAGGCAGCGTCTGCAGGTAGCGGCGGAGGCAGCGTCTGCAGGTAGCGGCGGAGGCAGCGTCTGCAGGTAGAGGCGGAGGCAGCGTCTGCAGGTAGAGGCGGAGGCTGTGCGCAGGTAGAGGCGGAGGCAGCGTCTGCAGGTAGAGGCAGAGGCAGCGTCTGCAGGTAGAGGCGGAGGCAGCGTCTGCAGGTAGAGGCGGAGGCAGCGTCTGCAGGTAGCGGCGGAGGCAGCGTCTGCAGGTAGAGGCGGAGGCAGCGTCTGCAGGTAGAGGCGGAGGCAGCGCAGCGTCTGCAGGTAGAGGTGGAGGCTGTGCGCAGGTAGAGGCGGAGGCAGCGTCTGCAGGTAGAGGCGGAGGCTGTGCGCAGGTAGAGGCGGAGGCAGCGTCTGCAGGTAGAGGCGGAGGCAGCGTCTGCAGGTAGAGGCGGAGGCAGCGTCTGCAGGTGGCGGCGGAGGCAGCGTCTGCAGGTAGAGGCGGAGGCTGTGCGCAGGTAGAGGCGGAGGCAGCGTCTGCAGGTAGAGGCGGAGGCAGCGTCTGCAGGTAGAGGCGGAGGCAGTGTCTGCAGGTAGAGGCGGAGGCAGCGTCTGCAGGTAGCGGCGGAGGCAGCGTCTGCAGGTTGAGGCGGAGGCAGCGTCTGCAGGTAGAGGCGGAGGCAGCGCAGCGTCTGCAGGTAGAGGCGGAGGCTGTGCGCAGGTAGAGGCGGAGGCAGCGTCTGCAGGTAGAGGCGGAGGCTGTGCGCAGGTAGAGGCGGAGGCTGTGCGCTGGTAGAGGCGGAGGCAGCGTCTGCAGGTAGAGGCGGAGGCTGTGCGCAGGTAGAGGCGGAGGCTGTGCGCTGGTAGAGGCAGCTCTTGTTTCAGGGACTTTTGTCAACAGAGTTTGCGGTGAGCAGAGAATGGTACAGATTGCTGGGGTAGTAGTGAGGATGATGGGGATACTGTCTAACGATGGAGAGAGGTGGGTAGTGACGGAGGAGGATGAGGGTTGTGATGTTGGGAGGTTCCGCCCCAGAAGCCTCTCACCTTCTATCTCTTCTCTGGCTGCAGGAGTCCATGCTGCTTCCCCCGATCATCGTGTGAGCGCCGGATCCCACCAGTGGCCAGAGAGCGGTGTCCGACTTCGGTGAGCGTGACGTCCTGGGGCGGTGCGCGGTATGGCAGGGTGGTGCGCTTTATGGCCGGCGGTGCGCGATATGGCGGGCGGCGCGCGATATGGCGGGAGGTGCGCGGTATGGCGGGCAGTGCGTGGTATGGCGGGACAAACAGCCAGACTTGTCTTCGTCTGGGGAGAACTGTGACTTTTTGGCCAGGGCCGAGGCGCCTCTTCTCGTGTGTGGCGGTTCACCGGTTGTCTGGCGGTTCTCCAGTTGTCTGGCGGTTCACCGGTTGTCTGGCGGTTCACCGGTTGTCTGGCAGTTCACCAGTTGTCTGGCGGTTCTCCAGTTGTCTGGCAGTTCACCAGTTGTCTGGCGGTTCACCAGTTGTCTGGCAGTTCACCTCTTGTCTGGCGGTTCACCAGTTGTCTGGCAGTTCACCTCTTGTCTGGCGGTTCTCCAGCTGTCTGGCAGTTCACCAGTTGTCTGGCGGTTCTCCAGTTGTCTGGGGTTCACCTCTTGTCTGGCAGTTCACCTCTTGTCTGGCGGTTCACCTCTTGTCTGGCGGTTCACCAGTTGTCTGGGGTTCACCTCTTGTCTGGCGGCTCACCAGTTGTCTGGCGGTTCACCGGTTGTCTGGCGGTTCATCGGTTGTCTGGCAGTTCACCAGTTGTCTGGCGGTTCTCCAGTTGTCTGGCAGTTCACCAGTTGTCTGGCGGTTCACCAGTTGTCTGGCAGTTCACCTCTTGTCTGGCGGTTCACCAGTTGTCTGGCAGTTCACCTCTTGTCTGGCGGTTCTCCAGTTGTCTGGCAGTTCACCAGTTGTCTGGCAGTTCTCCAGTTGTCTGGGGTTCACCTCTTGTCTGGCAGTTCACCTCTTGTCTGGCGGTTCACCTCTTGTCTGGCGGTTCACCAGTTGTCTGGGGTTCACCTCTTGTCTGGCAGTTCACCAGTTGTCTGGCAGTTCACCAGTTGTCTGGCGGTTCTCCAGTTGTCTGGGGTTCACCTCTTGTCTGGCGGTTCTCCAGTTGGCTGGCAGTTCACCTCTTGTCTGGCGGCTCACCAGTTGTCTGGCGGTTCACCAGTTGTCTGGCGGTTCTCCAGTTGTCTGGCGGTTCTCCGGTTGTCTGGCGGTTCACCAGTTGTCTGGTGGTTCTCCAGTTGTCTGGCGGTTCACCGGTTGTCTGGCGGTTCACCAGTTGTCTGGCGGTTCTCCAGTTGTCTGGCGGTTCACCAGTTGTCTGGCGGTTCACCAGTTGTCTGGCGGTTCTCCAGTTGTCTGGCGGTTCACCAGTTGTCTGGCGGTTCTCCAGTTGTCTGGCGGTTCACCAGTTGTCTGGTGGTTCTCCAGTTGTCTGGCGGTTCACCAGTTGTCTGGGGTTCACCAGTTGTCTGGCGGTTCTCCAGTTGTCTGGCGGTTCACCGGTTGTCTGGCGGTTCACCGGTTGTCTGGCGGTTCTCCAGTTGTCTGGCGGTTCACCGGTTGTCTGGCGGTTCACCAGTTGTCTGGCGGTTCACCAGTTGTCTGGCGGTTCACCAGTTGTCTGGGGTTCACCAGTTGTCTGGCGGTTCACCAGTTGTCTGGCGGTTCTCCAGTTGTCTGGCGGTTCACCAGTTGTCTGGCGGTTCATCAGTTGTCTAGCGGTTCACCAGTTGTCTGGCGGTTCACCAGTTGTCTGGGGTTCACCAGTTGTCTGGCTGTTCTCCAGTTGTCTGGCGGTTCATCAGTTGTCTGGCGGTTCACCGGTTGTCTGGCGGTTCTCCAGTTGTCTGGCGGTTCACCAGTTGTCTGGCAGTTCATCAGTTGTCTGGCGGTTCACCAGTTGTCTGGCAGTGCACAGATACCCAGGATCCCCTGTATTTTTAGGTCGGCGCCGCAGCCTGACGGTGACTCTTCTCCTCATCCCCCACATGTCATGGCGCGGGCGGCCGCTGAGATGCGGCAGGAGAGCGCGGAGAGGCCGGAGCCGCCCAGAATCCGCAGGACTTCGGCTGCCCCCACGCTGAGAAGCCTGACGCTCCGGCGGGCGATGCCCATCATCACCGGCAAGTACTGTTTGGTGTCCCCCCTGGCCATAGGTCTCCGCACCGCCAGTGACCCCAGTTCAGACTGACACTGGTCCGGGGCCGGAGAATCGCAGGGTGGTTACGTATCATCTCACCCTCTATGGACCGGAGCCTCCAGTGTAACGTGTGCTGGGAAACACAGACCCCCCGACACCATTATATGTGTCATGTGCCAGATCATATATCAGTGTGTGCTGCGTGTTGGGGTGTGTGCTGTGTGCTGGGGTGTGTCGGGGTGTGTGCTGCGTTCTGGGGTGTGTCGGGGTGTGTGCTGCGTGCTGTGGTGTGTCGGGGTGTGTGCTGGGGTGTGTCGGGGTTTGTGCTGCGTGCTGGGGTGTGTGCTGCGTGCTGTGGTGTGTCGGGGTGTGTGCTGTGTGCTGGGGTGTGTGCTGCGTGCTGGGGTGTGTCGGGGTGTGTGCTGTGTGCTGGGGTGTGTCGGGGTGTGTGCTGCGTTCTGGGGTGTGTCGGGGTGTGTGCTGCGTGCTGTGGTGTGTCGGGGTGTGTGCTGCGTGCTGGGGTGTGTCGGGGTTTGTGCTGCGTGCTGGGGTGTGTCGGGGTGTGTGCTGTGTGCTGGGGTGTGTCGGGGTGTGTGCTGCGTGCGGGGGTGTGTCGGGGTGTGTGCTGCGTGCTGGGGTGTGTCGAGGTGTGTGCTGCGTGCTGGAGTGTGTCGGGGTGTGTGCTGCGTGCTGGGGTGTGTCGGGGTGTGTGCTGGGGTGTGTCGGGGTGTGTGCTGCGTGCTGGGGTGTGTCGGGGTGTGTGCTGCGTGCTGGAGTGTGTCGGGGTGTGTGCTGCGTGCTGGAGTGTGTCGGGGTGTGTGCTGCGTGCTGGAGTGTGTCGGGGTGTGTGCTGCGTGCTGGAGTGTGTCGGGGTGTGTGCTGCGTGCTGGAGTGTGTCGGGGTGTGTGCTGCGTGCGGGGGTGTGTCGGGGTGTGTGCTGCGTGCTGGGGTGTGTCGGGGTGTGTGCTGCGTGCTGGAGTGTGTCGGGGTGTGTGCTGCGTGCTGGGGTGTGTCGGGGTGTGTGCTGCGTGCTGGAGTGTGTCGGGGTGTGTGCTGCGTGCTGGGGTGTGTCGGGGTGTGTGCTGCGTGCTGGGGTGTGTCGGGGTGTGTGCTGCGTGCTGGAGTGTGTCGGGGTGTGTGCTGCGTGCTGGAGTGTGTCGGGGTGTGTGCTGCGTGCTGGGGTGTGTCGGGGTGTGTGCTGCGTGCTGGGGTGTTTCGGGGTGTGTGCTGGGGTGTGTCGGGGTGTGACTGTGTGTATTCTAGGGCGTGGTGGTGTATAGGCTGTGTGCGGAGATGACGGTGTGTGTGCGGAGATGACGGTGTGTGTGCCGCACATGTCCTGTGCTGTGACCCCACTTCTCTCCGCAGACCCCCACTTGCAGTACCCCGGCTCTCTCTCCGGTCTCACCCCGGATCTGGTGGAGATGATCATCGATCACATGATTAAGGAGCGGATTCTGTTTGCTAAGACCCTGGAGCTTTTCTCCGGCTGCGCCGTGCGCGTGATCTCACTGAGCTGCTACCCGTACTGCACCAACGACCTGGTCCGCCAGCTGCGAGTATTCCCGGGCCTCCGCCGCCTGAGCCTCAGCTCCTCCAGCCTCATCACAGGTACAGTGGATCCCTACTCCTACCATCATTAGGGGACGGCCGCTCCTACCTCACTGATCCCTACTCCTCCCATCATTAGGGGACGACCCATCCTTCCTCATTGATCCCTACTCCTCCCATCATTAGGGGACGACCCCTCCTTCCTCACTGATCCTTACTCCTCCCATTATTATGACACGACTTCTCCTTCCTCACTGATCCCTACTCCTCCCATCATTAGGGGACGACCCCTCCTTCCTCACTGATCTCTACTCCTCCCATCATTAGGGGACGGCCGCTCCTTCCTCACTGATCCCTACTCCTCCCATCATTAGGGGACGACCCCTCCTTCCTCACTGATCCCTACTCCTCCCATCATTAGGGGACGACCCCTCCTTCCTCATTGATCCCTACTCCTCCCATCATTAGGGGACGACCCCTCCTTCCTCACTGATCCCTACTCCTCCCATTATTATGACACGACTCCTCCTTCCTCACTGATCCCTACTCCTCCCATCATTAGGGGACGACCCCTCCTTCCTCATTGAATCCTACTCCTCCCATCATTAGGGGACGACCCCTCCTTCCTCACTGATCCCTACTCCTCCCATTATTATGACACGACTCCTCCTTCCTCACTGATCCCTACTCCTCCCATCATTAGGGGACGACCCCTCCTTCCTCACTGATCCCTACTCCTCCCATCATTAGGGGACGACCCCTCCTTCCTCACTGATCCCTACTCCTCCAATCATTAGGGAACGACCCCTCCTTCCTCACTGATCCCTACTCCTCCCATTATTATGACACGACTCCTCCTTCCTCACTGATCCCTACTCCTCCCATCATTAGGGGACGACCCCTCCTTCCTCACTGATCTCTACTCCTCCCATCATTAGGGGACGACCCCTCCTTCTTCATTGATCCCTACTCCTCCCATCATTAGGGGACGACCCCTCCTTCCTCATTGATCCCTACTCCTCCCATCATTAGGGGACGACCCCTTCTTCCTCACTCATCCCTACTCCTCCCATTATTAGGGGACGACCTCTCCTTCCTCACTGATCCCTACTCTTCCCATCATTAGGGGATGACCCCTTCTTCCTCACTGATCCCTACTCCTCCCATCATTAGGGGATGACCCCTTCTTCCTCACTGATCCCTACTCCTCCCATCATTAGGGGACGACCCCTCCTTCCTCACTGATCCCTACTCCTCCCATCATTAGGGGACAGTCGCTCCTTCCTCACTGAACCCTACTCCTCCCATCATTAGGACACGACTCCTCCTTCCTCACTGATCCCTACTCCTCCCATCATTAGGGGACGACCCTTCCTTCCTCACTGATCCCTACTCCTCCCATCATTAGGACACAACTCCTCCTTCCTCACTGATCCCTACTCCTCCAATCATTAGGGGATGACCCCTCCTTCCTCATTGATCCCTACTCCTCCCATCATTAGGGGATGACCCCTCCTTCCTCACTGATCCCTACTCCTCCCATCATTAGGACATTACTCCTCCTTCCTCACTGATCCCTACTCCTCCCATCATTAGGGGATGACCCCTCCTTCCTCACTGATCCCTACTCCTCCCATCATTAGGACATTACTCCTCCTTCCTCACTGATCCCTACTCCTCCCATCATTAGGGGATGACCCCTCCTTCCTCACTCATCCCTACTCCTCCCATCATTAGGGGACGACCCCTCCTTCCTCACTGATCCCTACTCCTCCCATCATTAGGGGATGACCCCTCCTTCCTCACTCATCCCTACTCCTCCCATCATTAGGGGACGACCCCTCCTTCCTCACTGATCCCTACTCCTCCCATCATTAGGGGATGACCCCTCCTTCCTCACTCATCCCTACTCCTCCCATCATTAGGGGATGACCCCTCCTTCCTCACTGATCCCTACTCCTTCCATCATTAGGTGATGGCCGCTGACGTCTCCATGTTTCCCCACAGATCACGGCCTCTCTGAGCTGAAGCATCTGCAGAAGATACAGAACCTGAACCTCAGCGGCTGCTGTAACCTGACGGAGAGCTGCCTGCTGCACCTACGAGGTGAGCGCACTGTCATTACACATGGCTTCACAACCATTCGGCAGCACACGTTTGTCTCCACCATGTGCATCATTGACATCCCAGACTTAATGTTGCCATGAGTTAGAGGTTATTATGGGATGTCCATTCACATGGCCAGGAATACAGAAAAAAGCATCAGTAGGGATCGTAGTGGGTAACACATTGCTGATGGCTTCCTGTAATGATGAGGACTCCGCAGACCTACTGCACGTGGAGGGAGGGCGGGAGCCGTTGGGAAGCGGGAGCCGTTGGGGAGCGGGAGCTGTCGGGGAGCGGGAGCCGACATGGAGCGGGAGCTTCAGGGAGCGGTAGTCGGCAGGGAGAGGTGGCCGGCAGGGAGCGGGAGCCTCTAGAGAGCGGGAGTCGGCAGGGAGTGGGAGCCGGCAGCGAGCGGGAGCCTCTAAAGAGTGGGAGCCATCAGGGAGTGGGAGCCGACAGGGAGCGGAAGCCATCAGGGAGTGGTAGTCTTCAGGGAGAGGTGGCCAGCAGGGAGCTGGAGCCGTCAGGGAGCGAGAGCCTCTAGGGAGCGGGAGCCTCTAGAGAGCGGGAGCCGGCAGGGAGCGGGAGATGGCTGGGAGCGAGAGCCTCTAGAGAGCTCGAGCTGGCAGGGAGCGGGAGCCATCAGGGAGTGGGAGCCGTCAGTGTCGGGAAACGACAGGGAGCGGAAGCCGTCAGGGAGCAGTAGTCGGCAGGGAGAGGTGGCCGGCAGGGAGCAGGAGATGCCAGGGAGCTGGAGCCGTCGGGGAGCGAGAGCCTCTAGGGAGCGGGAGCCTCTAGAGAGCGGGAGCCTCTAGAGAGCGGGAGCCTCTAGAGAGCGGGAGCTGGCAGGGAGCGAGAGCCTCTAGGGAGTGGGAGCTGACAGAGAACGAGTGCTGGCAGGGAGCGGGAGCCGTTAGAGAACGGGAGCCGACGGAGAGCGGGAGCCAGCAGGGAGCGGAAGCATCTAGGGAGCAGGAGCCGGCAGGGAGCGAGCGGCCGTGCCGTGTCACCGCCTCTGTCTGGGATCGTGATCTGTCTACACCACAAGTTCCGCACTTTTAGAAGGACTTGCTGCACTCACTGAGCTTGGGGTCACAGTCTGTATGTGAGACAATGGCCGTGTATAGAAAATTGAGTCCAAATCTAGACAAAACTTCTCCTAGAGCCCATTGCTCACCTTCTCCGCGTCGGAGGTGAGGAGCCGTGCGGGTCTCGGAGGTGAGGAGCCGTGCGGGCGTCGGAGGTGAGGAGCTGTGCGGGCGTCGGAGGTGAGGAGCCGTGCGGGCGTCAGAGGAGAGGAGCCGTGCGGGCGTCGGAGGTGAGGAGCCGTGCGGGTCTCGGAGGTGAGGAGCCGTGCGGGCGTCGGAGGTGAGGAGCCGTGCGGGTCTCGGAGGTGAGGAGCCGTGCTGACGTCGGAGGTGTGGAGCCGTGCGGACGTCGGAGGTGAGGAGCCGTGCGGGCGTCGGAGGTGAGGAGCCGTGCGGGCGTCGGAGGTGAGGAGCCGTGCGGGCGTCGGAGGTGAGGAGCCGTGCGGGCGTCGGAGGTGAGGAGCCGTGCGGGTCTCGGAGGTGAGGAGCCGTGCTCCGAGCCGTGCGGGTCTCGGAGGTGAGGAGCCGTGCTGACGTCGGAGGTGAGGAGCCGTGCGGGCGTCGGAGGTGAGGAGCCGTGCGGGTCTCGGAGGTGAGGAGCCGTGCTGACGTCGGAGATGAGGAGCCGTGCGGGCGTCGGAGGTGAGGAGCCGTGCGGGTCTCGGAGGTGAGGAGCCGTGCGGGCGTCGGAGGAGGGGAGCAGATGAATGAATGTTCTCGCGCTGTCCTAGTCTGCCACGTGATCGTTATTGATCAGCTCCAGAACAGCTGTAGAACGTAGAACGTTATTCTTCAGATTCTTCGGAGGTTTACGGCGTTCCAGGCTTCAGCGGTCATCGCCGCACTTCTACTCTGTGACAACTTAGTAAAGACATTTGGCTGCAGAGGTGTGTTGGGTCAGTGCATAACTCATAGGGCTGTAATATTCTGCAGCGGTGGTGGTGGTAGTTTCACCTTGTTTTATACTTCTTCTTTTTTATTATTTTACAGAAAGACATCTTTTTCTTGCTTAGTTTCGCATTATTTTTTTAGGTTGTTTGTAAATGGGAAATTTTATTATCGTTTTCTAACAAGGTAATTTGTTTAAGTTCCTGAATTTTTGCCATCCCTTTTTTTTCATCTGAGAAGCTTGTTGAATACAAGAACCTCTGATGGAGGCTTCATGGGAGAACCACAGTGTCTCTTTGGAAACTTCTGATGGAGGCTTCATGGGAGAACCACGGTTTCTCTTTGGAAACCTCTGATGGAGGCTTTATGGGAGAACCACGGTTTCTCTTTGGAAACCTCTGATGGAGGCTTTATGGGTGAACCGCAGTGTCTCTTTGGAAACCTCTGATGGAGGCTTTATGGGTGAACTGCAGTGTCTCTTTGGAAACCTCTGATGGAGGCTTTATGGGTGAACCACAGTGTCTCTTTGGAAACCTCTGATGGAGGCTTTATGGGAGAACCACAGTGTATCTTTGGAAACCTCTGATGGAGGCTTTATGGGAGAACCGCAGTGTCTCTTTAGAAAACTCTTATGGAGGCTTCATGGGTGAACCGCAGTGTCTCTTTGGAAACCTCTGATGGAGGCTTTATGGGTGAACCGCAGTGTCTCTTTGGAAACCTCTGATGGAGGCTTTATGGGAGAACCACAGTGTCTCTTTGGAAACCTCTGATGGAGGCTTTATGGGTGAACCGCAGTGTCTCTTTGGAAACCTCTGATGGAGGCTTTATGGGTGAACCGCAGTGTCTCTTTGGAAACCTCTGATGGAGGCTTCATGGGAGAACCACAGTGTCTCTTTGGAAACCTCTGATGGAGGCTTTATGGGAGAACCACAGTGTCTCTTTGGAAACCTCTGATGGAGGCTTTATGGATGACCCACAGTGTCTCTTTGGAAACCTCTGATGGAGGCTTTATGGGTGAACCGCAGTGTCTCTTTGGAAACCTCTGATGGAGGCTTTATGAGAGAACCACAGTGTCTCTTTGGAATCCTCTGATGGAGGCTTTATGGGTGAACCGCAGTGTCTCTTTGGAAAAGTCTGATGGAGGCTTTATGGGTGAACCGCAGTGTCTCTTTGGAAACCTCTGATGGAGGCTTTATGGGAGAACCACAGTGTCTCTTTGGAAACCACTGATGGAGGCTTTATGGGTGAACCGCAGTGTCTCTTTGAAAAACTCTGATGGAGGCTTTATGGGAGAACCACAGTGTCTCTTTGGAAACCTCTGATGGAGGCTTTATGGATGACCCACAGTGTCTCTTTGGAAACCTCTGATGGAGGCTTTATGGGAGAACCACAGTGTCTCTTTGGAAACCTCTGATGGAGGCTTCATGGGTGAACCGCAGTGTCTCTTTGGAAACCTCTGATGAAGGCTTTATGGGTGAACCGCAGTGTCTCTTTGGAAACCTCTGATGGAGGCTTTATGGGAGAACCACAGTGTCTCTTTGGAAACCTCTGATGGAGGCTTTATGGGAGAACCACAGTGTCTCTTTGGAAACCTCTGATGGAGGCTTCATGGGTGAACCAAAGTGTCTCTTTGAAAACCTCTGATGAAGGCTTTATGGGTGAACCGCAGTGTCTCTTTGGAAACCTCTGATGGAGGCTTTATGGGAGAACCACAGTGTCTCTTTGGAAACCTCTGATGGAGGCTTTATGGGTGAACCGCAGTGTCTCTTTGGAAACCTCTGATGGAGGCTTTATGGGTGTACCGCAGTGTCTCTTTGTAAACCTCTGATGGAGGCTTTATGGGAGAACCACAGTGTCTCTTTGGAAACCTCTGATGGAGGCTTTATGGATGACCCACAGTGTCTCTTTGGAAACCTCTGATGGAGGCTTTATGGGAGAACCACAGTGTCTCTTTGGAAACCTCTGATGGAGGCTTTATGGGAGAACCGCAGTGTCTCTTTGGAAACCTCTGATGGAGGCTTTATGGGAGAACCGCAGTGTCTCTTTGGAAACCTCTGATGGAGGCTTTATGGGTGAACCGCAGTGTCTCTTTGGAAACCTCTGATGGAGGCTTTATGGGAGAACCACAGTGTCTCTTTGGAAACCTCTGATGGAGGCTTCATGGGTGAACTGCAGTGTCTCTTTGGAAACCTCTGATGGAGGCTTTATGATAGAACCACAGTGTCTCTTTGGAAACCTCTGATGGAGGCTTTATGGGTGAACCGCAGTGTCTCTTTGGAAACCTCTGATGGAGGCTTTATGGGTGAACCGCAGTGTCTCTTTGGAAACCTCTGATGGAGGCTTTATGGGAGAACCACAGTGTCTCTTTGGAAACCTCTGATGGAGGCTTTATGGGAGAATCACAATGTCTCATTGGAAACCACTGATGGAGGCTTTATGGGAGAACCACAGTGTCTCTTTGGAAACCTCTGATGGAGGCTTTATGGGAGAACCACAGTGTGTCTTTGGAAACCTCTGATGGAGGCTTTATGGATGACCCACAGTGTCTCTTTGGAAACCTCTGATGGAGGCTTTATGGGAGAACCACAGTGTCTCTTTGGAAACCTCTGATGGAGGCTTTATGGGAGAACCACAGTGTCTCTTTGGAAACCTCTGATGGAGGCTTTATGGGTGAACCGCAGTGTCTCTTTGGAAACCTCTGATGGAGGCTTTATGGGTGAACCGCAGTGTCTCTTTGGAAACCTCTGATGGAGGCTTTATGGGAGAACCACAGTGTCTCTTTGGAAACCTCTGATGGAGGCTTTATGGGTGAACCGCAGTGTCTCTTTGGAAACCTCTAATGGAGGCTTTATGGGTGAACCGCACTGTCTCTTTGGAAACCTCTGATGGAGGCTTTATGGGAGAACCACAGTGTCTCTTTGGAAACCTCTGATGGAGGCTTTATGGGAGAACCACAGTGTCTCTTTGGAAACCTCTGATGGAGGCTTTATGGATGACCCACAGTGTCTCTTTGGAAACCTCTGATGGAGGCTTTATGGGAGAACCACAGTGTCTCTTTGGAAACCTCTGATGGAGGCTTTATGGGAGAACCACAGTGTCTCTTTGGAAACCTCTGATGGAGGCTTTATGGGTGAACCGCAGTGTCTCTTTGGAAACCTCTGATGGAGGCTTTATGGGTGTACCGCAGTGTCTCTTTGTAAACCTCTGATGGAGGCTTTATGGGAGAACCACAGTGTCTCTTTGGAAACCTCTGATGGAGGCTTTATGGATGACCCACAGTGTCTCTTTGGAAACCTCTGATGGAGGCTTTATGGGAGAACCACAGTGTCTCTTTGGAAACCTCTGATGGAGGCTTTATGGGAGAACCGCAGTGTCTCTTTGGAAACCTCTGATGGAGGCTTTATGGGAGAACCGCAGTGTCTCTTTGGAAACCTCTGATGGAGGCTTTATGGGTGAACCGCAGTGTCTCTTTGGAAACCTCTGATGGAGGCTTTATGGGAGAACCACAGTGTCTCTTTGGAAACCTCTGATGGAGGCTTCATGGGTGAACTGCAGTGTCTCTTTGGAAACCTCTGATGGAGGCTTTATGATAGAACCACAGTGTCTCTTTGGAAACCTCTGATGGAGGCTTTATGGGTGAACCGCAGTGTCTCTTTGGAAACCTCTGATGGAGGCTTTATGGGTGAACCGCAGTGTCTCTTTGGAAACCTCTGATGGAGGCTTTATGGGAGAACCACAGTGTCTCTTTGGAAACCTCTGATGGAGGCTTTATGGGAGAATCACAATGTCTCATTGGAAACCACTGATGGAGGCTTTATGGGAGAACCACAGTGTCTCTTTGGAAACCTCTGATGGAGGCTTTATGGGAGAACCACAGTGTGTCTTTGGAAACCTCTGATGGAGGCTTTATGGATGACCCACAGTGTCTCTTTGGAAACCTCTGATGGAGGCTTTATGGGAGAACCACAGTGTCTCTTTGGAAACCTCTGATGGAGGCTTTATGGGAGAACCACAGTGTCTCTTTGGAAACCTCTGATGGAGGCTTTATGGGTGAACCGCAGTGTCTCTTTGGAAACCTCTGATGGAGGCTTTATGGGTGAACCGCAGTGTCTCTTTGGAAACCTCTGATGGAGGCTTTATGGGAGAACCACAGTGTCTCTTTGGAAACCTCTGATGGAGGCTTTATGGGTGAACCGCAGTGTCTCTTTGGAAACCTCTAATGGAGGCTTTATGGGTGAACCGCACTGTCTCTTTGGAAACCTCTGATGGAGGCTTTATGGGAGAACCACAGTGTCTCTTTGGAAACCTCTGATGGAGGCTTTATGGGAGAACCACAGTGTCTCTTTGGAAACCTCTGATGGAGGCTTTATGGATGACCCACAGTGTCTCTTTGGAAACCTCTGATGGAGGCTTTATGGGAGAACCACAGTGTCTCTTTGGAAACCTCTGATGGAGGCTTTATGGGAGAACCACAGTGTCTCTTTGGAAACCTGTGATGGAGGCTTTATGGGTGAACCGCAGTGTCTCTTTGGAAACTTCTGATGGAGGCTTTATGGGTGAACCGCAGTGTCTCTTTGGAAACCTCTGATGGAGGCTTTATGGGAGAACCACAGTGTCTCTTTGGAAACCTCTGATGGAGGCTTTATGGGTGAACCGCAGTTTCTCTTTAGAAAACTCTTATGGAGGCTTCATGGGTGAACCGCAGTGTCTCTTTGGAAACCTCTGATGGAGGCTTTATGGGTGAACCACAGTGTCTCTTTGGAAACCTCTGATGGAGGCTTTATGGGAGAACCACAGTGTCTCTTTGGAAACCTCTGATGGAGGCTTTATGGGAGAACCGCAGTGTCTCTTTAGAAAACTCTTATGGAGGCTTCATGGGTGAACCGCAGTGTCTCCTTGGAAACCTCTGATGGAGGCTTTATGGGTGAACCGCACTGTCTCTTTGGAAACCTCTGATGGAGGCTTTATGGGAGAACCACAGTGTCTCTTTGGAAACCTCTGATGGAGGCTTTATGGGTGAACCGCAGTGTCTCTTTGGAAACCTCTGATGGAGGCTTTATGGGTGAACCGCAGTGTCTCTTTGGAAACCTCTGATGGAGGCTTCATGGGAGAACCACAGTGTCTCTTTGGAAACCTCTGATGGAGGCTTTATGGGAGAACCACAGTGTCTCTTTGGAAACCTCTGATGGAGGCTTTATGGATGACCCACAGTGTCTCTTTGGAAACCTCTGATGGAGGCTTTATGGGTGAACCGCAGTGTCTCTTTGAAAACCTCTGATGGAGGCTTTATGGGAGAACCACAGTGTCTCTTTGGAATCCTCTGATGGAGGCTTTATGGGTGAACCGCAGTGTCTCTTTGGAAAACTCTGATGGAGGCTTTATGGGTGAACCGCAGTGTCTCTTTGGAAACCTCTGATGGAGGCTTTATGGGAGAACCACAGTGTCTCTTTGGAAACCACTGATGGAGGCTTTATGGGTGAACCGCAGTGTCTCTTTGGAAAACTCTGATGGAGGCTTTATGGGAGAACCACAGTGTCTCTTTGGAAACCTCTGATGGAGGCTTTATGGATGACCCACAGTGTCTCTTTGGAAACCTCTGATGGAGGCTTTATGGGAGAACCACAGTGTCTCTTTGGAAACCTCTGATGGAGGCTTCATGGGTGAACCGCAGTGTCTCTTTGGAAACCTCTGATGAAGGCTTTATGGGTGAACCGCAGTGTCTCTTTGGAAACCTCTGATGGAGGCTTTATGGGAGAACCACAGTGTCTCTTTGGAAACCTCTGATGGAGGCTTTATGGGAGAACCACAGTGTCTCTTTGGAAACCTCTGATGGAGGCTTCATGGGTGAACCACAGTGTCTCTTTGGAAACCTCTGATGAAGGCTTTATGGGTGAACCGCAGTGTCTCTTTGGAAACCTCTGATGGAGGCTTTATGGGAGAACCACAGTGTCTCTTTGGAAACCTCTGATGGAGGCTTTATGGGTGAACCGCAGTGTCTCTTTGGAAACCTCTGATGGAGGCTTTATGGGTGTACCGCAGTGTCTCTTTGTAAACCTCTGATGGAGGCTTTATGGGAGAACCACAGTGTCTCTTTGGAAACCTCTGATGGAGGCTTTATGGATGACCCACAGTGTCTCTTTGGAAACCTCTGATGGAGGCTTTATGGGAGAACCACAGTGTCTCTTTGGAAACCTCTGATGGAGGCTTTATGGGAGAACCGCAGTGTCTCTTTGGAAACCTCTGATGGAGGCTTTATGGGAGAACCGCAGTGTCTCTTTGGAAACCTCTGATGGAGGCTTTATGGGAGAACCACAGTGTCTCTTTGGAAACCTCTGATGGAGGCTTCATGGGTGAACCGCAGTGTCTCTTTGGAAACCTCTGATGGAGGCTTTATGATAGAACCACAGTGTCTCTTTGGAAACCTCTGATGGAGGCTTTATGGGTGAACCACAGTGTCTCTTTGGAAACCTCTGATGGAGGCTTTATGGATGACCCACAGTGTCTCTTTGGAAACCTCTGATGGAGGCTTTATGGGAGAACCACAGTGTCTCTTTGGAAACCTCTGATGGAGGCTTTATGGGAGAACCGCAGTGTCTCTTTGGAAACCTCTGATGGAGGCTTTATGGGAGAACCGCAGTGTCTCTTTGGAAACCTCTGATGGAGGCTTTATGGGTGAACCGCAGTGTCTCTTTGGAAACCTCTGATGGAGGCTTTATGGGAGAACCACAGTGTCTCTTTGGAAACCTCTGATGGAGGCTTCATGGGTGAACCGCAGTGTCTCTTTGGAAACCTCTGATGGAGGCTTAATGATAGAACCACAGTGTCTCTTTGGAAACCTCTGATGGAGGCTTTATGGGAGAACCACAGTGTCTCTTTGGAAACCTCTGATGGAGGCTTTATGGGAGAATCACAATGTCTCATTGGAAACCTCTGATGGAGGCTTTATGGGAGAACCACAGTGTCTCTTTGGAAACCTCTGATGGAGGCTTTATGGGAGAACCACAGTGTGTCTTTGGAAACCTCTGATGGAGGCTTTATGGATGACCCACAGTGTCTCTTTGGAAACCTCTGATGGAGGCTTTATGGGAGAACCACAGTGTCTCTTTGGAAACCTCTGATGGAGGCTTTATGGGAGAACCACAGTGTCTCTTTGGAAACCTCTGATGGAGGCTTTATGGGTGAACCGCAGTGTCTCTTTGGAAACCTCTGATGGAGGCTTTATGGGTGAACCGCAGTGTCTCTTTGGAAACCTCTGATGGAGGCTTTATGGGAGAACCACAGTGTTTCTTTGGAAACCTCTGATGGAGGCTTTATGGGTGAACCGCAGTGTCTCTTTGGAAACCTCTGATGGAGGCTTTATGGGAGAACCACAGTGTCTCTTTGGAAACCTCTGATGGAGGCTTTATGGGAGAACCACAGTGTCTCTTTGGAAACCTCTGATGGAGGCTTTATGGATGACCCACAGTGTCTCTTTGGAAACCTCTGATGGAGGCTTTATGGGAGAACCACAGTGTCTCTTTGGAAACCTCTGATGGAGGCTTTATGGGAGAACCACAGTGTCTCTTTGGAAACCTCTGATGGAGGCTTTATGGGTGAACCGCAGTGTGTCTTTGGAAACCTCTGATGGAGGCTTTATGGGAGAACCACAGTGTCTCTTTGGAAACCTCTGATGGAGGCTTTATGGGTGAACCGCAGTGTCTCTTTGGAAACCTCTGATGGAGGCTTTATGGGTGAACCGCAGTGTCTCTTTGGAAACCTCTGATGGAGGCTTTATGGGAGAACCACAGTGTCTCTTTGGAAACCTCTGATGGAGGCTTTATGGATGACCCACAGTGTCTCTTTGGAAACCTCTGATGGAGGGTTTTTGGGTGAACCGCAGTGTCTCTTTGGAAACCTCTGGTGGAGGCTTTATGGGAGAACCACAGTGTCTCTTTGGAAACCTCTGATGGAGGCTTTATGGGTGAACCGCAGTGTCTCTTTGGAAAACTCTGATGGAGGCTTTATGGGTGAACCGCAGTGTCTCTTTGGAAACCTCTGATGGAGGCTTTATGGGAGAACCACAGTGTCTCTTTGGAAACCACTGATGGAGGCTTTATGGGTGAATCGCAGTGTCTCTTTTGAAAACTCTGATGGAGGCTTTATGGGAGAACCACAGTGTCTCTTTGGAAACCTCTGATGGAGGCTTTATGGGTGAACCGCAGTGTCTCTTTGGAAACCTCTGATGGAGGCTTTATGGGAGAACCACATTGTCTCTTTGGAAACCTCTGATGGAGGCTTTATGGGACAACCACAGTGTCTCTTTAGAAACCTCTGATGGAGGCTTTATTGGTGAACCGCAGTGTCTCTTTGGAAACCTCTGATGGAGGCTTTATGGCAGAACCACAGTGTCTCTTTGAAAACCTCTGATGGAGGCTTTATGGGAGAACCACGGTGTCTCTTTGGAAACCTCTGATGGAGGCTTTATGGCTGAACCACAGTGTCTCTTTGGAAACCTCTGATGGAGACTTTATGGGAGAACCACAGTGTCTCATTGGAAACCACTGATGGAGGCTTTATGGGTGAACCGCAGTGTCTCTTTGGAAACCTCTGATGGAGGCTTTATGGGAGAACCACGGTGTCTCTTTGGAAACCTCTGATGGAGGCTTTATGGGAGAATCACAATGTCTCATTGGAAACCTCTGATGGAGGCTTTATGGGAGAACCACGGTTTCTCTTTGGAAACCTCTGATGGAGGCTTCATGGGAGAACCACAGTGTCTCTTTGGAAACCTCTGATGGAGGCTTTATGGGAGAACCACAGTGTCTCTTTGGAAACCTCTGATGGAGGCTTTATGGGAGAACCACAGTGTCTCTTTGGAAACCTCTGATGGAGGCTTTATGGGTGAACCGCAGTGTGTCTTTGGAAACCTCTGATGGAGGCTTTATGGGAGAACCACAGTGTCTCTTTGGAAACCTCTGATGGAGGCTTTATGGGAGAATCACAATGTCTCATTGGAAACCTCTGATGGAGGCTTCATGGGAGAACCACAGTGTCTCTTTGGAAACCTCTGATGAAAGCTTTATGGGAGAATCACAATGTCTCATTGGAAACCTCTGATGAAGGCTTTATGGGAGAACCACAGTGTCTCTTTGGAAACCTCTGATGGAGGCTTTATGGGAGAATCACAATGTCTCATTGGAAACCTCTGATAGAGGCTTTATGGGAGAACCGCAGTGTCTCATTGGAAACCTCTGATGGAGGCTTTATGGGAGAACCACAGTGTCTCTTTGGAAACCTCTGATGGAGGCTTTATGGGAGAATCACAATGTCTCATTGGAAACCTCTGATGGAGGCTTTATGGGAGAACCACAGTGTCTCTTTGGAAACCTCTGATGGAGGCTTTATGGGAGAATCACAATGTCTCATTGGAAACCTCTGATGGAGGCTTTATGGGAGAACCACAGTGTCTCATTGGAAACCTCTGATGGAGGCTTTATGGGTGAACCGCAGTGTCTCTTTGGAAACCTCTGATGGAGGCTTTATGGGTGAACCACAGTGTCTCTTTGGAAACCTCTGATGGAGACTTTATGAGAGAACCACAGTGTCTCATTGGAAACCACTGATGGAGGCTTTATGGGTGAACCGCAGTGTCTCTTTGGAAACCTGTGATGAAGGCTTTATGGGAGAACCACGGTTTCTCTTTGGAAACCTCTGATGGAGGCTTTATGGGAGAATCACAATGTCTCATTGGAAACCTCTGATGGAGGCTTTATGGGAGAACCACAGTGTCTCATTGGAAACCTCTGATGGAGGCTTTATGGGTGAACCGCAGTGTCTCTTTGGAAACCTCTGATGGAGGCTTTATGGGTGAACCACAGTGTCTCTTTGGAAACCTCTGATGGAGACTTTATGAGAGAACCACAGTGTCTCATTGGAAACCACTGATGGAGGCTTTATGGGTGAACCGCAGTGTCTCTTTGGAAACCTGTGATGAAGGCTTTATGGGAGAACCACGGTTTCTCTTTGGAAACCTCTGATGGAGGCTTTATGGGAGAATCACAATGTCTCATTGGAAACCTCTGATGGAGGCTTTATGGGAGAACCGCAGTGTCTCATTGGAAACCTCTGATGGAGGCTTTATGGGTGAACCGCAGTGTCTCTTTGGAAACCTCTGATGGAGGCTTTATGGGTGAACCACAGTGTCTCTTTGGAAACCTCTGATGGAGACTTTATGGGAGAACCACAGTGTCTCATTGGAAACCACTGATGGAGGCTTTATGGGTGAACCGCAGTGTCTCTTTGGAAACCTGTGATGAAGGCTTTATGGGAGAACCACAGTGTCTCTTTGGAAACCTCTGATGGAGGCTTTATGGGAGAACCACATTGTCTCATTGGAAACCACTGATGGAGGCTTTATGGGGGAACCACAGTGTCTCATTGGAAACCACTGATGGAGGCTTTATGGGTGAACTGCAGTGTCTCATTGGAAACCACTGATGGAGGCTTTATGGGTGAACCGCAGTGTCTCTTTGGAAACCTGTGATGGAGGCTGTGAAGACACGAGGGTCAGTGGGTGCTCTTGTGCGCTGGCCTGGCTGTCTTTGGAAAGACTGCACAGCCGAGGGCTCATCCCACTGTACGCCCGTACTCCTTCCCCGTGGGCCTAACACTACTCAGACAACACAGCGTGACGGTAACATAAGTGAGTACACCCCTTTATTATCAGTACATTATATATACAGCGCTCAGCATAAGTGAGTATGTCGGGGTCGTAGCGACATTCCACTCGTCCTCTAGTCACTCCAAATTAAGGCTATGAGCATGGGTCAACCATTCAAAGAATGAGTCAGTTAACAAGCTGGTTCAAACTCAGAGCATGCTCAGAAGCTACTGGCAAGCCACGATCTCAGCAATGTTCCGCCTTTATTTCCGCATGCACAAACCTAAATACACTACATAACGGGGAGGGGAAAGGGGTTGTTCGGGGCGGGGTAAGCCATAAATGTCTAGTATCCGGCCACTATTGATTGGTCCACGTCTCCTTAACTCAGTCTCTGGGCAGATATTGCAACCGTCAGTTGATGATTCGGTTTCGTTTCTCTGAAACAGGTGCTGGCTGATACCGGCGCCATCTTAGCATAAGTTTCGATCTAAGTAACACGTAGCAAGGAAAGCTTATTGTTATAAGGCACAAAATGGTGGTTAGTACATAAGCAAAGCGTATAAAAGTAGAGAAATATATATTCTTTCTTACCCTGACAAGTACACCCCTGTATTATCAGTACAATATATATACAGCGCTCAGCATAAGTGAGTACACCCCTGTATTATCAGTACATTATATATACAGGGCTCAGTATAAGTGAGTTCACCCCTGTATTATCAGTACATTATATATACAGGGCTCAGTATAAGTGAGTACACCCCTGTATTATCAGTACATTATATATACAGGGCTCAGTATAAGTGAGTACACCCCTGTATTATCAGTACATTATATATACAGCGCTCAGTATAAGTGAGTACACCCCTGTATTATCAGTACATTATATATACAGCACTCAGTATAAGTGAGTACACCTCTGTATTATCAGTACATTATATATACAGGGCTCAGTATAAGTGAGTACACCCCTGTATTATCAGTACATTATATATACAGGGCTCAGTATAAGTGAGTACACCCCTGTATTATCAGTACATTATATATACAGGGCTCAGTATAAGTGAGAACACCCCTGTATTATCAGTACATTATATATACAGCGCTCAGTATAAGTGAGTACACCCCTGTATTATCAGTACATTATATATACAGCACTCAGCATAAGTGAGTACACCCCTATATTATCAGCACATTATATATACAGCGCTCAGTATAAGTGAGTACACCCCTGTATTATCAGCACATTATATATACAGGGCTCAGTATAAGTGAGTACACCCCTGTATTATCAGTACATTATATATACAGGGCTCAGTATAAGTGATTACACCCCTGTATTATCAGTACATTATATATACAGCGCTCAGTATAAGTGAATACACCCCTGTATTATCAGTACATTATATATACAGGGCTCAGTATAAGTGAGTACACCCCTGTATTATCAGTACATTATATATACAGCACTCAGTATAAGTGAGTACACCCCTATATTATCAGCACATTATATATACAGCGCTCAGTATAAGTGAGTACACCCCTATATTATCAGCACATTATATATACAGCGCTCAGTATAAGTGAGTACACCCCTGTATTATCAGCACATTATATATACAGCGCTCAGTATAAGTGAGTACACCCCTGTATTATCAGCACATTATATATACAGCGCTCAGTATAATCGAGTACACCCCTGTATTATCAGTACATTATATATACAGCGCTCAGTATAAGTGAGTTCACCCCTGTATTATCAGTACAGTATATATACAGGGCTCAGTATAAGTGAGTACACCCCTGTATTATCAGTACAGTATATATACAGCGCTCAGTATAATCGAGTACACCCCTGTATTATCAGTACATTATATATACAGGGCTCAGTATAAGTGAGTACACCCCTGTATTATCAGTACATTATATATACAGCGCTCAGTATAAGTGAGTACACCCCTGTATTATCAGTACATTATATATACAGGGCTCAGTATAAGTGACTACACCCCTGTATTATCAGTACAATATATATACAGGGCTCAGTATAAGTGAGTACACCCCTGTATTATCAGTACATTATATATACAGCGCTCAGTATAATCGAGTACACCCCTGTATTATCAGTACATTATATATACAGGGCTCAGTATAAGTGAGTACACCCCTGTATTATCAGTACATTATATATACAGGGCTCAGTATAAGTGACTACACCCCTGTATTATCAGTACAATATATATACAGGGCTCAGTATAAGTGAGTACACCCCTGTATTATCAGTACATTATATATACAGCGCTCAGTATAATCGAGTACACCCCTGTATTATCAGTACAATATATATACAGGGCTCAGTATAAGTGATTACACCCCCTGTATTATCAGTACATTATATATACAGCGCTCAGTATAATCGAGTACACCCCTGTATTATCAGTACATTATATATACAGGGCTCAGTATAAGTGAGTACACCCCTGTATTATCAGTACATTATATATACAGTGCTCAGTATAAGTGAGTACACCCCTGTATTATCAGTACATTATATATACAGCGCTCAGTATAATCGAGTACACCCCTGTATTATCAGTACATTATATATACAGCGCTCAGTATAAGTGAGTACACCCCTGTATTATCAGTACATTATATATACAGGGCTCAGTATAAGTGAGTACACCCCTGTATTATCAGTACATTATATATACAGGGCTCAGTATAATCAAGTACACCCCTGTATTATCAGTACATTATATATACAGCGCTCAGTATAATCAAGTACACCCCTGTATTATCAGTACATTATATATACAGCGCTCAGTATAATCAAGTACACCCCTGTATTATCAGTACATTATATATACAGCGCTCAGTATAATCAAGTACACCCCTGTATTATCAGTACATTATATATACAGCGCTCAGTATAAGTGAGTACACCCCTGTATTATCAGCACATTATATATACAGCGCTCAGTATAAGTGAGTACACCCCTGTATTATCAGTACATTATATATACAGCGCTCAGTATAAGTGATTACACCCCCTGTATTATCAGTACATTATATATACAGCGCTCAGTATAATCGAGTACACCCCTGTATTATCAGTACATTATATATACAGGGCTCAGTATAAGTGAGTACACCCCTGTATTATCAGTACATTATATATACAGTGCTCAGTATAAGTGAGTACACCCCTGTATTATCAGTACATTATATATACAGCGCTCAGTATAATCGAGTACACCCCTGTATTATCAGTACATTATATATACAGCGCTCAGTATAAGTGAGTACACCCCTGTATTATCAGTACATTATATATACAGGGCTCAGTATAAGTGAGTACACCCCTGTATTATCAGTACATTATATATACAGGGCTCAGTATAATCAAGTACACCCCTGTATTATCAGTACATTATATATACAGCGCTCAGTATAATCAAGTACACCCCTGTATTATCAGTACATTATATATACAGCGCTCAGTATAAGTGAGTACACCCCTGTATTATCAGTACATTATATATACAGTGCTCAGTATAAGTGAGTACACCCCTGTATTATCAGCACATTATATATACAGCGCTCAGTATAAGGGAGTACACCCCTGTATTATCAGTACAGTATATATACAGGGCTCAGTATAAGTGAGTACACCCCTGTATTATCAGTACATTATATATACAGCGCTCAGTATAAGGGAGTACACCCCTGTATTATCAGTACATTATATATACAGCGCTCAGTATAAGTGAGTTCACCCCTGTATTATCAGTACAGTATATATACAGGGCTCAGTATAAGTGAGTACACCCCTGTATTATCAGTACAGTATATATACAGCGCTCAGTATAATCGAGTACACCCCTGTATTATCAGTACATTATATATACAGGGCTCAGTATAAGTGAGTACACCCCTGTATTATCAGTACATTATATATACAGCGCTCAGTATAAGTGAGTACACCCCTGTATTATCAGTACATTATATATACAGGGCTCAGTATAAGTGACTACACCCCTGTATTATCAGTACAATATATATACAGGGCTCAGTATAAGTGAGTACACCCCTGTGTTATCAGTACATTATATATACAGCGCTCAGTATAAGTGATTACACCCCCTGTATTATCAGTACATTATATATACAGCGCTCAGTATAAGTGAGTACACCCCTGTATTATCAGTACATTATATATACAGGGCTCAGTATAAGTGAGTACACCCCTGTATTATCAGTACAGTATATATACAGCGCTCAGTATAATCGAGTACACCCCTGTATTATCAGTACATTATATATACAGGACTCAGTATAAGTGAGTACACCCCTGTATTATCAGTACATTATATATACAGCGCTCAGTATAAGTGAGTACACCCCTGTATTATCAGTACATTATATATACAGGGCTCAGTATAAGTGAGTACACCCCTGTATTATCAGTACATTATATATACAGCGCTCAGTATAATCGAGTACACCCCTGTATTATCAGTACATTATATATACAGGGCTCAGTATAAGTGAGTACACCCCTGTATTATCAGTACAGTATATATACAGCGCTCAGTATAATCGAGTACACCCCTGTATTATCAGTACATTATATATACAGGACTCAGTATAAGTGAGTACACCCCTGTATTATCAGTACATTATATATACAGCGCTCAGTATAAGTGAGTACACCCCTGTATTATCAGTACAGTATATATACAGCGCTCAGTATAATCGAGTACACCCCTATATTATCAGTACATTATATATACAGGGCTCAGTATAAGTGAGTACACCCCTGTATTATCAGTACATTATATATATACAGCGCTCAGTATAAGTGAGTACACCCCTGTATTATCAGTACAGTATATATACAGCGCTCAGTATAATCGAGTACACCCCTGTATTATCAGTACAGTATATATACAGCGCTCAGTATAATCGAGTACACCCCTATATTATCAGTACATTATATATACAGGGCTCAGTATAAGTGAGTACACCCCTGTATTATCAGTACATTATATATATACAGCGCTCAGTATAAGTGAGTACACCCCTGTATTATCAGTACAGTATATATACAGCGCTCAGTATAATCGAGTACACCCCTGTATTATCAGTACATTATATATACAGGGCTCAGTATAAGTGAGTACACCCCTGTATTATCAGTACATTATATATACAGCACTCAGCATAAGTGAGTACACCCCTATATTATCAGCACATTATATATACAGCGCTCAGTATAAGTGAGTACACCCCTGTATTATCAGTACAGTATATATACAGCGCTCAGTATAATCGAGTACACCCCTGTATTATCAGTACAGTATATATACAGGGTTCAGTATAAGGGAGTACACCCCTGTATTATCAGTACAGTATATATACAGGGTTCAGTATAAGGGAGTACACCCCTGTATTATCAGTATATTATATATACAGGGCTCAGTATAAGTGAGTACACCCCTGTATTATCAGTACATTATATATACAGGGCTCAGTATAAGTGAGTACACCCCTGTATTATCAGCACATTATATATACAGCGCTCAGTATAAGTGAGTACACCCCTGTATTATCAGCACATTATATATACAGCGCTCAGTATAATCGAGTACACCCCTGTATTATCAGTACATTATATATACAGGGCTCAGTATAAGTGAGTACACCCCTGTATTATCAGTACATTATATATACAGCGCTCAGTATAAGTGAGTACACCCCTGTATTATCAGTACAGTATATATACAGCGCTCAGTATAATCGAGTACACCCCTGTATTATCAGTACATTATATATACAGCGCTCAGTATAAGGGAGTACACCCCTGTATTATCAGTACATTATATATACAGTGCTCAGTATAAGTGAGTACACCCCTGTATTATCAGTACATTATATATACAGGGCTCAGTATAAGTGAGTACACCCCTGTATTATCAGTACATTATATATACAGGGCTCAGTATAAGTGAGTACACCCCTGTATTATCAGTACATTATATATACAGCGCTCAGCATAAGTGAGTACATCCCTGTATTATCAGTACATTATATATACAGCGCTCAGTATAAGTGAGTACACCCCTGTATTATCAGTACATTATATATACAGCGCTCAGTATAAGTGAGTACACCCCTGTATTATCAGTACATTATATATACAGCGCTCAGCATAAGGGAGTACACCCCTGTATTATCAGTACATTATATATACAGTGCTCAGTATAAGTGAGTACACCCCTGTATTATCAGTACATTATATATACAGTGCTCAGTATAAGTGAGTACACCCCTGTATTATCAGTACATTATATATACAGGGCTCAGAATAAGTGAGTACACCCCTGTATTATCAGTACATTATATATACAGGGCTCAGTATAAGTGAGTACACCCCTGTATTATCAGTACATTATATATACAGCGCTCAGCATAAGTGAGTACATCCCTGTATTATCAGTACATTATATATACAGCGCTCAGTATAAGTGAGTACACCCCTGTATTATCAGTACATTATATATACAGCGCTCAGCATAAGTGAGTACACCCCTGTATTATCAGTACATTATATATACAGGGCTCAGTATAAGTGAGTACACCCCTGTATTATCAGTACATTATATATACAGTGCTCAGTATAAGTGAGTACACCCCTGTATTATCAGTACATTATATATACAGCGCTCAGCATAAGTGAGTACACCCCTGTATTATCAGTACATTATATACACAGGGCTCAGCATAAGTGAGTACACCCCTGTATTATCAGTACATTATATATACAGCGCTCAGTATAAGTGAGTACACCCCTGTATTATCAGTACATTATATATACAGCGCTCAGCATAAGTGAGTACACCCCTGTATTATCAGTACATTATATATACAGCGCTCAGTATAAGTGATTACACCCCTGTATTATCAGTACATTATATATACAGGGCTCAGTATAAGTGAGTACACCCCTGTATTATCAGTACATTATATACACAGGGCTCAGCATAAGTGAGTACACCCCTGTATTATCAGTACATTATATATACAGAGCTCAGTATAAGTGATTACACCCCTGTATTATCAGTACATTATATATACAGCGCTCAGCATAAGTGAGTACACCCCTGTATTATCAGTACATTATATATACAGGGCTCAGTATAAGTGAGTACACCCCTGTATTATCAGTACATTATATATACAGCGCTCAGCATAAGTGAGTACACCCCTGTATTATCAGTACATTATATATACAGCGCTCAGTATAAGTGAGTACACCCCTGTATTATCAGTACATTATATATACAGGGCTCAGTATAAGTGAGTACACCCCTGTATTATCAGTACATTATATATACAGGGCTCAGTATAAGTGATTACACCCCTGTATTATCAGTACATTATATATACAGGGCTCAGTATAAGTGAGTACACCCCTGTATTATCAGTACATTATATATAGAGGGCTCAGTATAAGTGAGTACACCCCTGTATTATCAGTACAATATATATACAGCGCTCAGCATAAGTGAGTACACCCCTGTATTATCAGTACAATATATATACAGCGCTCAGCATAAGTGAGTACACCCCTGTATTATCAGTACATTATATATACAGTGCTCAGTATAAGTGAGTACACCCCTGTATTATCAGTACATTATATATACAGTGCTCAGTATAAGTGAGTACACCCCTGTATTATCAGTACATTATATATACAGGGCTCAGTATAAGTGAGTACACCCCTGTATTATCAGTACAGTATATATACAGCGCTCAGTATAAGTGAGTACACCCCTGTATTATAAGTACATTATATATACAGGGCTCAGTATAAGTGAGTACACCCCTGTATTATCAGTACATTATATATACAGGGCTCAGTATAAGTGATTACACCCCTGTATTATCAGTACAGTATATATACAGGGCTCAGTATAAGTGAGTACACCCCTGTATTATCAGTACAGTATATATACAGGGCTCAGTATAAGTGAGTACACCCCTGTATTATCAGTACATTATATATACAGCGCTCAGTATAAGTGAGTACACCCCTGTATTATCAGTACATTATATATACAGCGCTCAGCATAAGTGAGTACACCCCTGTATTATCAGTACATTATATATACAGGGCTCAGCATAAGTGAGTACACCCCTGTATTATCAGTACATTATATATACAGTGCTCAGTATAAGTGAGTACACCCCTGTATTATCAGTACATTATATATACAGCGCTCAGTATAAGTGAGTACACCCCTGTATTATCAGTACATTATATATACAGTGCTCAGTATAAGTGAGTACACCCCTGTATTATCAGCACATTATATATACAGTGCTCAGTATAAGTGATTACACCCCTGTATTATCAGTACAGTATATATACAGCGCTCAGTATAAGTGAGTACACCCCTGTATTATCAGTACATTATATATACAGCGCTCAGCATAAGTGAGTACACCCCTGTATTATCAGTACATTATATATACAGCGCTCAGCATAAGTGAGTACACCCCTGTATTATCAGTACATTATATATACAGCGCTCAGTATAAGTGAGTACACCCCTGTATTATCAGTACATTATATATACAGCACTCAGTATAAGTGAGTACACCCCTGTATTATCAGTACATTATATATACAGCGCTCAGTATAAGTGATTACACCCCTGTATTATCAGTACAGTATATATACAGGGCTCAGAATAAGTGAGTACACCCCTGTATTATCAGTACATTATATATACAGCGCTCAGCATAAGTGAGTACACCCCTGTATTATCAGTACATTATATATACAGCACTCAGTATAAGTGAGTACACCCCTGTATTATCAGTACATTATATATACAGCGCTCAGTATAAGTGATTACACCCCTGTATTATCAGTACAATATATATACAGCGCTCAGAATAAGTGAGTACACCCCTGTATTATCAGTACATTATATATACAGCGCTCAGCATAAGTGAGTACACCCCTGTATTATCAGTACATTATATATACAGGGCTCAGTATAAGTGAGTACACCCCTGTATTATCAGTACAGTATATATACAGGGCTCAGTATAAGTGAGTACACCCCTGTATTATCAGTACATTATATATACAGGGCTCAGTATAAGTGAGTACACCCCTGTATTATCAGTACAGTATATATACAGGGCTCAGTATAAGTGAGTACACCCCTGTATTATCAGTACATTATATATACAGGGCTCAGTATAAGTGAGTACACCCCTGTATTATCAGTACAGTATATATACAGGGCTCAGTATAAGTGAGTACACCCCTGTATTATCAGCACATTATATATACAGCGCTCAGTATAAGTGAGTACACCCCTGTATTATCAGTACATTATATATACAGCGCTCAGTATAAGTGAGTACACCCCTGTATTATCAGTACATTATATATACAGCGCTCAGTATAAGTGAGTGCACCCCTGTATTATCAGTACATTATATATACAGAGCTCAGTATAAGTGAGTACACCCCTGTATTATCAGTACATTATATATACAGCGCTCAGTATAAGTGAGTGCACCCCTGTATTATCAGTACATTATATATACAGGGCTCAGTATAAGTGAGTACACCCCTGTATTATCAGTACATTATATATACAGCGCTCAGTATAAGTGAGTACACCCCTGTATTATCAGTACATTATATATACAGCGCTCAGTATAAGTGAGTACACCCCTGTATTATCAGTACATTATATATACAGCGCTCAGTATAAGTGAGTGCACCCCTGTATTATCAGTACATTATATATACAGAGCTCAGTATAAGTGAGTACACCCCTGTATTATCAGTACATTATATATACAGCGCTCAGTATAAGTGAGTACACCCCTGTATTATCAGTACATTATATATACAGCGCTCAGTATAATTGAGTACACCTCTGTATTATCAGTACAATATATATACAGCGCTCAGTATAAGTGAGTACACCCCTGTATTATCAGTATATTATATATACAGCGCTCAGTATAAGTGAGTACACCCCTGTATTATCAGTACAATATATATACAGCGCTCAGTATAAGTGAGTACACCCCTGTATTATCAGTATATTATATATACAGCGCTCAGTATAAGTGAGTACACCCCTGTATTATCAGTACAATGTATATACAGCGCTCAGCATAAGTGAGTACACCCCTGTATTATCAGTACATTATATATACAGTGCTCAGTATAAGTCAGTACACCCCTGTATTATCAGTACAATATATATACAGCGCTCAGTATAAGTGAGTACACCCCTGTATTATCAGTATATTATATATACAGGGCTCAGTATAAGTGAGTACACCCCTGTATTATCAGTACATTATATATACAGCGCTCAGTATAAGTGAGTACACCCCTGTATTATCAGTACAATATATATACAGCGCTCAGCATAAGTGAGTACACCCCTGTATTATCAGTACATTATATAAACAGTGCTCAGTATAAGTGAGTACACCCCTGTATTATCAGTACATTATATATACAGGGCTCAGTATAAGTGAGTACACCCCTGTGTCATCAGTACATTATATATACAGCGCTCAGTATAAGTGAGTACACCCCTGTATTATTAGTACATTATATATACAGCACTCAGTATAAGTGAGTACACCCCTGTATTATTAGTACATTATATATACAGCACTCAGTATAAGTGAGTACACCCCTGTATTATCAGTACATTATATATACAGCGCTCAGCATAAGTGAGTACACCCCTGTGTTATCAGTACATTATATATACAGCACTCAGTATAAGTGAGTACACCTCTGTATTATCAGTACATTATATATACAGCGCTCAGTATAAGTGATTACACCCCTGTATTATCAGTACAATATATATACAGGGCTCAGTATAAGTGAGTACACCCCTGTATTATCAGTACATTATATATACAGCACTCAGTATAAGTGATTACACCCCTGTATTATCAGTACATTATATATACAGCGCTCAGTATAAGTGAGTACACCCCTGTATTATCAGTACATTATATATACAGGTCTCAGTATAAGTGAGTACACCCCTGTATTATCAGTACATTATATATACAGCGCTCAGTATAAGTGAGTACACCCCTGTATTATCAGTACATTATATATACAGGGCTCAGTATAAGTGAGTACACCCCTGTATTATCAGTAAAATATGTATACAGCGCTCAGTATAAGTGAGTACACCCCTGTATTATCAGTACATTATATATACAGTGCTCAGTATAAGTGAGTACACCCCTGTATTATCAGTACATTATATATACAGGTCTCAGTATAAGGGAGTACACCCCTGTATTATCAGTACATTATATATACAGTGTTCAGTATAAGTGAGTACACCCCTGTATTATCAGTACATTATATATACAGTGTTCAGTATAAGTGAGTACACCCCTGTATTATCAGCACATTATATATACAGTGCTCAGTATAAGTGAGTACACCCCTGTATTATCAGTACAATATATATACAGGGCTCAGTATAAGTGAGTACACCCCTGTATTATCAGTACATTATATATACAGTGCTCAGTATAAGTGAGTACACCCCTGTATTATCAGTACATTATATATACAGTGTTCAGTATAAGTGAGTACACCCCTGTATTATCAGCACATTATATATACAGTGCTCAGTATAAGTGAGTACACCCCTGTATTATCAGTACATTATATATACAGCGCTCAGTATAAGTGAGTACACCCCTGTATTATCAGTACATTATATATACAGCGCTCAGTATAAGTGAGTACACCCCTGTATTATCAGTACATTATATATACAGCGCTCAGTATAAGTGAGTGCACCCCTGTATTATCAGTACATTATATATACAGAGCTCAGTATAAGTGAGTACACCCCTGTATTATCAGTACATTATATATACAGCGCTCAGTATAAGTGAGTACACCCCTGTATTATCAGTACAATATATATACAGCGCTCAGTATAAGTGAGTACACCCCTGTATTATCAGTATATTATATATACAGCGCTCAGTATAAGTGAGTACACCCCTGTATTATCAGTACAATATATATACAGCGCTCAGTATAAGTGAGTACACCCCTGTATTATCAGTATATTATATATACAGCGCTCAGTATAAGTGAGTACACCCCTGTATTATCAGTACAATGTATATACAGCGCTCAGCATAAGTGAGTACACCCCTGTATTATCAGTACATTATATATACAGTGCTCAGTATAAGTCAGTACACCCCTGTATTATCAGTACAATATATATACAGCGCTCAGTATAAGTGAGTACACCCCTGTATTATCAGTATATTACATATACAGGGCTCAGTATAAGTGAGTACACCCCTGTATTATCAGTACATTATATATACAGCGCTCAGTATAAGTGAGTACACCCCTGTATTATCAGTACAATATATATACAGCGCTCAGCATAAGTGAGTACACCCCTGTATTATCAGTACATTATATAAACAGTGCTCAGTATAAGTGAGTACACCCCTGTATTATCAGTACATTATATATACAGGGCTCAGTATAAGTGAGTACACCCCTGTGTCATCAGTACATTATATATACAGCGCTCAGTATAAGTGAGTACACCCCTGTATTATTAGTACATTATATATACAGCACTCAGTATAAGTGAGTACACCCCTGTATTATTAGTACATTATATATACAGCACTCAGTATAAGTGAGTACACCCCTGTGTTATCAGTACATTATATATACAGCACTCAGTATAAGTGATTACACCCCTGTATTATCAGTACAATATATATACAGGGCTCAGTATAAGTGAGTACACCCCTGTATTATCAGTACATTATATATACAGCACTCAGTATAAGTGATTACACCCCTGTATTATCAGTACAATATATATACAGGGCTCAGTATAAGTGAGTACACCCCTGTATTATCAGTACATTATATATACAGCACTCAGTATAAGTGAGTACACCCCTGTATTATTAGTATATTATATATACAGCACTCAGTATAAGTGAGTACACCCCTGTATTATCAGTACATTATATATACAGGGCTCAGTATAAGTGAGTACACCCCTGTATTATCAGTACATTATATATACAGGGCTCAGTATAAGTGAGTACACCCCTGTATTATCAGTACATTATATATACAGCGCTCAGTATAAGTGATTACACCCCTGTATTATCAGTACAATATATATACACGGCTCAGTATAAGTGAGTACACCCCCTGTATTATCAGTACATTATATATACAGCACTCAGTATAAGTGAGTACACCCCTGTATTATTAGTACATTATATATACAGCACTCAGTATAAGTGAGTACACCCCTGTATTATCAGTACATTATATATACAGCACTCAGTATAAGTGATTACACCCCTGTATTATCAGTACAATATATATACAGGGCTCAGTATAAGTGAGTACACCCCTGTATTATCAGTACATTATATATACAGCGCTCAGGATAAGTGAGTACACCCCTGTATTATTATTACATTATATATACAGCACTCAGTATAAGTGATTACACCCCTGTATTATCAGTACAATATATATACAGGGCTCAGTATAAGTGAGTACACCCCTGTATTATTAGTACATTATATATACAGCACTCAGTATAAGTGAGTACACCCCTGTATTATTAGTACATTATATATACAGCACTCAGTATAAGTGATTACACCCCTGTATTATCAGTACAATATATATACAGGGCTCAGTATAAGTGAGTACACCCCTGTATTATCAGTACATTATATATACAGCACTCAGTATAAGTGAGTACACCCCTGTATTATCAGTACAATATATATAGGGCTCAGTATAAGTGAGTACACCCCTGTATTATCAGTATATTATATATACAGCACTCAGTATAAGTGAGTACACCCCTGTATTATCAGTACAATATATATACAGGGCTCAGTATAAGTGAGTACACCCCTGTATTATCAGTACATTATATATACAGCACTCAGTATAAGTGAGTACACCCCTGTATTATCAGTACAATATATATAGGGCTCAGTATAAGTGAGTACACCCCTGTATTATTAGTACATTATATATACAGCACTCAGTATAAGTGAGTACACCCCTGTATTATCAGTACAATATATATAGGGCTCAGTATAAGTGAGTACACCCCTGTATTATCAGTACATTATATATACAGCGCTCAGCATAAGTGAGTACACCCCTGTATTATCAGTACAATATATATACAGGGCTCAGTATAAGTGAGTACACCCCTGTATTATTAGTACATTATATATACAGCACTCAGAATAAGTGAGTACACCCCCTGTATTATCAGTACAATATATATACAGCGCTCAGTATAAGTGAGTACACCCCTGTATTATTAGTACATTATATATACAGCACTCAGCATAAGTGAGTACACCCCTGTATTATCAGTACAATATATATACAGGGCTCAGTATAAGTGAGTACACCCCCTGTATTATCAGTACATTATATATACAGGGCTCAGTATAAGTGAGTACACCCCTGTATTATCAGTACATTATATATACAGGGCTCAGTATAAGTGAGTACACCCCCTGTATTATCAGTACATTATATATACAGAGCTCAGTATAAGTGAGTACACCCCTGTATTATCAGTACATTATATATACAGGGCTCAGTATAAGTGAGTACACCCCTGTATTATCAGTACATTATATATACAGAGCTCAGTATAAGTGAGTACACCCCTGTATTATCAGTACATTATAAATACAGCACTCAGTATAAGTGAGTACACCCCTGTATTATCAGTACATTATATATACAGCACTCAGTATAAGTGAGTACACCCCTGTATTATCAGTACATTATATATACAGGGCTCAGTATAAGTGAGTACACCCCTGTATTATCAGTACATTATATATACAGAGCTCAGTATAAGTGAGTACACCCCTGTATTATCAGTACATTATAAATACAGCGCTCAGTATAAGTGAGTACACCCCTGTATTATCAGTACAATATATATACAGCGCTCAGTATAAGTGAGTACACCCCTGTATTATCAGTACATTATATATACAGGGCTCAGTATAAGTGAGTACACCCCTGTATTATTAGTACATTATATATACAGCACTCAGCATAAGTGAGTACACCCCTGTATTATCAGTACAATATATATACAGGGCTCAGTATAAGTGAGTACACCCCTGTATTATCAGTACAATATATATACAGCGCTCAGTATAAGTGAGTACACCCCTGTATTATCAGTACATTATATATACAGGGCTCAGTATAAGTGAGTACACCCCTGTATTATCAGTACATTATATATACAGGGCTCAGTATAAGTGAGTACACCCCTGTATTATCAGTACATTATATATACAGTGCTCAGCATAAGTGAGTACACCCCTGTATTATCAGTACAATATATATACAGGGCTCAGTATAAGTGAGTACACCCCTGTATTATCAGTACATTATATATACAGTGCTCAGCATAAGTGAGTACACCCCTGTATTATCAGTACAATATATATACAGGGCTCAGTATAAGTGAGTACACCCCTGTATTATCAGTACATTATATATACAGGGCTCAGTATAAGTGAGTACACCCCTGTATTATCAGTACAATATATATACAGCGCTCAGTATAAGTGAGTACACCCCTGTATTATCAGTACATTATATATACAGTGCTCAGCATAAGTGAGTACACCCCTGTATTATCAGTACATTATATATACAGCGCTCAGTATAAGTGAGTACACCCCTGTGTTATTAGTACATTATATATACAGCACTCAGTATAAGGGAGTACACCCCTGTATTATCAGTACAATATATATACAGGGCTCAGTATAAGTGAGTACACCCCTGTATTATCAGTACATTATATATACAGCACTCAGTATAAGTGAGTACACCCCTGTATTATCAGTACAGTATATATACAGCGCTCAGCATAAGAGAGTACACCCCTGTATTATCAGTACATTATATATACAGGGCTCAGTATAAGTGAGTACACCCCTGTATTATCAGTACATTATATATACAGCGCTCAGTATAAGTGAGTACACCCCTGTATTATCAGTACATTATATATATAGCGCTCAGCATAAGTGAGTACACCCCTGTATTATCAGTACAGTATATATACAGCGCTCAGTATAAGTGAGTACACCCCTCTATTATCAGTACATTATATATACAGCGCTCATTATAAGTGAGTACACCCCTGTATTATCAGTACAGTATATATACAGCGCTCAGTATAAGTGAGTACACCCCTCTATTATCAGTACATTATATATACAGCGCTCATTATAAGTGAGTACACCCCTGTATTATCAGTACAATATATATACAGCGCTCAGTATAAGTGAGTACACCCCTGTATTATCAGTACAGTATATATACAGCGCTCAGTATAAGTGAGTACACCCCTGTATTATCAGTACAATATATATACAGGGCTCAGTATAAGTGAGTACACCCCTGTATTATCAGTACATTATATATACAGCGCTCATTATAAGTGAGTACACCCCTGTATTATCAGTACATTATATATACAGGGCTCAGTATAAGTGAGTACACCCCTGTATTATCAGTACATTATATATACAGGGCTCAGTATAAGTGAGTACACCCCTGTATTATTAGTACATTATATATACAGCGCTCAGTATAAGTGAGTACACCCCTGTATTATCAGTACATTATATATACAGTGCTCAGCATAAGTGAGTACATCCCTGTATTATCAGTACATTATATATACAGCGCTCAGCATAAGGGAGTACACCCCTGTATTATCAGTACATTATATATACAGTGCTCAGTATAAGTGAGTACACCCCTGTATTATCAGTACATTATATATACAGCGCTCAGTATAAGTGAGTACACCCCTGTATTATCAGTATATTATATATACAGCGCTCAGTATAAGTGAGTACACCCCTGTATTATCAGTACATTATATATACAGCGCTCAGTATAAGTGAGTACACCCCTGTATTATCAGTACATTATATATACAGGGCTCAGTATAAGTGAGTACACCCCTGTATTATCAGTACATTATATATACAGCGCTCAGTATAAGTGAGTACACCCCTGTATTATCAGTACAGTATATATACAGGGCTCAGTATAAGTGAGTACACCCCTGTATTATCAGTACATTATATATACAGCGCTCGGTATAAGTGAGTACACCCCTGTATTTTCAGTACATTATATATACAGTGCTCAGTATAAGTGAGTACACCCCTGTATTATCAGTACATTATATATACAGTGCTCAGTATAAGTGAGTACACCCCTGTATTATCAGTACATTATATATACAGCGCTCAGTATAAGTGAGTACACCCCTGTATTGTCAGTACAGTCTATATACAGCGCTCAGTATAAGTGAGTACACCCCTGTATTATCAGTACATTATATATACAGTGCTCAGCATAAGTGAGCACACCCCTGTATTATCAGTACAGTATATATACAGCACTCAGTATAAGTGAGTACACCCCTGTATTATCAGTACATTATATATACAGGGCTCAGTATAAGTGAGTACACCCCTGTATTATCAGTACATTATATATACAGCGCTCAGTATAAGTGAGTACACCCCTGTATTATCAGTACAATATATATACAGCGCTCAGCATAAGTGAGTACACCCCTGTATTATCAGTACATTATATATACAGTGCTCAGTATAAGTCAGTACACCCCTGTATTATCAGTACAATATATATACAGCGCTCAGTATAAGTGAGTACACCCCTGTATTATCAGTATATTATATATACAGCGCTCAGTATAAGTGAGTACACCCCTGTATTATCAGTACAATATATATACAGCGCTCAGCATAAGTGAGTACACCCCTGTATTATCAGTACATTATATAAACAGTGCTCAGTATAAGTGAGCACACCCCTGTATTATCAGTACATTATATATACAGGGCTCAGTATAAGTGAGTACACCCCTGTATTATCAGTACATTATATATACAGGGCTCAGTATAAGTGAGTACACCCCTGTATTATCAGTACATTATATATACAGCGCTCAGTATAAGTGAGTACACCCCTGTATTATCAGTACATTATATATACAGCGCTCAGTATAAGTGAGTACACCCCTGTATTATTAGTACATTATATATACAGCACTCAGTATAAGGGAGTACACCCCTGTATTATCAGTACAATATATATACAGGGCTCAGTATAAGTGAGTACACCCCTGTATTATTAGTACATTATATATACAGCACTCAGTATAATCGAGTACACCCCTGTATTATCAGTACAATATATATACAGGGCTCAGTATAAGTGAGTACACCCCTGTATTATCAGTACATTATATATACAGGGCTCAGTATAAGTGAGTACACCCCTGTATTATTAGTACATTATATATACAGCACTCAGTATAAGTGATTACACCCCTGTATTATCAGTACAATATATATACAGGGCTCAGTATAAGTGAGTACACCCCTGTATTATCAGTACATTATATATACAGGGTTCAGTATAAGTGAGTACACCCCTGTATTATCAGTACATTATATATACAGGGCTCAGTATAAGTGAGTACACCCCTGTATTATCAGTACATTATATATACAGGGCTCAGTATAAGTGAGTACACCCCTGTATGATCAGTACATTATATATACAGGGCTCAGTATAAGTGAGTACACCCCTGTATTATCAGTACATTATATATACAGTGCTCAGTATAAGTGAGTACACCCCTGTATGATCAGTACATTATATATACAGGGCTCAGTATAAGTGAGTACACCCCTGTATTATCAGTACATTATATATACAGTGCTCAGTATCAGTGAGTACACCCCTGTATTATCAGTACATTATATATACAGGGCTCAGTATAAGTGAGTACACCCCTGTATGATCAGTACATTATATATACAGTGCTCAGTATAAGTGAGTACACCCCTGTATTATCAGTACATTATATATACAGGGCTCAGTATAAGTGAGTACACCCCTGTATTATCAGTACATTATATATATAGGGCTCGGTATAAGTGAGTACACCCCTGTATTATCAGTACATTATATATACAGTGCTCAGTATAAGTGAGTACACCCCTGTATTATCAGTACATTATATATACAGTGCTCAGTATAAGTGAGTACACCCCTGTATTATCAGTACATTATATATACAGGGCTCAGTATAAGTGAGTACACCCCTGTATTATCAGTACATTATATATACAGTGCTCAGCATAAGTGAGCACACCCCTGTATTATCAGTACAGTATATATACAGCACTCAGTATAAGTGAGTACACCCCTGTATTATCAGTACATTATATATACAGGGCTCAGTATAAGTGAGTACACCCCTGTATTATCAGCACATTATATATACAGCGCTCAGTATAAGTGAGTACACCCCTGTATTATCAGTACAGTATATATACAGGGCTCAGTATAAGTGAGTACACCCCTGTATTATCAGTACATTATATATACAGCTCTCGGTATAAGTGAGTACACCCCTGTATTTTCAGTACATTATATATACAGTGCTCAGTATAAGTGAGTACACCCCTGTATTATCAGTACATTATATATACAGTGCTCAGTATAAGTGAGTACACCCCTGTATTATCAGTACATTATATATACAGCGCTCAGTATAAGTGAGTACACCCCTGTATTGTCAGTACAGTCTATATACAGCGCTCAGTATAAGTGAGTACACCCCTGTATTATCAGTACATTATATATACAGTGCTCAGCATAAGTGAGCACACCCCTGTATTATCAGTACAGTATATATACAGCACTCAGTATAAGTGAGTACACCCCTGTATTATCAGTACATTATATATACAGGGCTCAGTATAAGTGAGTACACCCCTGTATTATCAGTACATTATATATACAGCGCTCAGTATAAGTGAGTACACCCCTGTATTATCAGTACAGTATATATACAGGGCTCAGTATAAGTGAGTACACCCCTGTATTATCAGTACATTATATATACAGTGCTCAGTATAAGTGAGTACACCCCTGTATTATCAGTACATTATATATACAGGGCTCAGTATAAGTGAGTACACCCCTGTATTATCAGTACATTATATATACAGTGCTCAGCATAAGTGAGCACACCCCTGTATTATCAGTACAGTATATATACAGCACTCAGTATAAGTGAGTACACCCCTGTATTATCAGTACATTATATATACAGGGCTCAGTATAAGTGAGTACACCCCTGTATTATCAGAACATTATATATACAGCGCTCAGTATAAGTGAGTACACCCCTGTATTATCAGTACAGTATATATACAGGGCTCAGTATAAGTGAGTACACCCCTGTATTATCAGTACATTATATATACAGCGCTCGGTATAAGTGAGTACACCCCTGTATTTTCAGTACATTATATATACAGTGCTCAGTATAAGTGAGTACACCCCTGTATTATCAGTACATTATATATACAGTGCTCAGTATAAGTGAGTACACCCCTGTATTATCAGTACATTATATATACAGCGCTCAGTATAAGTGAGTACACCCCTGTATTGTCAGTACAGTCTATATACAGCGCTCAGTATAAGTGAGTACACCCCTGTATTATCAGTACATTATATATACAGTGCTCAGCATAAGTGAGCACACCCCTGTATTATCAGTACAGTATATATACAGCACTCAGTATAAGTGAGTACACCCCTGTATTATCAGTACATTATATATACAGGGCTCAGTATAAGTGAGTACACCCCTGTATTATCAGTACATTATATATACAGCGCTCAGTATAAGTGAGTACACCCCTGTATTATCAGTACAGTATATATACAGGGCTCAGTATAAGTGAGTACACCCCTGTATTATCAGTACATTATATATACAGTGCTCAGTATAAGTGAGTACACCCCTGTATTATCAGTACATTATATATACAGGGCTCAGTATAAGTGAGTACACCCCTGTATTATCAGTACATTATATATACAGTGCTCAGCATAAGTGAGCACACCCCTGTATTATCAGTACAGTATATATACAGCACTCAGTATAAGTGAGTACACCCCTGTATTATCAGTACATTATATATACAGGGCTCAGTATAAGTGAGTACACCCCTGTATTATCAGTACATTATATATACAGCGCTCAGTATAAGTGAGTACACCCCTGTATTATCAGTACAGTATATATACAGGGCTCAGTATAAGTGAGTACACCCCTGTATTATCAGTACATTATATATACAGCGCTCGGTATAAGTGAGTACACCCCTGTATTTTCAGTACATTATATATACAGTGCTCAGTATAAGTGAGTACACCCCTGTATTATCAGTACATTATATATACAGTGCTCAGTATAAGTGAGTACACCCCTGTATTATCAGTACATTATATATACAGCGCTCAGTATAAGTGAGTACACCCCTGTATTGTCAGTACAGTCTATATACAGCGCTCAGTATAAGTGAGTACACCCCTGTATTATCAGTACATTATATATACAGTGCTCAGCATAAGTGAGCACACCCCTGTATTATCAGTACAGTATATATACAGCACTCAGTATAAGTGAGTACACCCCTGTATTATCAGTACATTATATATACAGGGCTCAGTATAAGTGAGTACACCCCTGTATTATCAGTACATTATATATACAGCGCTCAGTATAAGTGAGTACACCCCTGTATTATCAGTACAGTATATATACAGGGCTCAGTATAAGTGAGTACACCCCTGTATTATCAGTACATTATATATACAGCACTCAGTATAAGTGAGTACACCCCTGTATTATCAGTACATTATATACACAGGGCTCAGTATAAGTGAGTACACCCCTGTATTATCAGTACATTATATATACAGCGCTCAGTATAAGTGAGTACACCCCTGTATTATCAGAACAGTATATATACAGCACTCAGCATAAGTGAGTACACCCCTGTATTATCAGTACATTATATATACAGCGCTCAGTATAAGTGAGTACACCCCTGTATTGTCAGTACAGTCTATATACAGCGCTCAGTATAAGTGAGTACACCCCTGTATTATCAGTACATTATATATACAGTGCTCAGCATAAGTGAGCACACCCCTGTATTATCAGTACAGTATATATACAGCACTCAGTATAAGTGAGTACACCCCTGTATTATCAGTACATTATATATACAGGGCTCAGTATAAGTGAGTACACCCCTGTATTATCAGTACATTATATATACAGCGCTCAGTATAAGTGAGTACACCCCTGTATTATCAGTACAGTATATATACAGGGCTCAGTATAAGTGAGTACACCCCTGTATTATCAGTACATTATATATACAGTGCTCAGTATAAGTGAGTACACCCCTGTATTATCAGTACATTATATATACAGGGCTCAGTATAAGTGAGTACACCCCTGTATTATCAGTACATTATATATACAGTGCTCAGCATAAGTGAGCACACCCCTGTATTATCAGTACAGTATATATACAGCACTCAGTATAAGTGAGTACACCCCTGTATTATCAGTACATTATATATACAGGGCTCAGTATAAGTGAGTACACCCCTGTATTATCAGTACATTATATATACAGCGCTCAGTATAAGTGAGTACACCCCTGTATTATCAGTACAGTATATATACAGGGCTCAGTATAAGTGAGTACACCCCTGTATTATCAGTACATTATATATACAGCGCTCGGTATAAGTGAGTACACCCCTGTATTTTCAGTACATTATATATACAGTGCTCAGTATAAGTGAGTACACCCCTGTATTATCAGTACATTATATATACAGTGCTCAGTATAAGTGAGTACACCCCTGTATTATCAGTACATTATATATACAGCGCTCAGTATAAGTGAGTACACCCCTGTATTGTCAGTACAGTCTATATACAGCGCTCAGTATAAGTGAGTACACCCCTGTATTATCAGTACATTATATATACAGTGCTCAGCATAAGTGAGCACACCCCTGTATTATCAGTACAGTATATATACAGCACTCAGTATAAGTGAGTACACCCCTGTATTATCAGTACATTATATATACAGGGCTCAGTATAAGTGAGTACACCCCTGTATTATCAGTACATTATATATACAGCGCTCAGTATAAGTGAGTACACCCCTGTATTATCAGTACAGTATATATACAGGGCTCAGTATAAGTGAGTACACCCCTGTATTATCAGTACATTATATATACAGCACTCAGTATAAGTGAGTACACCCCTGTATTATCAGTACATTATATACACAGGGCTCAGTATAAGTGAGTACACCCCTGTATTATCAGTACATTATATATACAGCGCTCAGTATAAGTGAGTACACCCCTGTATTATCAGAACAGTATATATACAGCACTCAGCATAAGTGAGTACACCCCTGTATTATCAGTACATTATATATACAGAGCTCAGCATAAGTGAGTACACCCCTGTATTATCAGTACATTATATATACAGGGCTCAGTATAAGTGAGTACACCCCTGTATTATCAGTACATTATATATACAGTGCTCAGTATAAGTGAGTACACCCCTCTATTATCAGTACATTATATATACAGGGCTCAGTATAAGTGAGTATACCCCTGTATTGTCAGTACAGTCTATATACAGCGCTCAGTATAAGTGAGTACACCCCTGTATTATCAGTACATTATATATACAGTGCTCAGTATAAGTGAGTACACCCCTGTATTATCAGTACATTATATATACAGGGCTCAGTATAAGTGAGTACACCCCTGTATTGTCAGTACAGTCTATATACAGCGCTCAGTATAAGTGAGTACACCCCTGTATTATCAGTACATTATATATACAGGGCTCAGTATAAGTGAGTACACCCCTGTATTATCAGTACATTATATATACAGCGCTCAGTATAAGTGAGTACACCCCTGTATTATCAGTACAGTATATATACAGCACTCAGCATAAGTGAGTACACCCCTGTATTATCAGTACATTATATATACAGGGCTCAGTATAAGTGAGTACTCCCCTGTATTATCAGTACATTATATATACAGCGCTCAGTATAAGTGAGTACACCCCTGTATTATCAGTACATTATATATACAGGGCTCAGCATAAGTGAGTACACCCCTGTATTATCAGTACATTATATATACAGCGCTCAGTATAAGTGAGTATACCCCTCTATTATCAGTACATTATATATACAGCGCTCAGTATAAGTGAGTACACCCCTGTATTATCAGTACATTATATATACAGCGCTCAGTATAAGTGAGTACACCCCTGTATTATCAGTACATTATATATACAGCGCTCAGTATAAGTGAGTACACCCCTGTATTATCAGTACATTATATATACAGGGCTCAGCATAAGTGAGTACACCCCTGTATTATCAGTACATTATATATACAGCGCTCAGTATAAGTGAGTATACCCCTGTATTATCAGTACATTATATATACAGGGCTCAGTATAAGTGAGTACACCCCTGTATTATCAGTACATTATATATACAGCGCTCAGTATAAGTGAGTATACCCCTGTATTATCAGTACATTATATATACAGCGCTCAGTATAAGTGAGTACACCCCTGTATTATCAGTACATTATATATACAGTGCTCAGTATAAGTGAGTACACCCCTGTATTATCAGTACATTATATATACAGGGCTCAGTATAAGTGAGTACACCCCCTGTATTATCAGTACATTATATATACAGGGCTCAGTATAAGTGAGTACACCCCTGTATTATCAGTACAGTATATATACAGCACTCAGCATAAGTGAGTACACCCCTGTATTATCAGTACATTATATATACAGGGCTCAGTATAAGTGAGTACACCCCTGTATTATCAGTACATTATATATACAGCGCTCAGTATAAGTGAGTACACCCCTGTATTATCAGTACATTATATATACAGGGCTCAGCATAAGTGAGTACACCCCTGTATTATCAGTACATTATATATACAGCGCTCAGTATAAGTGAGTATACCCCTCTATTATCAGTACATTATATATACAGCGCTCAGTATAAGTGAGTACACCCCTGTATTATCAGTACATTATATATACAGCGCTCAGTATAAGTGAGTACACCCCTGTATTATCAGTACATTATATATACAGCGCTCAGTATAAGTGAGTACACCCCTGTATTATCAGTACATTATATATACAGGGCTCAGCATAAGTGAGTACACCCCTGTATTATCAGTACATTATATATACAGCGCTCAGTATAAGTGAGTATACCCCTGTATTATCAGTACATTATATATACAGGGCTCAGTATAAGTGAGTACACCCCTGTATTATCAGTACATTATATATACAGCGCTCAGTATAAGTGAGTACACCCCTGTATTATCAGTACATTATATATACAGCACTCAGTATAAGTGAGTACACCCCTGTATTATCAGTACATTATATATACAGTGCTCAGTATAAGTGAGTACACCCCTGTATTATCAGTACATTATATATACAGGGCTCAGTATAAGTGAGTACACCCCTGTATTACCAGTACATTATATTACAGTGCTCAGCATAAGTGAGTACACCCCTGTATTATCAGTACATTATATATACAGCGCTCAGTATAAGTGAGTACACCCCTGTATTATCAGTACATTATATATACAGTGCTCAGTATAAGTGAGTACACCCCTGTATTATCAGTACATTATATATACAGGGCTCAGTATAAGTGAGTACACCCCCTGTATTATCAGTACATTATATATACAGGGCTCAGTATAAGTGAGTACACCCCTGTATTATCAGTACATTATATATACAGCGCTCAGTATAAGTGAGTACACCCCTGTATTATCAGTACATTATATATACAGCGCTCAGTATAAGTGAGTACACCCCTGTATTATCAGTACAGTATATATACAGCACTCAGCATAAGTGAGTACACCCCTGTATTATCAGTACATTATATATACAGGGCTCAGTATAAGTGAGTACACCCCTGTATTATCAGTACATTATATATACAGCGCTCAGCATAAGTGAGTACACCCCTGTATTATCAGTACATTATATATACAGCGCTCAGTATAAGTGAGTACACCCCTGTATTATCAGTACATTATATATACAGCGCTCAGTATAAGTGAGTACACCCCTGTATTATCAGTACATTATATATACAGCGCTCAGTATAAGTGAGTACACCCCTGTATTATCAGTACATTATATATACAGCGCTCAGTATAAGTGAGTACACCCCTGTATTATCAGTACATTATATATACAGCGCTCAGTATAAGTGAGTACACCCCTGTATCATCAGTACAGTATATATACAGCACTCAGCATAAGTGAGTACACCCCTGTATTATCAGTACAGTATATATACAGCGCTCAGTATAAGTGAGTACACCCCTGTATTATCAGTACATTATATATACAGGTCTCAGTATAAGTGAGTACTCCCCCTGTATTATCAGTACATTATATATACAGTGCTCAGTATAAGTGAGTACACCCCTGTATTATCAGTACATTATATATACAGTGCTCAGTATAAGTGAGTACACCCCTGTATTATCAGTACATTATATATACAGCGCTCAGTATAAGTGAGTACACCCCTGTATTATCAGTACATTATATATACAGGGCTCAGTATAAGTGAGTACACCCCTGTATTATCAGTACATTATATATACAGCGCTCAGTATAAGTGAGTACACCCCTGTATTATCAGTACAGTATATATACAGCACTCAGCATAAGTGAGTACACCCCTGTATTATCAGTACATTATATATACAGGGCTCAGTATAAGTGAGTACTCCCCTGTATTATCAGTACATTATATATACAGCGCTCAGTATAAGTGAGTACACCCCTGTATTATCAGTACATTATATATACAGGGCTCAGCATAAGTGAGTACACCCCTGTATTATCAGTACATTATATATACAGCGCTCAGTATAAGTGAGTATACCCCTCTATTATCAGTACATTATATATACAGCGCTCAGTATAAGTGAGTACACCCCTGTATTATCAGTACATTATATATACAGCGCTCAGTATAAGTGAGTACACCCCTGTATTATCAGTACATTATATATACAGCGCTCAGTATAAGTGAGTACACCCCTGTATTATCAGTACATTATATATACAGGGCTCAGCATAAGTGAGTACACCCCTGTATTATCAGTACATTATATATACAGCGCTCAGTATAAGTGAGTATACCCCTGTATTATCAGTACATTATATATACAGGGCTCAGTATAAGTGAGTACACCCCTGTATTATCAGTACATTATATATACAGCGCTCAGTATAAGTGAGTATACCCCTGTATTATCAGTACATTATATATACAGCGCTCAGTATAAGTGAGTACACCCCTGTATTATCAGTACATTATATATACAGTGCTCAGTATAAGTGAGTACACCCCTGTATTATCAGTACATTATATATACAGGGCTCAGTATAAGTGAGTACACCCCCTGTATTATCAGTACATTATATATACAGGGCTCAGTATAAGTGAGTACACCCCTGTATTATCAGTACAGTATATATACAGCACTCAGCATAAGTGAGTACACCCCTGTATTATCAGTACATTATATATACAGGGCTCAGTATAAGTGAGTACACCCCTGTATTATCAGTACATTATATATACAGCGCTCAGTATAAGTGAGTACACCCCTGTATTATCAGTACATTATATATACAGGGCTCAGCATAAGTGAGTACACCCCTGTATTATCAGTACATTATATATACAGCGCTCAGTATAAGTGAGTATACCCCTCTATTATCAGTACATTATATATACAGCGCTCAGTATAAGTGAGTACACCCCTGTATTATCAGTACATTATATATACAGCGCTCAGTATAAGTGAGTACACCCCTGTATTATCAGTACATTATATATACAGCGCTCAGTATAAGTGAGTACACCCCTGTATTATCAGTACATTATATATACAGGGCTCAGCATAAGTGAGTACACCCCTGTATTATCAGTACATTATATATACAGCGCTCAGTATAAGTGAGTATACCCCTGTATTATCAGTACATTATATATACAGGGCTCAGTATAAGTGAGTACACCCCTGTATTATCAGTACATTATATATACAGCGCTCAGTATAAGTGAGTACACCCCTGTATTATCAGTACATTATATATACAGCACTCAGTATAAGTGAGTACACCCCTGTATTATCAGTACATTATATATACAGTGCTCAGTATAAGTGAGTACACCCCTGTATTATCAGTACATTATATATACAGGGCTCAGTATAAGTGAGTACACCCCTGTATTACCAGTACATTATATTACAGTGCTCAGCATAAGTGAGTACACCCCTGTATTATCAGTACATTATATATACAGCGCTCAGTATAAGTGAGTACACCCCTGTATTATCAGTACATTATATATACAGTGCTCAGTATAAGTGAGTACACCCCTGTATTATCAGTACATTATATATACAGGGCTCAGTATAAGTGAGTACACCCCCTGTATTATCAGTACATTATATATACAGGGCTCAGTATAAGTGAGTACACCCCTGTATTATCAGTACATTATATATACAGCGCTCAGTATAAGTGAGTACACCCCTGTATTATCAGTACATTATATATACAGCGCTCAGTATAAGTGAGTACACCCCTGTATTATCAGTACAGTATATATACAGCACTCAGCATAAGTGAGTACACCCCTGTATTATCAGTACATTATATATACAGGGCTCAGTATAAGTGAGTACACCCCTGTATTATCAGTACATTATATATACAGCGCTCAGCATAAGTGAGTACACCCCTGTATTATCAGTACATTATATATACAGCGCTCAGTATAAGTGAGTACACCCCTGTATTATCAGTACATTATATATACAGCGCTCAGTATAAGTGAGTACACCCCTGTATTATCAGTACATTATATATACAGCGCTCAGTATAAGTGAGTACACCCCTGTATTATCAGTACATTATATATACAGCGCTCAGTATAAGTGAGTACACCCCTGTATTATCAGTACATTATATATACAGCGCTCAGTATAAGTGAGTACACCCCTGTATCATCAGTACAGTATATATACAGCACTCAGCATAAGTGAGTACACCCCTGTATTATCAGTACAGTATATATACAGCGCTCAGTATAAGTGAGTACACCCCTGTATTATCAGTACATTATATATACAGGTCTCAGTATAAGTGAGTACTCCCCCTGTATTATCAGTACATTATATATACAGTGCTCAGTATAAGTGAGTACACCCCTGTATTATCAGTACATTATATATACAGTGCTCAGTATAAGTGAGTACACCCCTGTATTATCAGTACATTATATATACAGCGCTCAGTATAAGTGAGTACACCCCTGTATTATCAGTACATTATATATACAGGGCTCAGTATAAGTGAGTACACCCCTGTATTATCAGTACATTATATATACAGCGCTCAGTATAAGTGAGTACACCCCTGTATTATCAGTACAGTATATATACAGCACTCAGCATAAGTGAGTACACCCCTGTATTATCAGTACAGTATATATACAGCGCTCAGCATAAGTGAGTACACCCCTGTATTATCAGTACAGTATATATACAGCGCTCAGTATAAGTGAGTACACCCCTGTATTATCAGTACATTATATATACAGGTCTCAGTATAAGTGAGTACTCCCCCTGTATTATCAGTACATTATATATACAGGGCTCAGTATAAGTGAGTACACCCCTGTATTATCAGTACATTATATATACAGGGCTCAGTATAAGTGAGTACACCCCTGTATTATCAGTACATTATATATACAGTGCTCAGCATAAGTGAGCACACCCCTGTATTATCAGTACAGTATATATACAGCACTCAGTATAAGTGAGTACACCCCTGTATTATCAGTACATTATATATACAGGGCTCAGTATAAGTGAGTACACCCCTGTATTATCAGTACATTATATATACAGCGCTCAGTATAAGTGAGTACACCCCTGTATTATCAGTACAGTATATATACAGGGCTCAGTATAAGTGAGTACACCCCTGTATTATCAGTACATTATATATACAGCGCTCGGTATAAGTGAGTACACCCCTGTATTTTCAGTACATTATATATACAGTGCTCAGTATAAGTGAGTACACCCCTGTATTATCAGTACATTATATATACAGTGCTCAGTATAAGTGAGTACACCCCTGTATTATCAGTACATTATATATACAGCGCTCAGTATAAGTGAGTACACCCCTGTATTGTCAGTACAGTCTATATACAGCGCTCAGTATAAGTGAGTACACCCCTGTATTATCAGTACATTATATATACAGTGCTCAGCATAAGTGAGCACACCCCTGTATTATCAGTACAGTATATATACAGCACTCAGTATAAGTGAGTACACCCCTGTATTATCAGTACATTATATATACAGGGCTCAGTATAAGTGAGTACACCCCTGTATTATCAGTACATTATATATACAGCGCTCAGTATAAGTGAGTACACCCCTGTATTATCAGTACAGTATATATACAGGGCTCAGTATAAGTGAGTACACCCCTGTATTATCAGTACATTATATATACAGTGCTCAGTATAAGTGAGTACACCCCTGTATTATCAGTACATTATATATACAGGGCTCAGTATAAGTGAGTACACCCCTGTATTATCAGTACATTATATATACAGTGCTCAGCATAAGTGAGCACACCCCTGTATTATCAGTACAGTATATATACAGCACTCAGTATAAGTGAGTACACCCCTGTATTATCAGTACATTATATATACAGGGCTCAGTATAAGTGAGTACACCCCTGTATTATCAGTACATTATATATACAGCGCTCAGTATAAGTGAGTACACCCCTGTATTATCAGTACAGTATATATACAGGGCTCAGTATAAGTGAGTACACCCCTGTATTATCAGTACATTATATATACAGCGCTCGGTATAAGTGAGTACACCCCTGTATTTTCAGTACATTATATATACAGTGCTCAGTATAAGTGAGTACACCCCTGTATTATCAGTACATTATATATACAGTGCTCAGTATAAGTGAGTACACCCCTGTATTATCAGTACATTATATATACAGCGCTCAGTATAAGTGAGTACACCCCTGTATTGTCAGTACAGTCTATATACAGCGCTCAGTATAAGTGAGTACACCCCTGTATTATCAGTACATTATATATACAGTGCTCAGCATAAGTGAGCACACCCCTGTATTATCAGTACAGTATATATACAGCACTCAGTATAAGTGAGTACACCCCTGTATTATCAGTACATTATATATACAGGGCTCAGTATAAGTGAGTACACCCCTGTATTATCAGTACATTATATATACAGCGCTCAGTATAAGTGAGTACACCCCTGTATTATCAGTACAGTATATATACAGGGCTCAGTATAAGTGAGTACACCCCTGTATTATCAGTACATTATATATACAGCACTCAGTATAAGTGAGTACACCCCTGTATTATCAGTACATTATATACACAGGGCTCAGTATAAGTGAGTACACCCCTGTATTATCAGTACATTATATATACAGCGCTCAGTATAAGTGAGTACACCCCTGTATTATCAGAACAGTATATATACAGCACTCAGCATAAGTGAGTACACCCCTGTATTATCAGTACATTATATATACAGAGCTCAGCATAAGTGAGTACACCCCTGTATTATCAGTACATTATATATACAGGGCTCAGTATAAGTGAGTACACCCCTGTATTATCAGTACATTATATATACAGTGCTCAGTATAAGTGAGTACACCCCTCTATTATCAGTACATTATATATACAGGGCTCAGTATAAGTGAGTACACCCCTGTATTGTCAGTACAGTCTATATACAGCGCTCAGTATAAGTGAGTACACCCCTGTATTATCAGTACATTATATATACAGTGCTAAGTATAAGTGAGTACACCCCTGTATTATCAGTACATTATATATACAGGGCTCAGTATAAGTGAGTACACCCCTGTATTGTCAGTACAGTCTATATACAGCGCTCAGTATAAGTGAGTACACCCCTGTATTATCAGTACATTATATATACAGGGCTCAGTATAAGTGAGTACACCCCTGTATTATCAGTACATTATATATACAGCGCTCAGTATAAGTGAGTACACCCCTGTATTATCAGTACAGTATATATACAGCACTCAGCATAAGTGAGTACACCCCTGTATTATCAGTACATTATATATACAGGGCTCAGTATAAGTGAGTACTCCCCTGTATTATCAGTACATTATATATACAGCGCTCAGTATAAGTGAGTACACCCCTGTATTATCAGTACATTATATATACAGCGCTCAGTATAAGTGAGTATACCCCTCTATTATCAGTACATTATATATACAGCGCTCAGTATAAGTGAGTACACCCCTGTATTATCAGTACATTATATATACAGCGCTCAGTATAAGTGAGTACACCCCTGTATTATCAGTACATTATATATACAGCGCTCAGTATAAGTGAGTACACCCCTGTATTATCAGTACATTATATATACAGGGCTCAGCATAAGTGAGTACACCCCTGTATTATCAGTACATTATATATACAGCGCTCAGTATAAGTGAGTATACCCCTGTATTATCAGTACATTATATATACAGGGCTCAGTATAAGTGAGTACACCCCTGTATTATCAGTACATTATATATACAGCGCTCAGTATAAGTGAGTATACCCCTGTATTATCAGTACATTATATATACAGCGCTCAGTATAAGTGAGTACACCCCTGTATTATCAGTACATTATATATACAGTGCTCAGTATAAGTGAGTACACCCCTGTATTATCAGTACATTATATATACAGGGCTCAGTATAAGTGAGTACACCCCCTGTATTATCAGTACATTATATATACAGGGCTCAGTATAAGTGAGTACACCCCTGTATTATCAGTACAGTATATATACAGCACTCAGCATAAGTGAGTACACCCCTGTATTATCAGTACATTATATATACAGGGCTCAGTATAAGTGAGTACACCCCTGTATTATCAGTACATTATATATACAGCGCTCAGTATAAGTGAGTACACCCCTGTATTATCAGTACATTATATATACAGGGCTCAGCATAAGTGATTACACCCCTGTATTATCAGTACATTATATATACAGCGCTCAGTATAAGTGAGTATACCCCTCTATTATCAGTACATTATATATACAGCGCTCAGTATAAGTGAGTACACCCCTGTATTATCAGTACATTATATATACAGCGCTCAGTATAAGTGAGTACACCCCTGTATTATCAGTACATTATATATACAGCGCTCAGTATAAGTGAGTACACCCCTGTATTATCAGTACATTATATATACAGGGCTCAGCATAAGTGAGTACACCCCTGTATTATCAGTACATTATATATACAGCGCTCAGTATAAGTGAGTATACCCCTGTATTATCAGTACATTATATATACAGGGCTCAGTATAAGTGAGTACACCCCTGTATTATCAGTACATTATATATACAGCGCTCAGTATAAGTGAGTACACCCCTGTATTATCAGTACATTATATATACAGCACTCAGTATAAGTGAGTACACCCCTGTATTATCAGTACATTATATATACAGTGCTCAGTATAAGTGAGTACACCCCTGTATTATCAGTACATTATATATACAGGGCTCAGTATAAGTGAGTACACCCCTGTATTACCAGTACATTATATTACAGTGCTCAGCATAAGTGAGTACACCCCTGTATTATCAGTACATTATATATACAGCGCTCAGTATAAGTGAGTACACCCCTGTATTATCAGTACATTATATATACAGGGCTCAGTATAAGTGAGTACACCCCCTGTATTATCAGTACATTATATATACAGGGCTCAGTATAAGTGAGTACACCCCTGTATTATCAGTACATTATATATACAGCGCTCAGTATAAGTGAGTACACCCCTGTATTATCAGTACATTATATATACAGCGCTCAGTATAAGTGAGTACACCCCTGTATTATCAGTACATTATATATACAGCGCTCAGTATAAGTGAGTACACCCCTGTATCATCAGTACAGTATATATACAGCACTCAGCATAAGTGAGTACACCCCTGTATTATCAGTACAGTATATATACAGCGCTCAGTATAAGTGAGTACACCCCTGTATTATCAGTACATTATATATACAGGTCTCAGTATAAGTGAGTACTCCCCCTGTATTATCAGTACATTATATATACAGTGCTCAGTATAAGTGAGTACACCCCTGTATTATCAGTACATTATATATACAGTGCTCAGTATAAGTGAGTACACCCCTGTATTATCAGTACATTATATATACAGCGCTCAGTATAAGTGAGTACACCCCTGTATTATCAGTACATTATATATACAGGGCTCAGTATAAGTGAGTACACCCCTGTATTATCAGTACATTATATATACAGCGCTCAGTATAAGTGAGTACACCCCTGTATTATCAGTACAGTATATATACAGCACTCAGCATAAGTGAGTACACCCCTGTATTATCAGTACAGTATATATACAGCGCTCAGCATAAGTGAGTACACCCCTGTATTATCAGTACAGTATATATACAGCGCTCAGTATAAGTGAGTACACCCCTGTATTATCAGTACATTATATATACAGGTCTCAGTATAAGTGAGTACTCCCCCTGTATTATCAGTACATTATATATACAGTGCTCAGTATAAGTGAGTACTCCCCCTGTATTATCAGTACATTATATATACAGGGCTCAGTATAAGTGAGTACACCCCTGTATTATCAGTACATTATATATACAGCGCTCAGTATAAGTGAGTACACCCCTGTATTATCAGTACATTATATATACAGCGCTCAGTATAAGTGAGTACACCCCTGTATTATCAGTACAGTATATATACAGCACTCAGCATAAGTGAGTACACCCCTGTATTATCAGTACATTATATATACAGTGCTCAGTATAAGTGAGTACGCCCTGTATTATCAGTACATTATATATACAGGGCTCAGCATAAGTGAGTACACCCCTGTATTATCAGTACATTATATATACAGTGCTCAGTATAAGTGAGTACACCCCTGTATTATCAGTACATTATATATATACAGGGCTCAGTATAAGTGAGTACACCCCTGTATTATCAGTACAATATATATACAGCGCTCAGCATAAGTGAGTACACCCCTGTATTATCAGTACATTATATATACAGTGCTCAGTGTAAGTGAGCACACCCCTGTATTATCAGTACATTATATATACAGCGCTCAGTATAAGTGAGCACACCCCTTTATTATCAGTACATTATATACACAGCGCTCAGTATAAGTGAGTACACCCCCTGTATTATCAGTACATTATATATACAGTGCTCAGTATAAGTGAGTACACCCCTGTATTATCAGTACATTATATATACAGGGCTCAGTATAAGTGAGTACACCCCTGTATTATCAGTACATTATATATACAGGGCTCAGTATAAGTGAGTACACCCCTGTATTATCAGTACAGTATATATACAGCACTCAGCATAAGTGAGTACACCCCTGTATTATCAGTACATTATATATACAGCGCTCAGCATAAGTGAGTACACCCCTGTATTATCAGTACATTATATATACAGGGCTCAGTATAAGTGAGCACACCCCTGTATTATCAGTACATTATATACACAGCGCTCAGTATAAGTGAGTACACCCCTGTATTATCAGTACATTATATACAGTGCTCAGTATAAGTGAGTACACCCCTGTATTATCAGTACATTATATATACAGGGCTCAGTATAAGTGAGTACACCCCTGTATTATCAGTACAGTATATATACAGCACTCAGCATAAGTGAGTACACCCCTGTATTATCAGTACATTATATATACAGCGCTCAGCATAAGTGAGTACACCCCTGTATTATCAGTACATTATATATACAGTGCTCAGTATAAGTGAGTACACCCCTGTATTATCAGTACATTATATATACAGGGCTCAGTATAAGTGAGTACACCCCCTGTATTATCAGTACATTATATATACAGTGCTCAGCATAAGTGAGTACACCCCTGTATTATCAGTACATTATATATACAGTGCTCAGTATAAGTGAGTACACCCCTGTATTATCAGTACATTATATATACAGCGCTCAGCATAAGTGAGTACACCCCTGTATTATCAGTACATTATATATGCAGCGCTCAGTATAAGTGAGTACACCCCTGTATTATCAGTACATTATATATACAGGGCTCAGTATAAGTGAGTACACCCCTGTATTATCAGTACATTATATATACAGCGCTCAGCATAAGTGAGTACACCCCTGTATTATCAGTACATTATATATACAGTGCTCAGTATAAGTGAGTACACCCCTGTATTATCAGTACATTATATATACAGCGCTCAGTATAAGTGAGTACACCCCCTGTATTATCAGTACATTATATATACAGCGCTCAGTATAAGTGAGTACACCCCTGTATTATCAGTACATTATATATACAGGGCTCAGTATAAGTGAGTACACCCCCTGTATTATCAGTACATTATATATACAGTGCTCAGCATAAGTGAGTACACCCCTGTATTATCAGTACATTATATATACAGTGCTCAGTATAAGTGAGTACACCCCTGTATTATCAGTACATTATATATACAGGGCTCAGTATAAGTGAGTACACCCCCTGTATTATCAGTACATTATATATACAGGGCTCAGTATAAGTGAGTACACCCCTGTATTATCAGTACATTATATATACAGTGCTCAGCATAAGTGAGTACACCCCTGTATTATCAGTACATTATATATACAGCGCTCAGCATAAGTGAGTACACCCCTGTATTATCAGTACATTATATATACAGGGCTCAGTATAAGTGAGTACACCCCCTGTATTATCAGTACATTATATATACAGGGCTCAGTATAAGTGAGTACACCCCCTGTATTATCAGTACATTATATATACAGTGCTCAGCATAAGTGAGTACACCCCTGTATTATCAGTACATTATATATACAGCGCTCAGCATAAGTGAGTACACCCCTGTATTATCAGTACATTATATATACAGTGCTCAGCATAAGTGAGTACACCCCTGTATTATCAGTACATTATATATACAGCGCTCAGTATAAGTGAGTACACCCCTGTATTATCAGTACATTATATATACAGCGCTCAGCATAAGTGAGTACACCCCTGTATTATCAGTACATTATATATACAGTGCTCAGTATAAGTGAGTACACCCCTGTATTATCAGTACATTATATATACAGGGCTCAGTGTAAGTGAGTACACCCCCTGTATTATCAGTACATTATATATACAGTGCTCAGCATAAGTGAGTACACCCCTGTATTATCAGTACATTATATATACAGTGCTCAGTATAAGTGAGTACACCCCTGTATTATCAGTACATTATATATACAGGGCTCAGTATAAGTGAGTACACCCCCTGTATTATCAGTACATTATATATACAGGGCTCAGTATAAGTGAGTACACCCCTGTATTATCAGTACAGTATATATACAGCACTCAGCATAAGTGAGTACACCCCTGTATTATCAGTACATTATATATATGGCTCAGTATAAGTGAGTGCACCCCTGTATTATCAGCACATTATATATACAGCGCTCAGTATAAGTGAGTACACCCCTGTATTATCAGTACATTATATATACAGCACTCAGCATAAGTGAGTACACCCCTGTATTATCAGTACATTATATATACAGTGCTCAGCATAAGTGAGTACACCCCCGTATTATCAGTATATTATATATACAGCGCTCAGTATAAGTGAGTACACCCCTGTATTATCTGTACATTATATATACAGTGCTCAGTATAAGTGAGTACACCCCTGTATTATCAGTACAGTATATATACAGCACTCAGCATAAGTGAGTACACCCCTGTATTATCAGTACAGTATATATACAGCACTCAGCATAAGTGAGTACACCCCTGTATTATCAGTACAGTATATATACAGCACTCAGCATAAGTGAGTACACCCCTGTATTATCAGTACATTATATATACAGCGCTCAGTATAAGTGAGTACACCCCTGTATTATCAGTACATTATATATACAGCGCTCAGTATAAGTGAGTGCACCCCTGTATTATCTGTACATTATATATACAGTGCTCAGTATAAGTGAGTACACCCCTGTATTATCAGTACAGTATATATACAGCACTCAGCATAAGTGAGTACACCCCTGTATTATCAGTACATTATATATGCAGCGCTCAGTATAAGTGAGTACACCCCTGTATTATCAGTACATTATATATACAGCGCTCAGCATAAGTGAGTACACCCCTGTATTATCAGTACATTATATATACAGTGCTCAGTATAAGTGAGTACACCCCTGTATTATCAGTACATTATATATACAGGGCTCAGTATAAGTGAGTACACCCCCGTATTATCAGTACATTATATATACAGCGCTCAGCATAAGTGAGTACACCCCTGTATTATCAGTACATTATATATACAGTGCTCAGTATAAGTGAGTACACCCCTGTATTATCAGTACATTATATATACAGTGCTCAGCATAAGTGAGTACACCCCTGTATTATCAGTACATTATATATACAGTGCTCAGTATAAGTGAGTACACCCCTGTATTATCAGTACATTATATATACAGCGCTCAGCATAAGTGAGTACACCCCTGTATTATCAGTACATTATATATACAGCGCTCAGTATAAGTGAGTACACCCCTGTATTATCAGTACATTATATATACAGCGCTCAGTATAAGTGAGTACACCCCTGTATTATCAGTACAGTATATATACAGCACTCAGCATAAGTGAGTACACCCCTGTATTATCAGTACATTATATATACAGCACTCAGTATAAGTGAGTACACCCCTGTATTATCAGTACATTATATATACAGTGCTCAGTATAAGTGAGTACACCCCTGTATTATCAGTACATTATATATACAGGGCTCAGTATAAGTGAGTACACCCCTGTATTATCAGTACATTATATACACAGCGCTCAGTATAAGTGAGTACACCCCTGTATTATCAGTACATTATATATACAGGGCTCAGTATAAGTGAGCACACCCCTGTATTATCAGTACATTATATATACAGGGCTCAGTATAAGTGAGCACACCCCTGTATTATCAGTACATTATATATACAGGGCTCAGTATAAGTGAGCACACCCCTGTATTATCAGTACAGTATATATACAGCACTCAGCATAAGTGAGTACACCCCTGTATTATCAGTACATTATATATACAGCACTCAGTATAAGTGAGTACACCCCTGTATTATCAGTACATTATATATACAGTGCTCAGTATAAGTGAGTACACCCCTGTATTATCAGTACATTATATATACAGGGCTCAGTATAAGTGAGCACACCCCTTTATTATCAGTACATTATATACACAGCGCTCAGTATAAGTGAGTACACCCCTGTATTATCAGTACATTATATACAGTGCTCAGTATAAGTGAGTACACCCCTGTATTATCAGTACATTATATATACAGGGCTCAGTATAAGTGAGTACACCCCTGTATTATCAGTACATTATATATACAGGGCTCAGTATAAGTGAGTACACCCCTGTATTATCAGTACAGTATATATACAGCACTCAGCATAAGTGAGTACACCCCTGTATTATCAGTACATTATATATACAGCGCTCAGCATAAGTGAGTACACCCCTGTATTATCAGTACATTATATATACAGGGCTCAGTATAAGTGAGCACACCCCTGTATTATCAGTACATTATATACACAGCGCTCAGTATAAGTGAGTACACCCCTGTATTATCAGTACATTATATACAGTGCTCAGTATAAGTGAGTACACCCCTGTATTATCAGTACATTATATATACAGGGCTCAGTATAAGTGAGAACACCCCTGTATTATCAGTACATTATATATACAGCGCTCAGTATAAGTAAGTACACCCCCTGTATTATCAGTACATTATATATACAGTGCTCAGCATAAGTGAGTACACCCCTGTATTATCAGTACATTATATATACAGCGCTCAGTATAAGTGAGTACACCCCTGTATTATCAGTACATTATATATACAGCGCTCAGCATAAGTGAGTACACCCCTGTATTATCAGTACATTATATATACAGTGCTCAGTATAAGTGAGTACACCCCTGTATTATCAGTACATTATATATACAGGGCTCAGTATAAGTGAGTACACCCCCTGTATTATCAGTACATTATATTACAGTGCTCAGCATAAGTGAGTACACCCCTGTATTATCAGTACATTATATATACAGTGCTCAGTATAAGTGAGTACACCCCTGTATTATCAGTACATTATATATACAGGGCTCAGTATAAGTGAGTACACCCCCTGTATTATCAGTACATTATATATACAGGGCTCAGTATAAGTGAGTACACCCCTGTATTATCAGTACAGTATATATACAGCACTCAGCATAAGTGAGTACACCCCTGTATTATCAGTACATTATATATACAGCGCTCAGTATAAGTGAGTACACCCCTGTATTATCAGTACATTATATATATGGCTCAGTATAAGTGAGTGCACCCCTGTATTATCAGCACATTATATATACAGGCCTCAATATAAGTGAGTACACCCCTGTATTATCAGTACATTATATATACAGCGCTCAGCATAAGTGAGTACACCCCTGTATTATCAGTACATTATATATACAGCACTCAGCATAAGTGAGTACACCCCTGTATTATCAGTACATTATATATACAGTGCTCAGCATAAGTGAGTACACCCCCGTATTATCAGTATATTATATATACAGCGCTCAGTATAAGTGAGTACACCCCTGTATTATCTGTACATTATATATACAGTGCTCAGTATAAGTGAGTACACCCCCTGTATTATCAGTACATTATATATACAGCGCTCAGCATAAGTGAGTACACCCCTGTATTATCAGTACATTATATATACAGTGCTCAGTATAAGTGAGTACACCCCCTGTATTATCAGTACATTATATATACAGCGCTCAGTATAAGTGAGTACACCCCTGTATTATCAGTACATTATATATACAGTGCTCAGTATAAGTGAGTACACCCCTGTATTATCAGTACATTATATATACAGGGCTCAGTATAAGTGAGTACACCCCCTGTATTATCAGTACATTATATATACAGTGCTCAGTATAAGTGAGTACACCCCTGTATTATCAGTACATTATATATACAGTGCTCAGTATAAGTGAGTACACCCCTGTATTATCAGTACATTATATATACAGGGCTCAGTATAAGTGAGTACACCCCTGTATTATCAGTATATTATATATACAGGGCTCAGTTTAAGTGAGTACACCCCTGTATTATCAGTATATTATATATACAGTGCTCAGTATAAGTGAGTACACCCCCTGTATTATCAGTACATTATATATACAGGGCTCAGTATAAGTGAGTACACCCCTGTATTATCAGTACATTATATATACAGTGCTCAGTATAAGTGAGTACACCCCTGTATTATCAGTACATTATATATACAGCGCTCAGTATAAGTGAGTACACCCCTGTATTATCAGTACATTATATATACAGGGCTCAGCATAAGTGAGTACACCCCTGTATTATCAGTATATTATATATACAGGGCTCAGTTTAAGTGAGTACACCCCTGTATTATCAGTACATTATATATACAGCGCTCAGTATAAGTGAGTACACCCCTGTATTATCAGTACATTATATATACAGTGCTCAGTATAAGTGAGTACACCCCCTGTATTATCAGTACATTATATATACAGGGCTCAGTATAAGTGAGTACACCCCTGTATTATCAGTACATTATATATACAGTGCTCAGTATAAGTGAGTACACCCCTGTATTATCAGTACATTATATATACAGGGCTCAGTATAAGTGAGTACACCCCTGTATTATCAGTACATTATATATACAGCGCTCAGTATAAGTGAGTACACCCCTGTATTATCAGTACATTATATATACAGTGCTCAGTATAAGTGAGTACACCCCCTGTATTATCAGTACATTATATATACAGCGTTCAGTATAAGTGAGTACACCCCTGTATTATCAGTACATTATATATACAGTGCTCAGTATAAGTGAGTACACCCCTGTATTATCAGTACATTATATATACAGGGCTCAGTATAAGTGAGTACACCCCCTGTATTATCAGTACATTATATATACAGCGCTCAGTATAAGTAAGTACACCCCCTGTATTATCAGTACATTATATATACAGTGCTCAGCATAAGTGAGTACACCCCTGTATTATCAGTACATTATATATACAGCGCTCAGTATAAGTGAGTACACCCCTGTATTATCAGTACATTATATATACAGCGCTCAGCATAAGTGAGTACACCCCTGTATTATCAGTACATTATATATACAGTGCTCAGTATAAGTGAGTACACCCCTGTATTATCAGTACATTATATATACAGTGCTCAGCATAAGTGAGTACACCCCCGTATTATCAGTATATTATATATACAGCGCTCAGTATAAGTGAGTACACCCCTGTATTATCTGTACATTATATATACAGTGCTCAGTATAAGTGAGTACACCCCCTGTATTATCAGTACATTATATATACAGCGCTCAGCATAAGTGAGTACACCCCTGTATTATCAGTACATTATATATACAGTGCTCAGTATAAGTGAGTACACCCCCTGTATTATCAGTACATTATATATACAGCGCTCAGTATAAGTGAGTACACCCCTGTATTATCAGTACATTATATATACAGTGCTCAGTATAAGTGAGTACACCCCTGTATTATCAGTACATTATATATACAGGGCTCAGTATAAGTGAGTACACCCCCTGTATTATCAGTACATTATATATACAGTGCTCAGTATAAGTGAGTACACCCCTGTATTATCAGTACATTATATATACAGTGCTCAGTATAAGTGAGTACACCCCTGTATTATCAGTACATTATATATACAGGGCTCAGTATAAGTGAGTACACCCCTGTATTATCAGTATATTATATATACAGGGCTCAGTTTAAGTGAGTACACCCCTGTATTATCAGTATATTATATATACAGTGCTCAGTATAAGTGAGTACACCCCCTGTATTATCAGTACATTATATATACAGGGCTCAGTATAAGTGAGTACACCCCTGTATTATCAGTACATTATATATACAGTGCTCAGTATAAGTGAGTACACCCCTGTATTATCAGTACATTATATATACAGCGCTCAGTATAAGTGAGTACACCCCTGTATTATCAGTACATTATATATACAGGGCTCAGCATAAGTGAGTACACCCCTGTATTATCAGTATATTATATATACAGGGCTCAGTTTAAGTGAGTACACCCCTGTATTATCAGTACATTATATATACAGCGCTCAGTATAAGTGAGTACACCCCTGTATTATCAGTACATTATATATACAGTGCTCAGTATAAGTGAGTACACCCCCTGTATTATCAGTACATTATATATACAGGGCTCAGTATAAGTGAGTACACCCCTGTATTATCAGTACATTATATATACAGTGCTCAGTATAAGTGAGTACACCCCTGTATTATCAGTACATTATATATACAGGGCTCAGTATAAGTGAGTACACCCCTGTATTATCAGTACATTATATATACAGCGCTCAGTATAAGTGAGTACACCCCTGTATTATCAGTACATTATATATACAGTGCTCAGTATAAGTGAGTACACCCCCTGTATTATCAGTACATTATATATACAGCGTTCAGTATAAGTGAGTACACCCCTGTATTATCAGTACATTATATATACAGTGCTCAGTATAAGTGAGTACACCCCTGTATTATCAGTACATTATATATACAGGGCTCAGTATAAGTGAGTACACCCCCTGTATTATCAGTACATTATATATACAGCGCTCAGTATAAGTAAGTACACCCCCTGTATTATCAGTACATTATATATACAGTGCTCAGCATAAGTGAGTACACCCCTGTATTATCAGTACATTATATATACAGCGCTCAGTATAAGTGAGTACACCCCTGTATTATCAGTACATTATATATACAGCGCTCAGCATAAGTGAGTACACCCCTGTATTATCAGTACATTATATATACAGTGCTCAGTATAAGTGAGTACACCCCTGTATTATCAGTACATTATATATACAGGGCTCAGTATAAGTGAGTACACCCCCTGTATTATCAGTACATTATATTACAGTGCTCAGCATAAGTGAGTACACCCCTGTATTATCAGTACATTATATATACAGTGCTCAGTATAAGTGAGTACACCCCTGTATTATCAGTACATTATATATACAGGGCTCAGTATAAGTGAGTACACCCCCTGTATTATCAGTACATTATATATACAGGGCTCAGTATAAGTGAGTACACCCCTGTATTATCAGTACAGTATATATACAGCACTCAGCATAAGTGAGTACACCCCTGTATTATCAGTACATTATATATACAGCGCTCAGTATAAGTGAGTACACCCCTGTATTATCAGTACATTATATATATGGCTCAGTATAAGTGAGTGCACCCCTGTATTATCAGCACATTATATATACAGGCCTCAATATAAGTGAGTACACCCCTGTATTATCAGTACATTATATATACAGCGCTCAGCATAAGTGAGTACACCCCTGTATTATCAGTACATTATATATACAGCACTCAGCATAAGTGAGTACACCCCTGTATTATCAGTACATTATATATACAGTGCTCAGCATAAGTGAGTACACCCCCGTATTATCAGTATATTATATATACAGCGCTCAGTATAAGTGAGTACACCCCTGTATTATCTGTACATTATATATACAGTGCTCAGTATAAGTGAGTACACCCCCTGTATTATCAGTACATTATATATACAGCGCTCAGCATAAGTGAGTACACCCCTGTATTATCAGTACATTATATATACAGTGCTCAGTATAAGTGAGTACACCCCCTGTATTATCAGTACATTATATATACAGCGCTCAGTATAAGTGAGTACACCCCTGTATTATCAGTACATTATATATACAGTGCTCAGTATAAGTGAGTACACCCCTGTATTATCAGTACATTATATATACAGTGCTCAGTATAAGTGAGTACACCCCCTGTATTATCAGTACATTATATATACAGGGCTCAGTATAAGTGAGTACACCCCTGTATTATCAGTACATTATATATACAGTGCTCAGTATAAGTGAGTACACCCCTGTATTATCAGTACATTATATATACAGGGCTCAGTATAAGTGAGTACACCCCTGTATTATCAGTACATTATATATACAGCGCTCAGTATAAGTGAGTACACCCCTGTATTATCAGTACATTATATATACAGTGCTCAGTATAAGTGAGTACACCCCCTGTATTATCAGTACATTATATATACAGCGTTCAGTATAAGTGAGTACACCCCTGTATTATCAGTACATTATATATACAGTGCTCAGTATAAGTGAGTACACCCCTGTATTATCAGTACATTATATATACAGGGCTCAGTATAAGTGAGTACACCCCCTGTATTATCAGTACATTATATATACAGTGCTCAGTATAAGTGAGTACACCCCTGTATTATCAGTACATTATATATACAGTGCTCAGTATAAGTGAGTACACCCCTGTATTATCAGTACATTATATATACAGGGCTCAGTATAAGTGAGTACACCCCTGTATTATCAGTACATTATATATACAGAGCTCAGCATAAGTGAGTACACCCCTGTATTATCAGTATATTATATATACAGGGCTCAGTTTAAGTGAGTACACCCCTGTATTATCAGTATATTATATATACAGTGCTCAGTATAAGTGAGTACACCCCTGTATTATCAGTACATTATATATACAGTGCTCAGTATAAGTGAGTACACCCCCTGTATTATCAGTACATTATATATACAGGGCTCAGTATAAGTGAGTACACCCCTGTATTATCAGTACATTATATATACAGCGCTCAGTATAAGTGAATACACCCCTGTATTATCAGTACAGTATATATACAGCACTCAGCATAAGTGAGTACACCCCTGTATGATCAGTACATTATATATACAGTGCTCAGTATAAGTGAGTACACCCCTGTATTATCAGTACATTATATATACAGGGCTCAGTGTAAGTGAGTACACCCCTGTATTATCAGTACATTATATATACAGGGCTCAGTATAAGTGAGTACACCCCTGTATTATCAGTACATTATATATACAGCGCTCAGTATAAGTGAGTACACCCCTGTATTATCAGTACATTATATATACAGCGCTCAGTATAAGTGAGTACACCCCTGTATTATCAGTACATTATATATACAGTGCTCAGTATAAGTGAGTACACCCCTGTATTATCAGTACATTATATATACAGGGCTCAGTATAAGTGAGTACACTCCTGTATTATCAGTACATTATATATACAGGGCTCAGTATAAGTGAGTACACCCCTGTATTATCAGTACATTATATATACAGCGCTCAGTATAAGTGAGTACACCCCTGTATTATCAGTACATTATATATACAGTGCTCAGTATAAGTGAGTACACCCCTGTATTATCAGTACATTATATATACAGAGCTCAGCATAAGTGAGTACACCCCTGTATTATCAGTATATTATATATACAGGGCTCAGTTTAAGTGAGTACACCCCTGTATTATCAGTATATTATATATACAGTGCTCAGTATAAGTGAGTACACCCCTGTATTATCAGTACATTATATATACAGTGCTCAGTATAAGTGAGTACACCCCCTGTATTATCAGTACATTATATATACAGGGCTCAGTATAAGTGAGTACACCCCTGTATTATCAGTACATTATATATACAGTGCTCAGTATAAGTGAGTACACCCCTGTATTATCAGTACATTATATATACAGTGCTCAGTATAAGTGAGTACACCCCCTGTATTATCAGTACATTATATATACAGCGCTCAGTATAAGTGAGTACACCCCTGTATTATCAGTACATTATATATACAGTGCTCAGTATAAGTGAGTACACCCCTGTATTATCAGTACATTATATATACAGGGCTCAGTATAAGTGAGTACACCCCCTGTATTATCAGTACATTATATATACAGTGCTCAGTATAAGTGAGTACACCCCTGTATTATCAGTACATTATATATACAGTGCTCAGTATAAGTGAGTACACCCCTGTATTATCAGTACATTATATATACAGGGCTCAGTATAAGTGAGTACACCCCTGTATTATCAGTACATTATATATACAGCGCTCAGTATAAGTGAGTACACCCCTGTATTATCAGTACAGTATATATACAGCACTCAGCATAAGTGAGTACACCCCTGTATTATCAGTACATTATATATACAGCGCTCAGTATAAGTGAGTACACCCCTGTATTATCAGTACATTATATATACAGGGCTCAGTATAAGTGAGTACACCCCTGTATTATCAGTACATTATATATACAGGGCTCAGTATAAGTGAGTACACCCCTGTATTATCAGTACATTATATATACAGCGCTCAGTATAAGTGAGTACACCCCTGTATTATCAGTACATTATATATACAGGGCTCAGTATAAGTGAGTACACTCCTGTATTATCAGTACATTATATATACAGGGCTCAGTATAAGTGAGTACACCCCTGTATTATCAGTACATTATATATACAGGGCTCAGTATAAGTGAGTACACCCCTGTATTATCAGTACATTATATATACAGGGCTCAGTATAAGTGAGTACACCCCTGTATTATCAGTACATTATATATACAGCGCTCAGTATAAGTGAGTACACCCCTGTATTATCAGTACATTATATATACAGCGCTCAGTATAAGTGAGTACACCCCTGTATTATCAGTACATTATATATACAGCGCTCAGTATAAGTGAGTACACCCCTGTATTATCAGTACATTATATATACAGCGCTCAGTATAAGTGAGTACATCCCTGTATTATCAGTACATTATATATACAGGGCTCAGTATAAGTGAGTACACCCCTGTATTATCAGTACATTATATATACAGGGCTCAGTATAAGTGAGTACACCCCTGTATTATCAGTACATTATATATACAGGGCTCAGCATAAGTGAATACACCCCTGTATTATCAGTACATTATATATACAGGGCTCAGTATAAGTGAGTACACCCCTGTATTATCAGTACATTATATATACAGGGCTCAGTATAAGTGAGTACACCCCTGTATTATCAGTACATTATATATACAGGGCTCAGCATAAGTGAATACACCCCTGTATTATCAGTACATTATATATACAGGGCTCAGTATAAGTGAGTACACCCCTGTATTATCAGTACATTATATATACAGTGCTCAGTATAAGTGAGTACACCCCTGTATTATCAGTACATTATATATACAGGGCTCAGTATAAGTGAGTACACCCCTGTATTATCAGTACATTATATATACAGGGCTCAGTATAAGTGAGTACACCCCTGTATTATCAGTACATTATATATACAGGGCTCAGTATAAGTGAGTACACCCCTGTATTATCAGTACATTATATATACAGGGCTCAGTATAAGTGAGTACACCCCTGTATTATCAGTACATTATATATACAGGGCTCAGTATAAGTGAGTACACCCCTGTATTATCAGTACATTATATATACAGGGCTCAGTATAAGTGAGTACACCCCTGTATTATCAGTATATTATATATACAGGGCTCAGTATAAGTGAGTACACCCCTGTATTATCAGTACATTATATATACAGCGCTCAGTATAAGTGAGTACACCCCTGTATTATCAGTACAGTATATATACAGCACTCAGCATAAGTGAGTACACCCCTGTATTATCAGTACATTATATATACAGCGCTCAGTATAAGTGAGTACACCCCTGTATTATCAGTACATTATATATACAGGGCTCAGTATAAGTGAGTACACCCCTGTATTATCAGTACATTATATATACAGGGCTCAGTATAAGTGAGTACACCCCTGTATTATCAGTACATTATATATACAGCGCTCAGTATAAGTGAATACACCCCTGTATTATCAGTACATTATATATACAGGGCTCAGTATAAGTGAGTACACCCCTGTATTATCAGTACATTATATATACAGGGCTCAGTATAAGTGAGTACACCCCTGTATTATCAGTACATTATATATACAGCGCTCAGTATAAGTGAGTACACCCCTGTATTATCAGTACATTATATATACAGGGCTCAGTATAAGTGAGTACACCCCTGTATTATCAGTACATTATATATACAGCGCTCAGTATAAGTGAGTACACCCCTGTATTATCAGTACATTATATATACAGGGCTCAGTATAAGTGAATACACCCCTGTATTATCAGTACATTATATATACAGGGCTCAGTATAAGTGAGTACACCCCTGTATTATCAGTACATTATATATACAGGGCTCAGTATAAGTGAGTACACCCCTGTATTATCAGTACATTATATATACAGCGCTCAGTATAAGTGAGTACACCCCTGTATTATCAGTACATTATATATACAGGGCTCAGTATAAGTGAGTACACCCCTGTATTATCAGTACATTATATATACAGGGCTCAGTATAAGTGAGTACACCCCTGTATTATCAGTACATTATATATACAGCGCTCAGTATAAGTGAGTACACCCCTGTATTATCAGTACAGTATATATACAGCACTCAGCATAAGTGGGTACACCCCTGTATTATCAGTACATTATATATACAGCGCTCAGTATAAGTGAGTACACCCCTGTATTATCAGTACATTATATATACAGGGCTCAGTATAAGTGAGTACACCCCTGTATTATCAGTACATTATATATACAGGGCTCAGTATAAGTGAGTACACCCCTGTATTATCAGTACATTATATATACAGCGCTCAGTATAAGTGAGTACACCCCTGTATTATCAGTACATTATATATACAGGGCTCAGTATAAGTGAGTACACTCCTGTATTATCAGTACATTATATATACAGGGCTCAGTATAAGTGAGTACACCCCTGTATTATCAGTACATTATATATACAGCGCTCAGTATAAGTGAGTACACCCCTGTATTATCAGTACATTATATATACAGGGCTCAGTATAAGTGAGTACACCCCTGTATGATCAGTACATTATATATACAGCGCTCAGCATAAGTGAGTACACCCCTGTGTTATCAGTACATTATATATACAGGGCTCAGTATAAGTGAGTACACCCCTGTATTATCAGTACATTATATATACAGGGCTCAGCATAAGTGAATACACCCCTGTATTATCAGTACATTATATATACAGGGCTCAGTATAAGTGAGTACACCCCTGTATGATCAGTACATTATATATACAGCGCTCAGCATAAGTGAGTACACCCCTGTGTTATCAGTACATTATATATACAGGGCTCAGTATAAGTGAGTACACCCCTGTATTATCAGTACATTATATATACAGGGCTCAGCATAAGTGAATACACCCCTGTATTATCAGTACATTATATATACAGGGCTCAGTATAAGTGAGTACACCCCTGTATTATCAGTACATTATATATACAGGGCTCAGTATAAGTGAGTACACCCCTGTATTATCAGTACATTATATATACAGGGCTCAGCATAAGTGAATACACCCCTGTATTATCAGTACATTATATATACAGGGCTCAGTATAAGTGAGTACACCCCTGTATTATCAGTACATTATATATACAGGGCTCAGTATAAGTGAGTACACCCCTGTATTATCAGTACATTATATATACAGGGCTCAGTATAAGTGAGTACACCCCTGTATTATCAGTACATTATATATACAGCGCTCAGCATAAGTGAGTACACCCCTGTATTATCAGTACATTATATATACAGGGCTCAGCATAAGTGAATACACCCCTGTATTATCAGTACATTATATGTACAGGGCTCAGTATAAGTGAGTACACCCCTGTATTATCAGTACATTATATATACAGGGCTCAGTATAAGTGAGTACACCCCTGTATTATCAGTACATTATATATACAGGGCTCAGTATAAGTGAGTACACCCCTGTATTATCAGTACATTATATATACAGCGCTCAGTATAAGTGAGTACACCCCTGTATTATCAGTACATTATATATACAGGGCTCAGCATAAGTGAATACACCCCTGTATTATCAGTACATTATATATACAGGGCTCAGTATAAGTGAGTACACCCCTGTATTATCAGTACATTATATATACAGGGCTCAGTATAAGTGAGTACACCCCTGTATTATCAGTACATTATATATACAGGGCTCAGTATAAGTGAGTACACCCCTGTATTATCAGTACATTATATATGCAGCGCTCAGTATAAGTGAGTACACCCCTGTATTATCAGTACATTATATATACAGGGCTCAGTATAAGTGAATACACCCCTGTATTATCAGTACATTATATATACAGGGCTCAGTATAAGTGAGTACACCCCTGTATTATCAGTACATTATATATACAGGGCTCAGTATAAGTGAGTACACCCCTGTATTATCAGTACATTATATATACAGCGCTCAGTATAAGTGAGTACACCCCTGTATTATCAGTACAGTATATATACAGCGCTCAGCATAAGTGGGTACACCCCTGTATTATCAGTACATTATATATACAGCGCTCAGTATAAGTGAGTACACCCCTGTATTATCAGTACATTATATATACAGGGCTCAGTATAAGTGAGTACACCCCTGTATTATCAGTACATTATATATACAGGGCTCAGTATAAGTGAGTACTCCCCTGTATTATCAGTACATTATATATACAGCGCTCAGTATAAGTGAGTACACCCCTGTATTATCAGTACATTATATATACAGGGCTCAGTATAAGTGAGTACACTCCTGTATTATCAGTACATTATATATACAGGGCTCAGTATAAGTGAGTACACCCCTGTATTATCAGTACATTATATATACAGCGCTCAGTATAAGTGAGTACACCCCTGTATTATCAGTACATTATATATACAGCGCTCAGTATAAGTGAGTACATCCCTGTATTATCAGTACATTATATATACAGGGCTCAGCATAAGTGAATACACCCCTGTATTATCAGTACATTATATATACAGGGCTCAGTATAAGTGAGTACACCCCTGTATTATCAGTACATTATATATACAGGGCTCAGCATAAGTGAATACACCCCTGTATTATCAGTACATTATATATACAGGGCTCAGTATAAGTGAGTACACCCCTGTATGATCAGTACATTATATATACAGCGCTCAGCATAAGTGAGTACACCCCTGTATTATCAGTACATTATATATATACAGGGCTCAGCATAAGTGAATACACCCTGTATTATCAGTACATTATATATACAGGGCTCAGTATAAGTGAGTACACCCCTGTATTATCAGTACATTATATATACAGGGCTCAGTATAAGTGAGTACACCCTGTATTATCAGTACATTATATATACAGGGCTCAGTATAAGTGAGTACACCCCTGTATTATCAGTACATTATATATACAGCGCTCAGTATAAGTGAGTACACCCCTGTATTATCAGTACATTATATATACAGTGCTCAGTATAAGTGAGTACACCCCTGTATTATCAGTACATTATATATACAGGGCTCAGTATAAGTGAGTACACCCCTGTATTATCAGTACATTATATATACAGCGCTCAGTATAAGTGAGTACACCCCTGTATTATCAGTACAGTATATATACAGCACTCAGCATAAGTGAGTACACCCCTGTATTATCAGTACATTATATATACAGCGCTCAGTATAAGTGAGTACACCCCTGTATTATCAGTACATTATATATACAGGGCTCAGTATAAGTGAGTACACCCCTGTATTATCAGTACATTATATATACAGGGCTCAGTATAAGTGAGTACACCCCTGTATTATCAGTACATTATATATACAGCGCTCAGTATAAGTGAGTACACCCCTGTATTATCAGTACATTATATATACAGGGCTCAGTATAAGTGAGTACACTCCTGTATTATCAGTACATTATATATACAGGGCTCAGTATAAGTGAGTACACCCCTGTATTATCAGTACATTATATATACAGGGCTCAGTATAAGTGAGTACACCCCTGTATTATCAGTACATTATATATACAGGGCTCAGTATAAGTGAGTACACCCCTGTATTATCAGTACATTATATATACAGCGCTCAGTATAAGTGAGTACACCCCTGTATTATCAGTACATTATATATACAGCGCTCAGTATAAGTGAGTACACCCCTGTATTATCAGTACATTATATATACAGCGCTCAGTATAAGTGAGTACACCCCTGTATTATCAGTACATTATATATACAGCGCTCAGTATAAGTGAGTACATCCCTGTATTATCAGTACATTATATATACAGGGCTCAGTATAAGTGAGTACACCCCTGTATTATCAGTACATTATATATACAGGGCTCAGTATAAGTGAGTACACCCCTGTATTATCAGTACATTATATATACAGGGCTCAGCATAAGTGAATACACCCCTGTATTATCAGTACATTATATATACAGGGCTCAGTATAAGTGAGTACACCCCTGTATTATCAGTACATTATATATACAGGGCTCAGTATAAGTGAGTACACCCCTGTATTATCAGTACATTATATATACAGGGCTCAGCATAAGTGAATACACCCCTGTATTATCAGTACATTATATATACAGGGCTCAGTATAAGTGAGTACACCCCTGTATTATCAGTACATTATATATACAGGGCTCAGTATAAGTGAGTACACCCCTGTATTATCAGTACATTATATATACAGGGCTCAGTATAAGTGAGTACACCCCTGTATTATCAGTACATTATATATACAGGGCTCAGTATAAGTGAGTACACCCCTGTATTATCAGTACATTATATATACAGGGCTCAGTATAAGTGAGTACACCCCTGTATTATCAGTACATTATATATACAGGGCTCAGTATAAGTGAGTACACCCCTGTATTATCAGTACATTATATATACAGGGCTCAGTATAAGTGAGTACACCCCTGTATTATCAGTACATTATATATACAGGGCTCAGTATAAGTGAGTACACCCCTGTATTATCAGTACATTATATATACAGCGCTCAGTATAAGTGAGTACACCCCTGTATTATCAGTACAGTATATATACAGCACTCAGCATAAGTGAGTACACCCCTGTATTATCAGTACATTATATATACAGCGCTCAGTATAAGTGAGTACACCCCTGTATTATCAGTACATTATATATACAGGGCTCAGTATAAGTGAGTACACCCCTGTATTATCAGTACATTATATATACAGGGCTCAGTATAAGTGAGTACACCCCTGTATTATCAGTACATTATATATACAGCGCTCAGTATAAGTGAATACACCCCTGTATTATCAGTACATTATATATACAGGGCTCAGTATAAGTGAGTACACCCCTGTATTATCAGTACATTATATATACAGGGCTCAGTATAAGTGAGTACACCCCTGTATTATCAGTACATTATATATACAGCGCTCAGTATAAGTGAGTACACCCCTGTATTATCAGTACATTATATATACAGGGCTCAGTATAAGTGAGTACACCCCTGTATTATCAGTACATTATATATACAGCGCTCAGTATAAGTGAGTACACCCCTGTATTATCAGTACATTATATATACAGGGCTCAGTATAAGTGAATACACCCCTGTATTATCAGTACATTATATATACAGGGCTCAGTATAAGTGAGTACACCCCTGTATTATCAGTACATTATATATACAGGGCTCAGTATAAGTGAGTACACCCCTGTATTATCAGTACATTATATATACAGCGCTCAGTATAAGTGAGTACACCCCTGTATTATCAGTACATTATATATACAGGGCTCAGTATAAGTGAGTACACCCTGTATTATCAGTACATTATATATACAGGGCTCAGTATAAGTGAGTACACCCCTGTATTATCAGTACATTATATATACAGCGCTCAGTATAAGTGAGTACACCCCTGTATTATCAGTACAGTATATATACAGCACTCAGCATAAGTGGGTACACCCCTGTATTATCAGTACATTATATATACAGCGCTCAGTATAAGTGAGTACACCCCTGTATTATCAGTACATTATATATACAGGGCTCAGTATAAGTGAGTACACCCCTGTATTATCAGTACATTATATATACAGGGCTCAGTATAAGTGAGTACACCCCTGTATTATCAGTACATTATATATACAGCGCTCAGTATAAGTGAGTACACCCCTGTATTATCAGTACATTATATATACAGGGCTCAGTATAAGTGAGTACACTCCTGTATTATCAGTACATTATATATACAGGGCTCAGTATAAGTGAGTACACCCCTGTATTATCAGTACATTATATATACAGCGCTCAGTATAAGTGAGTACACCCCTGTATTATCAGTACATTATATATACAGCGCTCAGTATAAGTGAGTACATCCCTGTATTATCAGTACATTATATATACAGGGCTCAGCATAAGTGAATACACCCCTGTATTATCAGTACATTATATATACAGGGCTCAGTATAAGTGAGTACACCCCTGTATTATCAGTACATTATATATACAGGGCTCAGCATAAGTGAATACACCCCTGTATTATCAGTACATTATATATACAGGGCTCAGTATAAGTGAGTACACCCCTGTATGATCAGTACATTATATATACAGCGCTCAGCATAAGTGAGTACACCCCTGTGTTATCAGTACATTATATATACAGGGCTCAGTATAAGTGAGTACACCCCTGTATTATCAGTACATTATATATACAGGGCTCAGCATAAGTGAATACACCCCTGTATTATCAGTACATTATATATACAGGGCTCAGTATAAGTGAGTACACCCCTGTATTATCAGTACATTATATATACAGGGCACAGTATAAGTGAGTACACCCCTGTATTATCAGTACATTATATATACAGGGCTCAGCATAAGTGAATACACCCCTGTATTATCAGTACATTATACATACAGGGCTCAGTATAAGTGAGTACACCCCTGTATTATCAGTACATTATATATACAGGGCTCAGTATAAGTGAGTACACCCCTGTATTATCAGTACATTATATATACAGGGCTCAGTATAAGTGAGTACACCCCTGTATTATCAGTACATTATATATACAGCGCTCAGCATAAGTGAATACACCCCTGTATTATCAGTACATTATATATACAGGGCTCAGTATAAGTGAGTACACCCCTGTATTATCAGTACATTATATATACAGGGCTCAGCATAAGTGAATACACCCCTGTATTATCAGTACATTATATATACAGGGCTCAGTATAAGTGAGTACACCCCTGTATGATCAGTACATTATATATACAGCGCTCAGCATAAGTGAGTACACCCCTGTGTTATCAGTACATTATATATACAGGGCTCAGTATAAGTGAGTACACCCCTGTATTATCAGTACATTATATATACAGGGCTCAGCATAAGTGAATACACCCCTGTATTATCAGTACATTATATATACAGGGCTCAGTATAAGTGAGTACACCCCTGTATTATCAGTACATTATATATACAGGGCACAGTATAAGTGAGTACACCCCTGTATTATCAGTACATTATATATACAGGGCTCAGCATAAGTGAATACACCCCTGTATTATCAGTACATTATATATACAGGGCTCAGTATAAGTGAGTACACCCCTGTATTATCAGTACATTATATATACAGGGCTCAGTATAAGTGAGTACACCCCTGTATTATCAGTACATTATATATACAGGGCTCAGTATAAGTGAGTACACCCCTGTATTATCAGTACATTATATATACAGCGCTCAGCATAAGTGAGTACACCCCTGTATTATCAGTACATTATATATACAGGGCTCAGCATAAGTGAATACACCCCTGTATTATCAGTACATTATATATACAGGGCTCAGTATAAGTGAGTACACCCCTGTATTATCAGTACATTATATATACAGGGCTCAGTATAAGTGAGTACACCCCTGTATTATCAGTACATTATATATACAGGGCTCAGTATAAGTGAGTACACCCCTGTATTATCAGTACATTATATATACAGCGCTCAGTATAAGTGAGTACACCCCTGTATTATCAGTACATTATATATACAGGGCTCAGCATAAGTGAATACACCCCTGTATTATCAGTACATTATATATACAGGGCTCAGTATAAGTGAGTACACCCCTGTATTATCAGTACATTATATATACAGGGCTCAGTATAAGTGAGTACACCCCTGTATTATCAGTACATTATATATACAGGGCTCAGTATAAGTGAGTACACCCCTGTATTATCAGTACATTATATATGCAGCGCTCAGTATAAGTGAGTACACCCCTGTATTATCAGTACATTATATATACAGGGCTCAGTATAAGTGAATACACCCCTGTATTATCAGTACATTATATATACAGGGCTCAGTATAAGTGAGTACACCCCTGTATTATCAGTACATTATATATACAGGGCTCAGTATAAGTGAGTACACCCCTGTATTATCAGTACATTATATATACAGCGCTCAGTATAAGTGAGTACACCCCTGTATTATCAGTACAGTATATATACAGCGCTCAGCATAAGTGGGTACACCCCTGTATTATCAGTACATTATATATACAGCGCTCAGTATAAGTGAGTACACCCCTGTATTATCAGTACATTATATATACAGGGCTCAGTATAAGTGAGTACACCCCTGTATTATCAGTACATTATATATACAGGGCTCAGTATAAGTGAGTACTCCCCTGTATTATCAGTACATTATATATACAGCGCTCAGTATAAGTGAGTACACCCCTGTATTATCAGTACATTATATATACAGGGCTCAGTATAAGTGAGTACACTCCTGTATTATCAGTACATTATATATACAGGGCTCAGTATAAGTGAGTACACCCCTGTATTATCAGTACATTATATATACAGCGCTCAGTATAAGTGAGTACACCCCTGTATTATCAGTACATTATATATACAGCGCTCAGTATAAGTGAGTACATCCCTGTATTATCAGTACATTATATATACAGGGCTCAGCATAAGTGAATACACCCCTGTATTATCAGTACATTATATATACAGGGCTCAGTATAAGTGAGTACACCCCTGTATTATCAGTACATTATATATACAGGGCTCAGCATAAGTGAATACACCCCTGTATTATCAGTACATTATATATACAGGGCTCAGTATAAGTGAGTACACCCCTGTATGATCAGTACATTATATATACAGCGCTCAGCATAAGTGAGTACACCCCTGTATTATCAGTACATTATATATACAGGGCTCAGCATAAGTGAATACACCCCTGTATTATCAGTACATTATATATACAGGGCTCAGTATAAGTGAGTACACCCCTGTATTATCAGTACATTATATATACAGGGCTCAGTATAAGTGAGTACACCCCTGTATTATCAGTACATTATATATACAGGGCTCAGTATAAGTGAGTACACCCCTGTATTATCAGTACATTATATATACAGCGCTCAGTATAAGTGAGTACACCCCTGTGTTATCAGTACATTATATATACAGGGCTCAGTATAAGTGAGTACACCCCTGTATTATCAGTACATTATATATACAGGGCTCAGCATAAGTGAATACACTCCTGTATTATCAGTACATTATATATACAGGGCTCAGTATAAGTGAGTACACCCCTGTATTATCAGTACATTATATATACAGGGCTCAGTATAAGTGAGTACACCCCTGTATTATCAGTACATTATATATACAGGGCTCAGTATAAGTGAGTACACCCCTGTATTATCAGTACATTATATATACAGGGCTCAGTATAAGTGAATACACCCCTGTATTATCAGTACATTATATATACAGGGCTCAGTATAAGTGAGTACACCCCTGTATTATCAGTACATTATATATACAGGGCTCAGTATAAGTGAGTACACCCCTGTATTATCAGTACATTATATATACAGCGCTCAGTATAAGTGAGTACACCCCTGTATTATCAGTACAGTATATATACAGCGCTCAGCATAAGTGGGTACACCCCTGTATTATCAGTACATTATATATACAGCGCTCAGTATAAGTGAGTACACCCCTGTATTATCAGTACATTATATATACAGGGCTCAGTATAAGTGAGTACACCCCTGTATTATCAGTACATTATATATACAGGGCTCAGTATAAGTGAGTACACCCCTGTATTATCAGTACATTATATATACAGGGCTCAGGATAAGTGAGTACACTCCTGTATTATCAGTACATTATATATACAGGGCTCAGTATAAGTGAGTACACCCCTGTATTATCAGTACATTATATATACAGCGCTCAGTATAAGTGAGTACACCCCTGTATTATCAGTACATTATATATACAGCGCTCAGTATAAGTGAGTACATCCCTGTATTATCAGTACATTATATATACAGGGCTCAGCATAAGTGAATACACCCCTGTATTATCAGTACATTATATATACAGGGCTCAGTATAAGTGAGTACACCCCTGTATTATCAGTACATTATATATACAGGGCTCAGCATAAGTGAATACACCCCTGTATTATCAGTACATTATATATACAGGGCTCAGTATAAGTGAGTACACCCCTGTATGATCAGTACATTATATATACAGCGCTCAGCATAAGTGAGTACACCCCTGTGTTATCAGTACATTATATATACAGGGCTCAGTATAAGTGAGTACACCCCTGTATTATCAGTACATTATATATACAGGGCTCAGCATAAGTGAATACACCCCTGTATTATCAGTACATTATATATACAGGGCTCAGTATAAGTGAGTACACCCCTGTATTATCAGTACATTATATATACAGGGCTCAGTATAAGTGAGTACACCCCTGTATTATCAGTACATTATATATACAGGGCTCAGTATAAGTGAGTACACCCCTGTATTATCAGTACATTATATATACAGCGCTCAGTATAAGTGAGTACACCCCTGTATTATCAGTACATTATATATACAGGGCTCAGTATAAGTGAGTACACCCCTGTGTTATCAGTACATTATATATACAGGGCTCAGTATAAGTGAGTACACCCCTGTATTATCAGTACATTATATATACAGGGCTCAGCATAAGTGAATACACTCCTGTATTATCAGTACATTATATATACAGGGCTCAGTATAAGTGAGTACACCCCTGTATTATCAGTACATTATATATACAGGGCTCAGTATAAGTGAGTACACCCCTGTATTATCAGTACATTATATATACAGGGCTCAGTATAAGTGAGTACACCCCTGTATGATCAGTACATTATATATACAGCGCTCAGCATAAGTGAGTACACCCCTGTGTTATCAGTACATTATATATACAGGGCTCAGTATAAGTGAGTACACCCCTGTATTATCAGTACATTATATATACAGGGCTCAGCATAAGTGAATACACCCCTGTATTATCAGTACATTATATATACAGGGCTCAGTATAAGTGAGTACACCCCTGTATTATCAGTACATTATATATACAGGGCTCAGTATAAGTGAGTACACCCCTGTATTATCAGTACATTATATATACAAGGCTCAGTATAAGTGAGTACACCCCTGTATTATCAGTACATTATATATACAGCGCTCAGTATAAGTGAGTACACCCCTGTGTTATCAGTACATTATATATACAGGGCTCAGTATAAGTGAGTACACCCCTGTATTATCAGTACATTATATATACAGGGCTCAGCATAAGTGAATACACTCCTGTATTATCAGTACATTATATATACAGGGCTCAGTATAAGTGAGTACACCCCTGTATTATCAGTACATTATATATACAGGGCTCAGTATAAGTGAGTACACCCCTGTATTATCAGTACATTATATATACAGGGCTCAGTATAAGTGAGTACACCCCTGTATTATCAGTACATTATATATACCGTACAAACCAAAAGTTTGGACACACCTTCTCATTTAAAGATTTTTCTGTATTTTCATGACAATGAAAATTGTACATTCACACTGAAGGCATCAAAACTATGAATTAACACATGTGGAATTATATACTTAACAAAAAAAGTGTTAAACCACTGAAAATATGTCTTATATTCTAGGTTCTTCACAGTAGCCACCTTTTGCTTTGATGACTGCTTTGCACACTCTTGGCATTCTCTTGATGAGCTTCAAGAGGTAGTCACCGGAAATGGTCTTCCAACAATCTTGAAGGAGTTCCCAGAGATGCTTAGCACTTGTTGGCCCTTTTGCCTTCACTCTGCGGTCCAGCTCACCCCAAACCATCTCGATTGGGTTCAGGTCTGGTGACTGTGGAGGCCAGGTCATCTGGCGTAGCCCCCCATCACTCTCCTCCTTGGTCAAATAGCCCTTACACAGCCTGGAGGTGTGTTTGGGGTCATTGTCCTGTTGAAAAATAAATGATGGTCCAACTAAACGCAAACCGGATGGAACAGCATGCCGCTGCAAGATGCTGTGGTAGCCATGCTGGTTCAGTATGCCTTCAATTTTGAATAAATCCCCAACAGTGTCACCAGCAAAGCCCCCCCACACCATCACACCTCCTCCTCCATGCTTCACGGTAGGAACCAGGCATGTAGAGTCCATCCGTTCACCTTTTCTGCGTCGCACAAAGACACGGTGGTTGGAACCAAAAATCTCAAATTTGGACTCATCAGACCAAAGCACAGATTTCCACTGGTCTAATGTCCATTCCTTGTGTTCTTTAGCCCAAACAAGTCTCTTCTGCTTATTGCCTGTCCTTAGCAGTGGTTTCCTAGCAGCTATTTTACCATGAAGGCCTGCTGCACAAAGTCTCCTCTTAACAGTTGTTGTAGAGATGTGTCTGCTGCTAGAACTCTGTGTGGCATTGACCTGGTCTCTAATCTGAGCTGCTGTTAACCTTCGATTTCTGAGACTGTTGACTTGGATGAACTTATCCTCAGAAGCAGAGGTGACTCTTGGTCTTCCTTTCCTGGGGCAGTCCTCATGTGAGCCAGTTTCTTTGTAGCGCTTGATGGTTTTTGCAACTGCACTTGGTGACACATTCAAAGTTTGCCCAATTTTTCGGACTGACTGACCTTCCTTTCTTAAAGTAATGATGACCACTCGTTTTTCTTTACTTAGCTGCTTTTTTCTTGCCATAATACAAATTCTAACAGTCTATTCAGTAGGACTATCAGCTGTGTATCCACCTGACTTGTGCACAACACAATTGATGGTCCCAACCCCATTTATAAGGCAAGAAATCCCACTTACTAAACCTGACAGGGCACACCTGTGAAGTGAAAAACACTTCCGGTGACTAGCTCTTGAAGCTCATCAAGAGAATGCCAAGAGTGTGCAAAGCAATCATCAAAGCAAAAGGTGGCTACTTTGAAGAACCTAGAATATAAGACATATGTTCAGTTGTTTCACTCTTTTTTGATAAGTATATAATTCCACATGTGTTAATTCATAGTTTTGATGCCTTCAGTGTGAATGTACAATTTTCAGTCATGAAAATACAGAAAAATCTTTAAATGAGAAGGTGTGTCCAAACTTTTGATCTGTACTGTATGTGTGTGTGTATATATATATATATATACTGTGTATATAACCTCTGTACCCCATCATCCCACTCTCCACCTGACATTTATTCGTATGCACATTGGAATTATACAAATTATACCAATCTTTACCCATTTGGGAAAACCTATTGCCAGTTTCTACATTGCCCAGAACCTTTAGCTACAATGTTTTTTCCCTTCACCCATGACAGCACCATATGAGAGAGTAGGATCCGCCCCTTTTACTGGACAGGAAGCCCTGAGCACAAAATAAAAAGGCAACTCCCACTTCCTCCTTCAATGTGGTTTTCTGCCCTCGAGGATGTAGGAGCCTGGAGCAGCCGTGAATCATGGAACACCATGCTGTGTTCTATAACAACCTCTAGTAAGAACAGTGAGTACAGGGGCCCAGTTGGGCTCTGAAATTCTAACATCAGTCTGGAAGAATCTACATTTAATGATTCAGTACCTACCACTCACAGGCAGAAACAGCACCGGGAGGTAATTAGAAAGAAGCTTCTTTTCATCATAAAAATACATTGGGCTATTTTGAATAGTAGTGGACTACCCCTTTAAGTCATAAACTGGTAGATCCAACTAAGTGGCGAGTTGGTTAAATAACCAGTCTGTGCTCTTGGAGTGATAAGACGGCAACTCTGCCATAAACCTATAAAGGGAAGATTCGGTGGATGAGTTACAATGTCCCCGTACCCGTGAGACTCCTGTGGCAATGCAGAAGCATCTTTGCTAGTTAAGACGAGCGCCTTGACACTGGGGTAAGACCGTTCTGATTATTACTCAAGCACAGGATGGTGCGTCCTTAAGGTACATGTTTTACGGAATGGGATGATGGTACCTTGGCTTAAGACCATCTGAGATTTCACCAATACCATATGAGATCTATATCTCTTTCGGAATGAGCTGCTTCCTCAGAGAACAGGAAGAAGGAAAAAAAAAGTATCAGAGGTGATGGTTATCACTCGGTTTGTTTGTTTTTATTAGTTTTCAAGCAGAGAAACTAGTTTGCAATTGAACTATTTTCGAGTAACAAATCGTCATGGTTGGATTCTATTAACATCCATTTAAGTTGCAGAATGGAAACTATTATAGGAGAATAGCGTAAATACTATCATCGCTGCATGAAGGGTGGATTGCAGCTTTTCTTTTTTCTGGAATAGCTCAGATCTGTGTTTTGGCCGTTCTAGTTGTATCACCTCTTAGTACTTGGCAGACACTCCCCAGGATGGAAATCTCAAACTACAAGTGTCTGTTCGGCTTAAATACATTTCTTGGGGGGAACTTAACGTTAAACCCTAAGTACTAAATATTTCTGCTGATTTCTGGAAACCCATTTTGGCAATCTGGGATGTTCAATCTACACTTGATAGCATAGAGTTGGGTAGTTTTGAACAATTGTGACCGTTGACCCTAGAAAGGTTTTTTTTTGGTCCAGATTTTGGCCTTAAGGGGCCTCCAATGGAAAATGCCAACAATATTAAGGTAGAAACCCTAGTCAAAGCCTGGTTAAAGTTACCAGGTTCCCTTGATCGATTAACTTTTGCTTCCGTTAACATGTTGAGTTTTAGTACCAATTGTTGGTTAGGTGATTTAATGAGAACAGAATACCTAATCAAATCTGAGAAAGATATTCAACCATGCATATAGCGAAGTCTCCAAATATAGACCTTCTCTGGGAGACAAAGAGGAAAGAGTTGTTGTAAAAAGTCACTTTTACTCTTGTTGCCGCTTTTGGTTAAAGTTCCAAATCGCTAGACATTTTTCTTGATTGAACGACATCTAAAACTTTCACAATCTTCCTTCTTGAAGCACTATCCGTTGAATTAGGATGTTCTGGGACTTCAGGTGTAAGATCCTGCAAGGGTCCTCCCTCCCTAGTAAAGAAATCCTCTAATATCGTCTCTTGTATGGTGCTGTCATGGGTGAGAGGAAAAATGATAATTACTTACCGGTAATTTGATTTTCCTGAAACCTATAACAGCACCCTATTTACTCTCCCCTCTGGCTTTTGGATGATGATGGTTCTTCGCCTTCTCTTCTCACAATGAAGAATGGGCTGGAGTGAATGTATAAATAAGAATGATGAATTGGGTGACTCTTACTTGACTCCTGGAAACCACATTGAAGGAGGAAGTGGGAGTTGCCTTTTTATTTTGTGCTCAGGGCTTCCTGTCCAGTAAAAGAGGCGGATCTTACTCTCTCGTATGGTGCTGTCATGGGTTTCAGGAAAATCAAATTACCGGTAATTAATTATCACTTTTGGACTGGTAAACATGTGGCTCGTTGATACGGACTCTCCCTGCTATTTTATATTTAATAATTGTTTTTAATATATTGTTTGCATAAAATTAATAATTATAAGACATTTTCAGCATTTTCTCTTCTTTAACCCTTGAATCACCCGTATCTTGGGTTGTGTTGTTATAATTCTTAAATATGTATTATATGGCCATGAATGAAATGTGTTTAACCCTGCATGCTTCATGTACATCCTCCTGTCAAACAAGGTTGGAAAGATTTTTTCCAGGATGAGAAGATGTTGGAGATTCATCTAGATCTGGAGAAACGACAGGGAGGGTGTGATGGAGGGAAGCACTGATAGCGGCCGCCTTCCTCACAGATAGGGAGCGTGTGATGGAGGGAAGCACTGATAGCCGCCGCCTTCCTCACAGATAGGGAGCGTGTGATGGAGGGAAGCACTGATAGCCGCCGCCTTCCTCACAGATAGGGAGCGTGTGATGGAGGGAAGCACTGATAGCCGCCGCCTTCCTCACAGATAGGGAGCGTGTGATGGAGGGAAGCACTGATAGCCGCCGCCTTCCTCACAGATAGGGAGCGTGTGATGGAGGGAAGCACTGATAGCGGCCGCCTTCCTCACAGATAGGGAGCGTGTGATGGAGGGAAGCACTGATAGCCGCCGCCTTCCCCACAGGTAGGGAGCGTGTGATGGAGGGAAGCACTGATAGCCGCCGCCTTCCCCACAGATAGGGAGCGTGTGATGGAGGGAAGCACTGATAGCCGCCACCTTCCCCACAGATAAGGAGCGTGTGATGGAGGAAAGCACTGATAGCCGCCACCTTCCCCACAGATAAGGAGCGTGTGATGGAGAGAAGCACTGATAGCGGCCGCCTTCCCCACAGATAAGGAGCGTGTGATGGAGGGAAGCACTGATAGCCGCCGCCTTCCCCACAGATAAGGAGCGTGTGATGGAGGGAAGCACTGATAGCCGCCGCCTTCCCCACAGATAAGGAGCATGTGATGGAGGGAAGCGCTGATAGCCGCCGCCTTCCCCACAGATAAGGAGCGTGTGATGGAGGGAAGCACTGATAGCCGCCGCCTTCCCCACAGATAAGGAGCGTGTGATGGAGGGAAGCCCTGATAGCCGCCGCCTTCCCCACAGATAAGGAGCGTGTGATGGAGGGAAGCACTGATAGCCGCCTCCTTCCCCACAGATAGGGAGCGTGTGATGGAGGGAAGCCCTGATAGCCGCTGCCTTCCCCACAGATAAGGAGCGTGTGATGGAGGGAAGCCCTGATAGCGGCCGCCTTCCACACAGATAGTTAACGTGTGATGGAGGGAAGCCCTGATAGCGGCCGCCTTCCCCACAGATAAGGAGCGTGTGATGGAGGGAAGCCCTGATAGCGGCCGCCTTCCCCACAGATAGGGAGCGTGTGATGGAGGGAGGCACTGATAGCTGCCGTCTTCCCCACTGATAAGGAGCGTGTGATGGAGGGAATCAGTGATAGCGGCCGCCTTCCCCACAGATAAGGGAGCGTGTGATGGAGGGAAGCACTGATAGCGGCCGCCTTCCCCACAGATAAGGGAGCGTGTGATGGAGGGAAGCACTGATAGCGGCCGCCTTCCCCACAGATAAGGAGCGTGTGATGGAGGAAAGCACTGATAGCCGCCGTCTTCCCCACAGATAAGGAGCGTGTGATAGAGGGAAGCACTGATAGCCGCCGCCTTCCCCACAGATAAGGAGCGTGTGATAGAGGGAAGCACTGATAGCCGCCGCCTTCCCCACAGATAGGGAGAGTGTGATGGAGGGAAGCACTGATAGCCGCCGCCTTCCCCACAGATAAGGAGCGTGTGATGGAGGGAAGCACTGATAGCGGCCGCCTTCCCCACAGATAAGGGAGCGTGTGATGGAGGGAAGCACTGATAGCCGCCGCCTTCCCCACAGATAAGGAGCGTGTGATAGAGGGAAGCACTGATAGCCGCCGCCTTCCCCATAGATAAGGAGCGTGTGATAGAGGGAAGCACTGATAGCCGCCGCCTTCCCCACAGATAGGGAATGTGTGATGGAGGGAAGCACTGATAGCCGCCGCCTTCCCCACAGATAGTGAGAGTGTGATGGAGGGAAGCACTGACAGCGGCCGCCTTCCCCACAGATAGGGAGCGTGTGATGGAGGGAAGCACTGATAGCGACCGCCTTCCCCACAGATAAGGAGCGTGTGATGGAGGGAAGCACTGATAGCGGCCGCCTTCCCCACAGATAAGGAGCGTGTGATGGAGGGAAGCACTGATAGCGACCGCCTTCCCCACAGATAAGGAGCGTGTGATGGAGGGAAGCACTGATAGCGGCCGCCTTCCCCACAGATAGGGAGTGTGTGATAGAGGGAAGCACTGATATTGGCCGCCTTCCCCACAGACAGGGAGCGTGTGATGGAGGGAAGCACTGATAGCGGCCGCCTTCCCCACAGATAAGGAGCGTGTGATGGAGGGAAGCACTGATAGCGGCCGCCTTCCCCACAGATAAGGAGCGTGTGATGGAGGGAAGCACTGATAGCGACCGCCTTCCCCACAGATAAGGAGCGTGTGATGGAGGGAAGCACTGATAGCGGCCGCCTTCCCCACAGATAAGGAGCGTGTGATGGAGGGAAGCACTGATAGCGGCCGCCTTCCCCACAGATAAGGAGCGTGTGATGGAGGGAAGCACTGATAGCGGCCGCCTTCCCAAAAAGATAGGGAGCGTGTGATGGAGGGAAGCACTGATAGCGGCCGCCTTCCCCACAGATAAGGAGCGTGTGATGGAGGGAAGCACTGATAGCGACCGCCTTCCCCACAGATAAGGAGCGTGTGATGGAGGGAAGCACTGATAGCCGCCGCCTTCCCCACAGATAAGGAGCGTGTGATGGAGGGAAGCACTGATAGCGGCCGCCTTCCCCACAGATAGGGAGCGTGTGATAGAGGGAAGCACTGATATCGGCCGCCTTCCCCACAGATAGGGAGCGTGTGATGGAGGGAAGCCCTGATAGCGGCCGCCTTCCCCACAGATAAGGAGCGTGTGATGGAGGGAAGCCCTGATAGCGACCGCCTTCCCCACAGATAGGGAGCGTGTGATAGAGGGAAGCACTGCTATCGGCCGCCTTCCCCACAGATAAGGAGCGTGTGATGGAGGGAAGCCCTGATAGCGACCGCCTTCCCCACAGATAAGGGAGCGTGTGATGGAGGGAAGCACTGATAGCCGCCGCCTTCCCCACAGATAAGGAGCGTGTGATGGAGGGAAGCACTGATAGCCGCCGCCTTCCCCACAGATAAGGAGCGTGTGATGGAGGGAAGGACTGATAGCGGCCGCCTTCCCCACAGATAGTGAGCGTGTGATGGAGGGAAGCGCTGATAGCCGCCGCCTTCCCCACAGATAAGGGAGCGTGTGATGGAGGGAAGCACTGATAGCGGCCGCCTTCCCCACAGATAGTGAGCGTGTGATGGAGGTAAGCACTGATATCCGCCGCCTTCCCCACAGATAGGGAGCGTGTGATGGAGGGAAGCACTGATAGCCGCCGCCTTCCCCACAGATAGTGAGCGTGTGATGGAGGGAAGCACTGATAGCGACCGCCTTCCCCACAGATAAGGAGCGTGTGATGGAGGGAAGCACTGATAGCGGCCGCCTTCCCCACAGATAAGGAGCGTGTGATGGAGGGAAGCACTGATAGCGGCCGCCTTCCCCACAGATAGGGAGCGTGTGATAGAGGGAAGCACTGATATCGGCCGCCTTCCCCACAGATAGGGAGCAAGTGATAGAGGGAAGCACTGATATCGGCCGCCTTCCCCACAGATAGGGAGCGTGTGATAGAGGGAAGCACTGATATCGGCCGCCTTCCCCACAGATAAGGAGCGTGTGATGGAGGGAAGCACTGATAGCGGCCGCCTTCCCCACAGATAGTGAGCGTGTGATGGAGGTAAGCACTGATAGCCGCCTCCTTCCCCACAGATAGGGAGCGTGTGATGGAGGGAAGCACTGATAGTTGCCGCCTTCCCCACAGATAAGGAGCGTGTGATGGATGGAAGCACTGATAGCGGCCGCCTTCCCCACAAATAAGGAGCGTGTGATGGAGGGAAGCACTGATAGCGACCGCCTTCCCCACAGATAGGGAGCGTGTGATGGAGGGAAGCACTGATAGCGACCGCCTTCCCCAGAGATAAGGAGCGTGTGATGGAGGGAAGCACTGATAGCGGCCGCCTTCCCCACAGATAGGGAGCGTGAGATGGAGGGAAGCACTGATAGCGGCCTCCTTCCCCACATATAAGGAGCGTGTGATGGAGGGAAGCACTGATAGCCGCCGCCTTCCCCACAGATAAGGAGCGTGTGATGGAGGGAAGCACTGATAGCCGCCGCCTTCCCCACAGATAGGGAGTGTGTGATGGAGGGAAGCACTGATAGCCGCTGCCTTCCCCACAGATAGGGAGCGTGTGATGGAGGGAAGCACTGATAACCGCCGCCTTCCCCACAGATAGGGAGCGTGTGATGGAGGGAAGCACTGATAGCCGCCGCCTTCCCCACAGATAGGGAGCGTGTGATGGAGGGAAGCACTGATAGCCGCCGCCTTCCCCACAGATAGGGAGTGTGTGATGGAGGGAAGCACTGATAGCCGCTGCCTTCCCCACAGATAGGGAGCGTGTGATGGAGGGAAGCACTGATAGCCGCCGCCTTCCCCACAGATAAGGAGCGTGTGATGGAGGGAAGCACTGATAGCAGCCGCCTTCCCCACAGATAGGGAGCGTGTGATGGAGGGAAGCACTGATAGCGGCCGCCTTCCCCACAGATAGGGAGCGTGTGATGGAAGGAAGCACTGATAGCCACCGCCTTCCCCACAGATAAGGAGCGTGTGATGGAGGGAAGCACTGATAGCGGCCGCCTTCCCCACAGATAAGGAGCGTGAGATGGAGGGAAGCACTGATAGCGGTCGCCTTCCCCACAGATAGGGAGCGTGTGATGGAAGGAAGCACTGATAGCCGCCGCCTTCCCCACAGATAAGGAGCGTGAGATGGAGGGAAGCACTGATAGCGGTCGCCTTCCCCACAGATAGGGAGCGTGTGATGGAAGGAAGCACTGATAGCCGCAGCCTTCCCCACAGATAAGGAGCGTGTGATGGAGGGAAGCACTGATAGCCGCCGCCTTCCCCATAGATAAGGAGCTTGTGATGGATGGAAGCACTGATAGCTGCCGCCTTCTCCACAGATAGGGAGCGTGTGATGGAGGGAAGCACTGATAGCCGCCGCCTTCCCCACAGATAAGGAGCGTGTGATGGAGGGAAGCACTGATATCGGCCTCCTTCCCCACAGATAGGGAGCGTGTGATGGAGGGAAGCACTGATAGCGGCCGCCTTCCCCACAGATAGGGAGCGTGTGATGGAGGGAAGCATAGATAGCCGCCGCCTTCCCCATAGATAAGGAGCGTGTGCTGGAGGGAATCACTGATAGCGGCCGCCTTCCCCACAGATAAGGGAGCGTGTGATGGAGGGAAGCACTGATAGCGGCCGCCTTCCCCACAGATAAGGAGCGTGTGATGGAGGAAAGCACTGATAGCCGCCGTCTTCCCCACAGATAAGGAGCGTGTGATAGAGGGAAGCACTGATAGCCGCCGCCTTCCCCACAGATAAGGAGCGTGTGATAGAGGGAAGCACTGATAGCCGCCGCCTTCCCCACAGATAGGGAGAGTGTGATGGAGGGAAGCACTGATAGCCGCCGCCTTCCCCACAGATAAGGAGCGTGTGATGGAGGGAAGCACTGATAGCGGCCGCCTTCCCCACAGATAAGGGAGCGTGTGATGGAGGGAAGCACTGATAGCCGCCGCCTTCCCCACAGATAAGGAGCGTGTGATAGAGGGAAGCACTGATAGCCGCCGCCTTCCCCATAGATAAGGAGCGTGTGATAGAGGGAAGCACTGATAGCCGCCGCCTTCCCCACAGATAGGGAATGTGTGATGGAGGGAAGCACTGATAGCCGCCGCCTTCCCCACAGATAGTGAGAGTGTGATGGAGGGAAGCACTGACAGCGGCCGCCTTCCCCACAGATAGGGAGCGTGTGATGGAGGGAAGCACTGATAGCGACCGCCTTCCCCACAGATAAGGAGCGTGTGATGGAGGGAAGCACTGATAGCGGCCGCCTTCCCCACAGATAAGGAGCGTGTGATGGAGGGAAGCACTGATAGCGGCCGCCTTCCCCACAGATAGTGAGCGTGTGATGGAGGGAAGCGCTGATAGCCGCCGCCTTCCCCACAGATAAGGGAGCGTGTGATGGAGGGAAGCACTGATAGCGGCCGCCTTCCCCACAGATAGTGAGCGTGTGATGGAGGTAAGCACTGATATCCGCCGCCTTCCCCACAGATAGGGAGCGTGTGATGGAGGGAAGCACTGATAGCCGCCGCCTTCCCCACAGATAGTGAGCGTGTGATGGAGGGAAGCACTGATAGCGACCGCCTTCCCCACAGATAAGGAGCGTGTGATGGAGGGAAGCACTGATAGCGGCCGCCTTCCCCACAGATAAGGAGCGTGTGATGGAGGGAAGCACTGATAGCGGCCGCCTTCCCCACAGATAGGGAGCGTGTGATAGAGGGAAGCACTGATATCGGCCGCCTTCCCCACAGATAGGGAGCAAGTGATAGAGGGAAGCACTGATATCGGCCGCCTTCCCCACAGATAGGGAGCGTGTGATAGAGGGAAGCACTGATATCGGCCGCCTTCCCCACAGATAAGGAGCGTGTGATGGAGGGAAGCACTGATAGCGGCCGCCTTCCCCACAGATAGTGAGCGTGTGATGGAGGTAAGCACTGATAGCCGCCTCCTTCCCCACAGATAGGGAGCGTGTGATGGAGGGAAGCACTGATAGTTGCCGCCTTCCCCACAGATAAGGAGCGTGTGATGGATGGAAGCACTGATAGCGGCCGCCTTCCCCACAAATAAGGAGCGTGTGATGGAGGGAAGCACTGATAGCGACCGCCTTCCCCACAGATAGGGAGCGTGTGATGGAGGGAAGCACTGATAGCGACCGCCTTCCCCAGAGATAAGGAGCGTGTGATGGAGGGAAGCACTGATAGCGGCCGCCTTCCCCACAGATAGGGAGCGTGAGATGGAGGGAAGCACTGATAGCGGCCTCCTTCCCCACATATAAGGAGCGTGTGATGGAGGGAAGCACTGATAGCCGCCGCCTTCCCCACAGATAAGGAGCGTGTGATGGAGGGAAGCACTGATAGCCGCCGCCTTCCCCACAGATAGGGAGTGTGTGATGGAGGGAAGCACTGATAGCCGCTGCCTTCCCCACAGATAGGGAGCGTGTGATGGAGGGAAGCACTGATAACCGCCGCCTTCCCCACAGATAGGGAGCGTGTGATGGAGGGAAGCACTGATAGCCGCCGCCTTCCCCACAGATAGGGAGCGTGTGATGGAGGGAAGCACTGATAGCCGCCGCCTTCCCCACAGATAGGGAGTGTGTGATGGAGGGAAGCACTGATAGCCGCTGCCTTCCCCACAGATAGGGAGCGTGTGATGGAGGGAAGCACTGATAGCCGCCGCCTTCCCCACAGATAAGGAGCGTGTGATGGAGGGAAGCACTGATAGCAGCCGCCTTCCCCACAGATAGGGAGCGTGTGATGGAGGGAAGCACTGATAGCGGCCGCCTTCCCCACAGATAGGGAGCGTGTGATGGAAGGAAGCACTGATAGCCACCGCCTTCCCCACAGATAAGGAGCGTGTGATGGAGGGAAGCACTGATAGCGGCCGCCTTCCCCACAGATAAGGAGCGTGAGATGGAGGGAAGCACTGATAGCGGTCGCCTTCCCCACAGATAGGGAGCGTGTGATGGAAGGAAGCACTGATAGCCGCCGCCTTCCCCACAGATAAGGAGCGTGAGATGGAGGGAAGCACTGATAGCGGTCGCCTTCCCCACAGATAGGGAGCGTGTGATGGAAGGAAGCACTGATAGCCGCAGCCTTCCCCACAGATAAGGAGCGTGTGATGGAGGGAAGCACTGATAGCCGCCGCCTTCCCCATAGATAAGGAGCTTGTGATGGATGGAAGCACTGATAGCTGCCGCCTTCTCCACAGATAGGGAGCGTGTGATGGAGGGAAGCACTGATAGCCGCCGCCTTCCCCACAGATAAGGAGCGTGTGATGGAGGGAAGCACTGATATCGGCCTCCTTCCCCACAGATAGGGAGCGTGTGATGGAGGGAAGCACTGATAGCGGCCGCCTTCCCCACAGATAGGGAGCGTGTGATGGAGGGAAGCATAGATAGCCGCCGCCTTCCCCATAGATAAGGAGCGTGTGCTGGAGGGAATCACTGATAGCGGCCGCCTTCCCCACAGATAAGGGAGCGTGTGATGGAGGGAAGCACTGATAGCGGCCGCCTTCCCCACAGATAAGGAGCGTGTGATGGAGGAAAGCACTGATAGCCGCCGTCTTCCCCACAGATAAGGAGCGTGTGATAGAGGGAAGCACTGATAGCCGCCGCCTTCCCCACAGATAAGGAGCGTGTGATAGAGGGAAGCACTGATAGCCGCCGCCTTCCCCACAGATAGGGAGAGTGTGATGGAGGGAAGCACTGATAGCCGCCGCCTTCCCCACAGATAAGGAGCGTGTGATGGAGGGAAGCACTGATAGCGGCCGCCTTCCCCACAGATAAGGGAGCGTGTGATGGAGGGAAGCACTGATAGCCGCCGCCTTCCCCACAGATAAGGAGCGTGTGATAGAGGGAAGCACTGATAGCCGCCGCCTTCCCCATAGATAAGGAGCGTGTGATAGAGGGAAGCACTGATAGCCGCCGCCTTCCCCACAGATAGGGAATGTGTGATGGAGGGAAGCACTGATAGCCGCCGCCTTCCCCACAGATAGTGAGAGTGTGATGGAGGGAAGCACTGACAGCGGCCGCCTTCCCCACAGATAGGGAGCGTGTGATGGAGGGAAGCACTGATAGCGACCGCCTTCCCCACAGATAAGGAGCGTGTGATGGAGGGAAGCACTGATAGCGGCCGCCTTCCCCACAGATAAGGAGCGTGTGATGGAGGGAAGCACTGATAGCGACCGCCTTCCCCACAGATAAGGAGCGTGTGATGGAGGGAAGCACTGATAGCGGCCGCCTTCCCCACAGATAGGGAGTGTGTGATAGAGGGAAGCACTGATATTGGCCGCCTTCCCCACAGACAGGGAGCGTGTGATGGAGGGAAGCACTGATAGCGGCCGCCTTCCCCACAGATAAGGAGCGTGTGATGGAGGGAAGCACTGATAGCGGCCGCCTTCCCCACAGATAAGGAGCGTGTGATGGAGGGAAGCACTGATAGCGACCGCCTTCCCCACAGATAAGGAGCTTGTGATGGAGGGAAGCACTGATAGCGGCCGCCTTCCCCACAGATAAGGAGCGTGTGATGGAGGGAAGCACTGATAGCGGCCGCCTTCCCCACAGATAAGGAGCGTGTGATGGAGGGAAGCACTGATAGCGGCCGCCTTCCCAAAAAGATAGGGAGCGTGTGATGGAGGGAAGCACTGATAGCGGCCGCCTTCCCCACAGATAAGGAGCGTGTGATGGAGGGAAGCACTGATAGCGACCGCCTTCCCCACAGATAAGGAGCGTGTGATGGAGGGAAGCACTGATAGCCGCCGCCTTCCCCACAGATAAGGAGCGTGTGATGGAGGGAAGCACTGATAGCGGCCGCCTTCCCCACAGATAGGGAGCGTGTGATAGAGGGAAGCACTGATATCGGCCGCCTTCCCCACAGATAGGGAGCGTGTGATGGAGGGAAGCCCTGATAGCGGCCGCCTTCCCCACAGATAAGGAGCGTGTGATGGAGGGAAGCCCTGATAGCGACCGCCTTCCCCACAGATAGGGAGCGTGTGATAGAGGGAAGCACTGCTATCGGCCGCCTTCCCCACAGATAAGGAGCGTGTGATGGAGGGAAGCCCTGATAGCGACCGCCTTCCCCACAGATAAGGGAGCGTGTGATGGAGGGAAGCACTGATAGCCGCCGCCTTCCCCACAGATAAGGAGCGTGTGATGGAGGGAAGCACTGATAGCCGCCGCCTTCCCCACAGATAAGGAGCGTGTGATGGAGGGAAGGACTGATAGCGGCCGCCTTCCCCACAGATAGTGAGCGTGTGATGGAGGGAAGCGCTGATAGCCGCCGCCTTCCCCACAGATAAGGGAGCGTGTGATGGAGGGAAGCACTGATAGCGGCCGCCTTCCCCACAGATAGTGAGCGTGTGATGGAGGTAAGCACTGATATCCGCCGCCTTCCCCACAGATAGGGAGCGTGTGATGGAGGGAAGCACTGATAGCCGCCGCCTTCCCCACAGATAGTGAGCGTGTGATGGAGGGAAGCACTGATAGCGACCGCCTTCCCCACAGATAAGGAGCGTGTGATGGAGGGAAGCACTGATAGCGGCCGCCTTCCCCACAGATAAGGAGCGTGTGATGGAGGGAAGCACTGATAGCGGCCGCCTTCCCCACAGATAGGGAGCGTGTGATAGAGGGAAGCACTGATATCGGCCGCCTTCCCCACAGATAGGGAGCAAGTGATAGAGGGAAGCACTGATATCGGCCGCCTTCCCCACAGATAGGGAGCGTGTGATAGAGGGAAGCACTGATATCGGCCGCCTTCCCCACAGATAAGGAGCGTGTGATGGAGGGAAGCACTGATAGCGGCCGCCTTCCCCACAGATAGTGAGCGTGTGATGGAGGTAAGCACTGATAGCCGCCTCCTTCCCCACAGATAGGGAGCGTGTGATGGAGGGAAGCACTGATAGTTGCCGCCTTCCCCACAGATAAGGAGCGTGTGATGGATGGAAGCACTGATAGCGGCCGCCTTCCCCACAAATAAGGAGCGTGTGATGGAGGGAAGCACTGATAGCGACCGCCTTCCCCACAGATAGGGAGCGTGTGATGGAGGGAAGCACTGATAGCGACCGCCTTCCCCAGAGATAAGGAGCGTGTGATGGAGGGAAGCACTGATAGCGGCCGCCTTCCCCACAGATAGGGAGCGTGAGATGGAGGGAAGCACTGATAGCGGCCTCCTTCCCCACATATAAGGAGCGTGTGATGGAGGGAAGCACTGATAGCCGCCGCCTTCCCCACAGATAACGAGCGTGTGATGGAGGGAAGCACTGATAGCCGCCGCCTTCCCCACAGATAGGGAGTGTGTGATGGAGGGAAGCACTGATAGCCGCTGCCTTCCCCACAGATAGGGAGCGTGTGATGGAGGGAAGCACTGATAACCGCCGCCTTCCCCACAGATAGGGAGCGTGTGATGGAGGGAAGCACTGATAGCCGCCGCCTTCCCCACAGATAGGGAGCGTGTGATGGAGGGAAGCACTGATAGCCGCCGCCTTCCCCACAGATAGGGAGTGTGTGATGGAGGGAAGCACTGATAGCCGCTGCCTTCCCCACAGATAGGGAGCGTGTGATGGAGGGAAGCACTGATAGCCGCCGCCTTCCCCACAGATAAGGAGCGTGTGATGGAGGGAAGCACTGATAGCAGCCGCCTTCCCCACAGATAGGGAGCGTGTGATGGAGGGAAGCACTGATAGCGGCCGCCTTCCCCACAGATAGGGAGCGTGTGATGGAAGGAAGCACTGATAGCCACCGCCTTCCCCACAGATAAGGAGCGTGTGATGGAGGGAAGCACTGATAGCGGCCGCCTTCCCCACAGATAAGGAGCGTGAGATGGAGGGAAGCACTGATAGCGGTCGCCTTCCCCACAGATAGGGAGCGTGTGATGGAAGGAAGCACTGATAGCCGCCGCCTTCCCCACAGATAAGGAGCGTGAGATGGAGGGAAGCACTGATAGCGGTCGCCTTCCCCACAGATAGGGAGCGTGTGATGGAAGGAAGCACTGATAGCCGCAGCCTTCCCCACAGATAAGGAGCGTGTGATGGAGGGAAGCACTGATAGCCGCCGCCTTCCCCATAGATAAGGAGCTTGTGATGGATGGAAGCACTGATAGCTGCCGCCTTCTCCACAGATAGGGAGCGTGTGATGGAGGGAAGCACTGATAGCCGCCGCCTTCCCCACAGATAAGGAGCGTGTGATGGAGGGAAGCACTGATATCGGCCTCCTTCCCCACAGATAGGGAGCGTGTGATGGAGGGAAGCACTGATAGCGGCCGCCTTCCCCACAGATAGGGAGCGTGTGATGGAGGGAAGCATAGATAGCCGCCGCCTTCCCCATAGATAAGGAGCGTGTGCTGGAGGGAATCACTGATAGCGGCCGCCTTCCCCACAGATAAGGGAGCGTGTGATGGAGGGAAGCACTGATAGCCGCCGCCTTCCCCACAGATAAGGAGCGTGTGATGGAGGGAAGCCCTGATAGCCGCCGCCTTCCCCACAGATAAGGAGCGTGTGATGGAGGGAAGCACTGATAGCCGCCGCCTTCCCCACAGATAGGGAGCGTGTGATGGAGGGAAGCACTGATAGCGGCCGCCTTCCCCACAGATAAGGAGCGTGTGATGGAGGGAAGCACTGATAGCGACCGCCTTCCCCACAGATAAGGAGCGTGTGATGGAGGGAAGCGCTGATAGCCGCCGCCTTCCCCACAGATAAGGAGCGTGTGATGGAGGCAAGCACTGATAGCGGCCTCCTTCCCCACAGATAGGGAGCGTGTGATGGAGGGAAGCACTGATAGCCGCCGCCTTCCCCACAGATAAGGAGCGTGTGATGGAGGGAAGCACTGATAGCCGCCGCCTTCCCCACAGATAAGGAGCGTGTGATGGAGGGAAGCACTGATAGCCGCCGCCTTCCCCACAGATAGGGAGCGTGTGATGGAGGGAAGCACTGATAGCCGCCGCCTTCCCCACAGATAAGGAGCGTGTGATGGAGGGAAGCACTGATAGCAGCCGCCTTCCCCACAGATAGGGAGCGTGTGATGGAGGGAAGCACTGATAGCGGCCGCCTTCCCCACAGATATGGAGCGTGTGATGGAAGGAAGCACTGATAGCCGCCGCCTTCCCCACAGATAAGGAGCGTGTGATGGAGGGAAGCACTGATAGCCGCCGCCTTCCCCACAGATAAGGAGCGTGTGATGGAGGGAAGCACTGATAGCCGCCGCCTTCCCCACAGATAAGGAGCGTGTGATGGAGGGAAGCACTGATAGCCGCCGCCTTCCCCATAGATAAGAAGCTTGTGATGGATGGAAGCACTGATAGCCGCCGCCTTTCCCACAGATAGGGAGCGTGTGATGGAGGGAAGCACTGATAGCCGCCGCCTTCCCCACAGATAAGGAGCGTGTGATGGAGGGAAGCACTGATATCGGCCTCCTTCCCCACAGATAGGGAGAGTGTGATGGAGGGAAGCACTGATAGCGGCCGCCTTCCCCACAGATAGGGAGCGTGTGATGGAGGGAAACATTGATAGCCGCCGCCTTCCCCATAGATAAGGAGCGTGTGATGGAGGGAATCACTGATAGCGGCCGCCTTCCCCACAGATAGTTAGCGTGTGATGGAGGGAAGACCTGATAGCGGCCGCCTTCCCCACAGATAAGGGAGCGTGTGATGGAGGGAAGCACTGATAGCCGCCGCTTTCCCCATAGATAAGGAGCTTGTGATGGATGGAAGCACTGATAGCCGCCGCCTTCCCCACAGATAGGGAGCGTGTGATGGAGGGAAGCACTGATAGCGGCCGCCTTCCCCACAGATAAGGAGCGTGTGATGGAGGGAAGCACTGGTAGCCGCCGCCTTCCCCATAGATAAGGAGCTTGTGATGGATGGAAGCACTGATAGCCGCCGCCTTCCCCACAGATAGGGAGCGTGTGATGGAGGGAAGCACTGATAGCTGCCGTCTTCCCCACAGATAAGGAGCGTGTGATGGAGGGAAGCACTGATAGCGGCCGCCTTCCCCACAGATAAGGGAGCGTGTGATGGAGGGAAGCACTGATAGCCGCCGCCTTCCCCACAGATAAGGGAGCGTGTGATGGAGGGAAGCACTGATAGCCGCCGCCTTCCCCACAGATAAGGAGCGTGTGATGGAGGGAAGCACTGATAGCGGCCGCCTTCCCCACAGATAAGGAGCGTGTGATGGAGGGAAGCACTGATAGCGGCCGTCTTCCCCACAGATCAGGAGCTTGTGATGAATGGAAGCAGTGATAGCGGCTGCCTTCCCCACAGATAGGGAGCGTGTGATAGAGGGAAGCACTGATAGCCGCCGTCTTCCCCACAGATCAGGAGCTTGTGATGGATGGAAGCACTGATAGCCGCCGTCTTCCCCACAGATCAGGAGCTTGTGATGGATGGAAGCACTGATAGCCGCCGCCTTCCCCACAGATAAGGGAGCGTGTGATGTAGGGAAGCACTGATAGCCGCCGCCTTCCCCACAGATAAGGGAGCGTGTGATGGAGGGAAGCACTGATAGCCGCCGTCTTCCCCACAGATAAGGAGCATGTGATGGAGGGAAGCACTGATAGCCGCTGACTTCCCCACAGATAAGGAGCGTGTGATAGAGGGAAGCACTGATAGCGGCCGCCTTCCCCACAGATAGTTAGCGTGTGATGGAGGGAAGCACTGATAGCGGCCGCCTTCCCCACAGATAGGGAGCGTGTGATGGAGGGAAGCACTGATAGCTGCCGTCTTCCCCACAGATAAGGAGCGTGTGATGGAGGGAAGCACTGATAGCCGCCGCCTTCCCCACAGATAAGGAGCGTGTGATGGAGGGAAGGACTGATAGCGGCCGCCTTCCCCACAGATAGTGAGCGTGTGATGGAGGGAAGCGCTGATAGCCGCCGCCTTCCCCACAGATAAGGGAGCGTGTGATGGAGGGAAGCACTGATAGCGGCCGCCTTCCCCACAGATAGTGAGCGTGTGATGGAGGTAAGCACTGATATCCGCCGCCTTCCCCACAGATAGGGAGCGTGTGATGGAGGGAAGCACTGATAGCCGCCGCCTTCCCCACAGATAGTGAGCGTGTGATGGAGGGAAGCACTGATAGCGACCGCCTTCCCCACAGATAAGGAGCGTGTGATGGAGGGAAGCACTGATAGCGGCCGCCTTCCCCACAGATAAGGAGCGTGTGATGGAGGGAAGCACTGATAGCGGCCGCCTTCCCCACAGATAGGGAGCGTGTGATAGAGGGAAGCACTGATATCGGCCGCCTTCCCCACAGATAGGGAGCAAGTGATAGAGGGAAGCACTGATATCGGCCGCCTTCCCCACAGATAGGGAGCGTGTGATAGAGGGAAGCACTGATATCGGCCGCCTTCCCCACAGATAAGGAGCGTGTGATGGAGGGAAGCACTGATAGCGGCCGCCTTCCCCACAGATAGTGAGCGTGTGATGGAGGTAAGCACTGATAGCCGCCTCCTTCCCCACAGATAGGGAGCGTGTGATGGAGGGAAGCACTGATAGTTGCCGCCTTCCCCACAGATAAGGAGCGTGTGATGGATGGAAGCACTGATAGCGGCCGCCTTCCCCACAAATAAGGAGCGTGTGATGGAGGGAAGCACTGATAGCGACCGCCTTCCCCACAGATAGGGAGCGTGTGATGGAGGGAAGCACTGATAGCGACCGCCTTCCCCAGAGATAAGGAGCGTGTGATGGAGGGAAGCACTGATAGCGGCCGCCTTCCCCACAGATAGGGAGCGTGAGATGGAGGGAAGCACTGATAGCGGCCTCCTTCCCCACATATAAGGAGCGTGTGATGGAGGGAAGCACTGATAGCCGCCGCCTTCCCCACAGATAAGGAGCGTGTGATGGAGGGAAGCACTGATAGCCGCCGCCTTCCCCACAGATAGGGAGTGTGTGATGGAGGGAAGCACTGATAGCCGCTGCCTTCCCCACAGATAGGGAGCGTGTGATGGAGGGAAGCACTGATAACCGCCGCCTTCCCCACAGATAGGGAGCGTGTGATGGAGGGAAGCACTGATAGCCGCCGCCTTCCCCACAGATAGGGAGCGTGTGATGGAGGGAAGCACTGATAGCCGCCGCCTTCCCCACAGATAGGGAGTGTGTGATGGAGGGAAGCACTGATAGCCGCTGCCTTCCCCACAGATAGGGAGCGTGTGATGGAGGGAAGCACTGATAGCCGCCGCCTTCCCCACAGATAAGGAGCGTGTGATGGAGGGAAGCACTGATAGCAGCCGCCTTCCCCACAGATAGGGAGCGTGTGATGGAGGGAAGCACTGATAGCGGCCGCCTTCCCCACAGATAGGGAGCGTGTGATGGAAGGAAGCACTGATAGCCACCGCCTTCCCCACAGATAAGGAGCGTGTGATGGAGGGAAGCACTGATAGCGGCCGCCTTCCCCACAGATAAGGAGCGTGAGATGGAGGGAAGCACTGATAGCGGTCGCCTTCCCCACAGATAGGGAGCGTGTGATGGAAGGAAGCACTGATAGCCGCCGCCTTCCCCACAGATAAGGAGCGTGAGATGGAGGGAAGCACTGATAGCGGTCGCCTTCCCCACAGATAGGGAGCGTGTGATGGAAGGAAGCACTGATAGCCGCAGCCTTCCCCACAGATAAGGAGCGTGTGATGGAGGGAAGCACTGATAGCCGCCGCCTTCCCCATAGATAAGGAGCTTGTGATGGATGGAAGCACTGATAGCTGCCGCCTTCTCCACAGATAGGGAGCGTGTGATGGAGGGAAGCACTGATAGCCGCCGCCTTCCCCACAGATAAGGAGCGTGTGATGGAGGGAAGCACTGATATCGGCCTCCTTCCCCACAGATAGGGAGCGTGTGATGGAGGGAAGCACTGATAGCCGCTGCCTTCCCCACAGATAGGGAGCGTGTGATGGAGGGAAGCACTGATAACCGCCGCCTTCCCCACAGATAGGGAGCGTGTGATGGAGGGAAGCACTGATAGCCGCCGCCTTCCCCACAGATAGGGAGCGTGTGATGGAGGGAAGCACTGATAGCCGCCGCCTTCCCCACAGATAGGGAGTGTGTGATGGAGGGAAGCACTGATAGCCGCTGCCTTCCCCACAGATAGGGAGCGTGTGATGGAGGGAAGCACTGATAGCCGCCGCCTTCCCCACAGATAAGGAGCGTGTGATGGAGGGAAGCACTGATAGCAGCCGCCTTCCCCACAGATAGGGAGCGTGTGATGGAGGGAAGCACTGATAGCGGCCGCCTTCCCCACAGATAGGGAGCGTGTGATGGAAGGAAGCACTGATAGCCACCGCCTTCCCCACAGATAAGGAGCGTGTGATGGAGGGAAGCACTGATAGCGGCCGCCTTCCCCACAGATAAGGAGCGTGAGATGGAGGGAAGCACTGATAGCGGTCGCCTTCCCCACAGATAGGGAGCGTGTGATGGAAGGAAGCACTGATAGCCGCCGCCTTCCCCACAGATAAGGAGCGTGAGATGGAGGGAAGCACTGATAGCGGTCGCCTTCCCCACAGATAGGGAGCGTGTGATGGAAGGAAGCACTGATAGCCGCAGCCTTCCCCACAGATAAGGAGCGTGTGATGGAGGGAAGCACTGATAGCCGCCGCCTTCCCCATAGATAAGGAGCTTGTGATGGATGGAAGCACTGATAGCTGCCGCCTTCTCCACAGATAGGGAGCGTGTGATGGAGGGAAGCACTGATAGCCGCCGCCTTCCCCACAGATAAGGAGCGTGTGATGGAGGGAAGCACTGATATCGGCCTCCTTCCCCACAGATAGGGAGCGTGTGATGGAGGGAAGCACTGATAGCGGCCGCCTTCCCCACAGATAGGGAGCGTGTGATGGAGGGAAGCATAGATAGCCGCCGCCTTCCCCATAGATAAGGAGCGTGTGCTGGAGGGAATCACTGATAGCGGCCGCCTTCCCCACAGATAAGGGAGCGTGTGATGGAGGGAAGCACTGATAGCCGCCGCCTTCCCCACAGATAAGGAGCGTGTGATGGAGGGAAGCCCTGATAGCCGCCGCCTTCCCCACAGATAAGGAGCGTGTGATGGAGGGAAGCACTGATAGCCGCCGCCTTCCCCACAGATAGGGAGCGTGTGATGGAGGGAAGCACTGATAGCGGCCGCCTTCCCCACAGATAAGGAGCGTGTGATGGAGGGAAGCACTGATAGCGACCGCCTTCCCCACAGATAAGGAGCGTGTGATGGAGGGAAGCGCTGATAGCCGCCGCCTTCCCCACAGATAAGGAGCGTGTGATGGAGGCAAGCACTGATAGCGGCCTCCTTCCCCACAGATAGGGAGCGTGTGATGGAGGGAAGCACTGATAGCCGCCGCCTTCCCCACAGATAAGGAGCGTGTGATGGAGGGAAGCACTGATAGCCGCCGCCTTCCCCACAGATAAGGAGCGTGTGATGGAGGGAAGCACTGATAGCCGCCGCCTTCCCCACAGATAGGGAGCGTGTGATGGAGGGAAGCACTGATAGCCGCCGCCTTCCCCACAGATAAGGAGCGTGTGATGGAGGGAAGCACTGATAGCAGCCGCCTTCCCCACAGATAGGGAGCGTGTGATGGAGGGAAGCACTGATAGCGGCCGCCTTCCCCACAGATATGGAGCGTGTGATGGAAGGAAGCACTGATAGCCGCCGCCTTCCCCACAGATAAGGAGCGTGTGATGGAGGGAAGCACTGATAGCCGCCGCCTTCCCCACAGATAAGGAGCGTGTGATGGAGGGAAGCACTGATAGCCGCCGCCTTCCCCACAGATAAGGAGCGTGTGATGGAGGGAAGCACTGATAGCCGCCGCCTTCCCCATAGATAAGAAGCTTGTGATGGATGGAAGCACTGATAGCCGCCGCCTTTCCCACAGATAGGGAGCGTGTGATGGAGGGAAGCACTGATAGCCGCCGCCTTCCCCACAGATAAGGAGCGTGTGATGGAGGGAAGCACTGATATCGGCCTCCTTCCCCACAGATAGGGAGAGTGTGATGGAGGGAAGCACTGATAGCGGCCGCCTTCCCCACAGATAGGGAGCGTGTGATGGAGGGAAACATTGATAGCCGCCGCCTTCCCCATAGATAAGGAGCGTGTGATGGAGGGAATCACTGATAGCGGCCGCCTTCCCCACAGATAGTTAGCGTGTGATGGAGGGAAGACCTGATAGCGGCCGCCTTCCCCACAGATAAGGGAGCGTGTGATGGAGGGAAGCACTGATAGCCGCCGCTTTCCCCATAGATAAGGAGCTTGTGATGGATGGAAGCACTGATAGCCGCCGCCTTCCCCACAGATAGGGAGCGTGTGATGGAGGGAAGCACTGATAGCGGCCGCCTTCCCCACAGATAAGGAGCGTGTGATGGAGGGAAGCACTGATAGCCGCCGCCTTCCCCATAGATAAGGAGCTTGTGATGGATGGAAGCACTGATAGCCGCCGCCTTCCCCACAGATAGGGAGCGTGTGATGGAGGGAAGCACTGATAGCTGCCGTCTTCCCCACAGATAAGGAGCGTGTGATGGAGGGAAGCACTGATAGCGGCCGCCTTCCCCACAGATAAGGGAGCGTGTGATGGAGGGAAGCACTGATAGCCGCCGCCTTCCCCACAGATAAGGGAGCGTGTGATGGAGGGAAGCACTGATAGCCGCCGCCTTCCCCACAGATAAGGAGCGTGTGATGGAGGGAAGCACTGATAGCGGCCGCCTTCCCCACAGATAAGGAGCGTGTGATGGAGGGAAGCACTGATAGCGGCCGTCTTCCCCACAGATCAGGAGCTTGTGATGAATGGAAGCACTGATAGCGGCTGCCTTCCCCACAGATAGGGAGCGTGTGATAGAGGGAAGCACTGATAGCCGCCGTCTTCCCCACAGATCAGGAGCTTGTGATGGATGGAAGCACTGATAGCCGCCGTCTTCCCCACAGATCAGGAGCTTGTGATGGATGGAAGCACTGATAGCCGCCGCCTTCCCCACAGATAAGGGAGCGTGTGATGTAGGGAAGCACTGATAGCCGCCGCCTTCCCCACAGATAAGGGAGCGTGTGATGGAGGGAAGCACTGATAGCCGCCGTCTTCCCCACAGATAAGGAGCGTGTGATGGAGGGAAGCACTGATAGCCGCTGACTTCCCCACAGATAAGGAGCGTGTGATAGAGGGAAGCACTGATAGCGGCCGCCTTCCCCACAGATAGTTAGCGTGTGATGGAGGGAAGCACTGATAGCGGCCGCCTTCCCCACAGATAGGGAGCGTGTGATGGAGGGAAGCACTGATAGCTGCCGTCTTCCCCACAGATAAGGAGCGTGTGATGGAGGGAAGCACTGATAGCGGCCGCCTTCCCCACAGATAAGGGAGCGTGTGATGGAGGGAAGCACTGATAGCCGCCGCCTTCCCCACAGATAAGGGAGCGTGTGATGGAGGGAAGCACTGATAGCCGCCGTCTTCCCCACAGATAAGGAGCTTGTGATGGAGGGAAGCACTGATAGCTGCCGCCTTCCCCACAGATAAGGGAGCGTGTGATAGAGGGAAGCACTGATAGCCGCCGCCTTCCCCATAGATAAGGAGCGTGTGATAGAGGGAAGCACTGATAGCCGCCGCCTTCCCCACAGATAGGGAGCGTGTGATGGAGGGAAGCGCTGATAGCGGCCGCCTTCCCCACAGATAGGGAGCGTGTGATGGAGGGAAGCACTGATAGCCGCCTCCTTCCCCACAGATAAGGAGCGTGTGATGGAGGGAAGCACTGATAGCCGCCGCCTTCCCCACAGATAGGGAGCGTGTGATGGAGGGAAGCACTGATAGTCGCCGCCTTCCCTATAGATAAGGAGCGTGTGATGGAGGGAAGCACTGATAGCCGCCGCCTTCCCCACAGATAGGGAGCTTGTGATGGAGGGAAGACCTGATAGCGGCCGCCTTCCCCACAGATAAGGGAGCGTGTGATGGAGGGAAGCACTGATAGCCGCCGTTTTCCCCATAGATAAGGAGCTTGTGATGGATGGAAGCACTGATAGCCGCCGCCTTCCCCACAGATAGGGAGCGTGTGATGGAGGGAAGCACTGATAGCGGCCGCCTTCCCCACAGATAAGGAGCGTGTGATGGAGGGAAGCACTGATAGCCGCCGCCTTCCCCATAGATAAGGAGCTTGTGATGGATGGAAGCACTGATAGCCGCCGCCTTCCCCACAGATAGGGAGCGTGTGATGGAGGGAAGCACTGATAGCTGCCGTCTTCCCCACAGATAAGGAGCGTGTGATGGAGGGAAGCACTGATAGCGGCCGCCTTCCCCACAGATAAGGGAGCGTGTGATGGAGGGAAGCACTGATAGCCGCCGCCTTCCCCACAGATAAGGGAGCGTGTGATGGAGGGAAGCACTGATAGCCGCCGCCTTCCCCACAGATAAGGAGCGTGTGATGGAGGGAAGCACTGATAGCGGCCGCCTTCCCCACAGATAAGGAGCGTGTGATGGAGGGAAGCACTGATAGCGGCCGTCTTCCCCACAGATCAGGAGCTTGTGATTAATGGAAGCACTGATAGCGGCTGCCTTCCCCACAGATAGGGAGCGTGTGATAGAGGGAAGCACTGATAGCCGCCGTCTTCCCCACAGATCAGGAGCTTGTGATGGATGGAAGCACTGATAGCCGCCGTCTTCCCCACAGATCAGGAGCTTGTGATGGATGGAAGCACTGATAGCCGCCGCCTTCCCCACAGATAAGGGAGCGTGTGATGTAGGGAAGCACTGATAGCCGCCGCCTTCCCCACAGATAAGGGAGCGTGTGATGGAGGGAAGCACTGATAGCCGCCGTCTTCCCCACAGATAAGGAGCGTGTGATGGAGGGAAGCACTGATAGCCGCTGACTTCCCCACAGATAAGGAGCGTGTGATAGAGGGAAGCACTGATAGCGGCCGCCTTCCCCACAGATAGTTAGCGTGTGATGGAGGAAAGCCCTGATAGCGGCCGCCTTCCCCACAGATAGGGAGCGTGTGATGGAGGGAAGCACTGATAGCTGCCGTCTTCCCCACAGATAAGGAGCGTGTGATGGAGGGAAGCACTGATAGCGGCCGCCTTCCCCACAGATAAGGGAGCGTGTGATGGAGGGAAGCACTGATAGCCGCCGCCTTCCCCACAGATAAGGGAGCGTGTGATGGAGGGAAGCACTGATAGCCGCCGTCTTCCCCACAGATAAGGAGCTTGTGATGGAGGGAAGCACTGATAGCTGCCGCCTTCCCCACAGATAAGGGAGCGTGTGATAGAGGGAAGCACTGATAGCCGCCGCCTTCCCCATAGATAAGGAGCGTGTGATAGAGGGAAGCACTGATAGCCGCCGCCTTCCCCACAGATAGGGAGCGTGTGATGGAGGGAAGCGCTGATAGCGGCCGCCTTCCCCACAGATAGGGAGCGTGTGATGGAGGGAAGCACTGATAGCCGCCTTCTTCCCCACAGATAAGGAGCGTGTGATGGAGGGAAGCACTGATAGCCGCCGCCTTCCCCACAGATAGGGAGCGTGTGATGGAGGGAAGCACTGATAGTCGCCGCCTTCCCTATAGATAAGGAGCGTGTGATGGAGGGAAGCACTGATAGCCGCCGCCTTCCCCACAGATAGGGAGCTTGTGATGGAGGGAAGCACTGATAGCCACCGCCTTCCCCACAGATAGGGAGCATGTGATAGAGGGAAGCACTGATATCGGCCGCCTTCCCCACAGATAGGGAGCATGTGATAGAGGGAAGCACTGATATCGGCCGCCTTCCCCACAGATAGGGAGCGTGTGATGGAGGGAAGCACTGATAGCGACCGCCTTCCCCACACATAAGGAGCATGTGATGGAGGGAAGCACTGATAGCGGCCGCCTTCCCCACAGATAAGGAGCGTGTGATGGAGGGAAGCACTGATAGCGGCCGCCTTCCCCACAGATAAGGAGCGTGTGATGGAGGGAAGCACTGATAGCGGTCGCCTTCCCCACAGATAAGGAGCGTGTGATAGAGAGAAGCACTGATAGCGGCCACCTTTCCCACAGATAAGGAGCGTGTGATGGAGGGAAGCACTGATAGCGGCCGCCTTCCCCACAGATAAGGAGCGTGTGATAGAGGGAAGCACCGATAGCCGCCGCCTTCCCCACAGATAGGGAGCGTGTGATGGAGGGAAGCACTGATAGCGGTCACCTTCCCCACAGATAGGGAGCGTGTGATAGAGGGAAGCACTGATAGCCGCCGCCTTCCCCACAGATAAAGAGCGTGTGATGGAGAGAAGCACTGATAGCCGCCGCCTTTCCCATAGATAAGAAGCGTGTGATGGAGGGAAGCACTGATAGCCGCCGCCTTCCCCACAGATAAGGAGCGTGTGATGCAGGGAAGCACTGATAGCCGCCGCCTTCCCCACAGATAAGGAGCGTGTGATGGAGGGAAGCACTGATAGCGGCCGCCTTCCCCACAGATAAGGAGCGTGTGATGGAGGGAAGCACTGATAGCGGCGGCCTTCCCCACAGATAAGGAGCGTGTGATGGAGGGAAGCACTGATAGCCGCCGCCTTCCCCTCAGATAAGGAGCGTGTGATGGAGGGAAGCACTGATAGCCGCTGCCTTCCCCACAGATAAGGAGCGTGTGATAGAGGGAAGCACTGATAGCGGCCGCCTTCCCCACAGATAGTTAGCGTGTGATGGAGGGAAGACCTGATAGCGGCCGCCTTCCCCACAGATAAGGGAGCGTGTGATGGAGGGAAGCACTGATAGCCGCCGCCTTCCCCATAGATAAGGAGCTTGTGATGGATGGAAGCACTGATAGCCGCCGTCTTCCCCACAGATAAGGAGCTTGTGATGGAGGGAAGCACTGATAGCTGCCGCCTTCCCCACAGATAAGGGAGCGTGTGATAGAGGGAAGCACTGATAGCCGCCGCCTTCCCCATAGATAAGGAGCGTGTGATAGAGGGAAGCACTGATAGCCGCCGCCTTCCCCACAGATAGGGAGCGTGTGATGGAGGGAAGCGCTGATAGCGGCCGCCTTCCCCACAGATAGGGAGCGTGTGATGGAGGGAAGCACTGATAGCCGCCTCCTTCCCCACAGATAAGGAGCGTGTGATGGAGGGAAGCACTGATAGCCGCCGCCTTCCCCACAGATAGGGAGCGTGTGATGGAGGGAAGCACTGATAGCGGCCGCCTTCCCCACAGATAGGGAGCTTGTGATGGAGGGAAGCACTGATAGCCACCGCCTTCCCCACAGATAGGGAGCATGTGATAGAGGGAAGCACTGATATCGGCCGCCTTCCCCACAGATAGGGAGCATGTGATAGAGGGAAGCACTGATATCGGCCGCCTTCCCCACAGATAGGGAGCGTGTGATGGAGGGAAGCACTGATAGCGACCGCCTTCCCCACACATAAGGAGCATGTGATGGAGGGAAGCACTGATAGCGGCCGCCTTCCCCACAGATAAGGAGCGTGTGATGGAGGGAAGCACTGATAGCGGCCGCCTTCCCCACAGATAAGGAGCGTGTGATGGAGGGAAGCACTGATAGCGGTCGCCTTCCCCACAGATAAGGAGCGTGTGATAGAGGGAAGCACTGATAGCGGCCACCTTTCCCACAGATAAGGAGCGTGTGATGGAGGGAAGCACTGATAGCGGCCGCCTTCCCCACAGATAAGGAGCGTGTGATAGAGGGAAGCACCGATAGCCGCCGCCTTCCCCACAGATAGGGAGCGTGTGATGGAGGGAAGCACTGATAGCGGTCACCTTCCCCACAGATAGGGAGCGTGTGATAGAGGGAAGCACTGATAGCCGCCGCCTTCCCCACAGATAGGGAGCGTGTGATGGAGGGAAGCACTGATAGCGGCCGCCTTCCCCACAGATAAGGAGCGTGTGATAGAGGGAAGCACTGATAGCCGCCGCCTTCCCCACAGATAAGGAGCGTGTGATGGAGAGAAGCACTGATAGCCGCCGCCTTTCCCATAGATAAGAAGCGTGTGATGGAGGGAAGCACTGATAGCCGCCGCCTTCCCCACAGATAAGGAGCGTGTGATGCAGGGAAGCACTGATAGCCGCCGCCTTCCCCACAGATAAGGAGCGTGTGATGGAGGGAAGCACTGATAGCGGCCGCCTTCCCCACAGATAAGGAGCGTGTGATGGAGGGAAGCACTGATAGCGGCGGCCTTCCCCACAGATAAGGAGCGTGTGATGGAGGGAAGCACTGATAGCCGCCGCCTTCCCCTCAGATAAGGAGCGTGTGATGGAGGGAAGCACTGATAGCCGCTGCCTTCCCCACAGATAAGGAGCGTGTGATAGAGGGAAGCACTGATAGCGGCCGCCTTCCCCACAGATAGTTAGCGTGTGATGGAGGGAAGACCTGATAGCGGCCGCCTTCCCCACAGATAAGGGAGCGTGTGATGGAGGGAAGCACTGATAGCCGCCGCCTTCCCCATAGATAAGGAGCTTGTGATGGATGGAAGCACTGATAGCCGCCGCCTTCCCCACAGATAGGGAGCGTGTGATGGAGGGAAGCACTGATAGCTGCCGTCTTCCCCACAGATAAGGAGCGTGTGATGGAGGGAAGCACTGATAGCGGCCGCCTTCCCCACAGATAAGGAGCGTGTGATGGAGGGAAGCACTGATAGCGGCTGCCTTCCCCACAGATAAGGAGCGTGTGATGGAGGGAAGCACTGATAGCCGCCGCCTTCCCCACAGATAAGGAGCGTGTGATAGAGGGAAGCACTGATAGCCGCCGCCTTCCCCACAGATAAGGGAGCGTGTGATGGAGGGAAGCACTGATAGCCGCCGCCTTCCCCACAGATAAGGAGCGTGTGATGGAGGGAAGCACTGATAGCGGCCGCCTTCCCCACAGATAGGGAGCGTGTGATGGAGGGAAGCACTGATAGCGGCCGCCTTCCCCACAGATAGGGAGCGTGTGATGGAGGGAAGCACTGATAGCGGTCGCCTTCCCCACAGATAAGGAGCGTGTGATGGAGGGAAGCACTGATAGCGGTCGCCTTCCCCACAGATAAGGAGCGTGTGATGGAGGGAAGCACTGATAACGGCCGTCTTCCCCACAGATCAGGAGCTTGTGATGGATGGAAGCACTGATAGCGGCTGCCTTCCCCACAGATAGGGAGCGTGTGATGGAGGGAAGCACTGATAGCGGCCGCCTTCCCCACAGATAAGGGAGCGTGTGATGGAGGGAAGCACTGATAGCCGCCGCCTTCCCCACAGATAAGGGAGCATGTGATGGAGGGAAGCACTGATAGCCGCCGCCTTCCCCACAGATAAGGAGCGTGTGATGGAGGGAAGCACTGATAGCGGCCGCCTTCCCCACAGATAAGGAGCGTGTGATGGAGGGAAGCACTGATAGCGGCCGTCTTCCCCACAGATCAGGAGCTTGTGATGGATGGAAGCACTGATAGCGGCTGCCTTCCCCACAGATAGGGAGCGTGTGATAGAGGGAAGCACTGATAGCCGCCGTCTTCCCCACAGATCAGGAGCTTGTGATGGATGGAAGCACTGATAGCCGCCGCCTTCCCCACAGATAAGGGAGCGTGTGATGGAGGGAAGCACTGATAGCCGCCGTCTTCCCCACAGATAAGGAGCGTGTGATGGAGGGAAGCACTGATAGCCGCTGCCTTCCCCACAGATAAGGAGCGTGTGATAGAGGGAAGCACTGATAGCGGCCGCCTTCCCCACAGATAGTTAGCGTGTGATGGAGGGAAGCCCTGATAGCGGCCGCCTTCCCCACAGATAGGGAGCGTGTGATGGAGGGAAGCACTGATAGCTGCCGTCTTCCCCACAGATAAGGAGCATGTGATGGAGGGAAGCACTGATAGCGGCCGCCTTCCCCACAGATAAGGGAGCGTGTGATGGAGGGAAGCACTGATAGCCGCCGCCTTCCCCACAGATAAGGGAGCGTGTGATGGAGGGAAGCACTGATAGCCGCCGTCTTCCCCACAGATAAGGAGCTTGTGATGGAGGGAAGCACTGATAGCTGCCGCCTTCCCCACAGATAAGGGAGCGTGTGATAGAGGGAAGCACTGATAGCCACCGCCTTCCCCATAGATAAGGAGCGTGTGATAGAGGGAAGCACTGATAGCCGCCGCCTTCCCCACAGATAGGGAGCGTGTGATGGAGGGAAGCGCTGATAGCGGCCGCATTCCCCACAGATAAGGAGCGTGTGATGGAGGGAAGCACTGATAGCCGCCTCCTTCCCCACAGATAAGGAGCGTGTGATGGATTGAAGCACTGATAGCCGCCGCCTTCCCCACAGATAGGGAGCGTGTGATGGAGGGAAGCACTGATATCGGCCGCCTTCCCCATAGATAAGGAGCGTGTGATAGAGGGAAGCACTGATAGCCGCCGCCTTCCCCACAGATAAGGAGCGTGTGATGGAGGGAAGCACTGATAGCCGCCGCCTTCCCCACAGGTAGGGAGCGTGTGATGGAGGGAAGCACTGATAGCCGCCGCCTTCCCCACAGATAGGGAGCTTGTGATGGAGGGAAGCACTGATAGCCACCGCCTTCCCCACAGATAGGGAGCATGTGATAGAGGGAAGCACTGATATCGGCCGCCTTCCCCACAGATAGGGAGCATGTGATAGAGGGAAGCACTGATATCGGCCGCCTTCCCCACAGATAGGGAGCGTGTGATGGAGGGAAGCACTGATAGCGACCGCCTTCCCCACAGATAAGGAGCGTGTGATGGAGGGAAGCACTGATAGCGGCCGCCTTCCCCACAGATAAGGAGCGTGTGATGGAGGGAAGCACTGATAGCGGCCGCCTTCCCCACAGATAAGGAGCGTGTGATGGAGGGAAGCACTGATAGCGGTCGCCTTCCCCACAGATAAGGAGCGTGTGATAGAGGGAAGCACTGATAGCGGCCACCTTTCCCACAGATAAGGAGCGTGTGATGGAGGGAAGCACTGATAGCGGCCGCCTTCCCCACAGATAAGGAGCGTGTGATAGAGGGAAGCACCGATAGCCGCCGCCTTCCCCACAGATAGGGAGCGTGTGATGGAGGGAAGCACTGATAGCGGTCGCCTTCCCCACAGATAGGGAGCGTGCGATAGAGGGAAGCACTGATAGCCGCCGCCTTCCCCACAGATAGGGAGCGTGTGATGGAGGGAAGCACTGATAGCGGCCACCTTCCCCACAGATAAGGAGCGTGTGATAGAGGGAAGCACTGATAGCGGCCGCCTTCCCCACAGATAGGGAGCGTGTGATGGAGGGAAGCACTGATAGTCGCCGCCTTCCCCACAGATAAGGAGCGTGTGATGCAGGGAAGCACTGATAGCGGCCGCCTTCCCCACAGATAAGGAGCGTGTGATGGAGGGAAGCACTGATAGCCGCCGCCTTCCCCACAGATAAGGAGCGTGTGATGGAGGGAAGCACTGATAGCCGCTGCCTTCCCCACAGATAAGGAGCGTGTGATAGAGTGAAGCACTGATAGCGGCCGCCTTCCCCACAGATAGTTAGCGTGTGATGGAGGGAAGACCTGATAGCGGCCGCCTTCCCCACAGATAAGGGAGCGTGTGATGGAGGGAAGCACTGATAGCCGCCGCCTTCCCCATAGATAAGGAGCTTGTGATGGATGGAAGCACTGATAGCCGCCGCCTTCCCCACAGATAGGGAGCGTGTGATGGAGGGAAGCACTGATAGCGGCCGCCTTCCCCACAGATAAGGAGCGTATGATGGAGGGAAGCACTGATAGCGGCCGCCTTCCCCACAGATAAGGAGCGTGTGATGGAGGGAAGCACTGATAGCTGCCGTCTTCCCCACAGATAAGGAGCGTGTGATGGAGGGAAGCACTGATAGCTGCCGTCTTCCCCACAGATAAGGAGCGTGTGATGGAGGGAAGCACTGATAGCGGCCGCCTTCCCCACAGATAAGGGAGCGTGTGATGGAGGGAAGCACTGATAGCCGCCGCCTTCCCCACAGATAAGGGAGCGTGTGATGGAGGGAAGCACTGATAGCCGCCGCCTTCCCCACAGATAAGGAGCGTGTGATGGAGGGAAGCACTGATAGCGGCCGCCTTCCCCACAGATAAGGAGCGTGTGATGGAGGGAAGCACTGATAGCGGCCGTCTTCCCCACAGATCAGGAGCTTGTGATGAATGGAAGCACTGATAGCGGCTGCCTTCCCCACAGATAGGGAGCGTGTGATAGACGGAAGCACTGATAGCCGCCGTCTTCCCCACAGATCAGGAGCTTGTGATGGATGGAAGCACTGATAGCCGCCGCCTTCCCCACAGATAAGGGAGCGTGTGATGTAGGGAAGCACTGATAGCCGCCGCCTTCCCCACAGATAAGGGAGTGTGTGATGGAGGGAAGCACTGATAGCCGCCGTCTTCCCCACAGATAAGGAGCGTGTGATGGAGGGAAGCACTGATAGCCGCTGCCTTCCCCACAGATAAGGAGCGTGTGATAGAGGGAAGCACTGATAGCGGCCGCCTTCCCCACAGATAGTTAGCGTGTGATGGAGGGAAGCCCTGATAGCGGCCGCCTTCCCCACAGATAGGGAGCGTGTGATGGAGGGAAGCACTGATAGCTGCCGTCTTCCCCACAGATAAGGAGCGTGTGATGGAGGGAAGCACTGATAGCGGCCGCCTTCCCCACAGATAAGGGAGCGTGTGATGGAGGGAAGCACTGATAGCCGCCGCCTTCCCCACAGATAAGGGAGCGTGTGATGGAGGGAAGCACTGATAGCCGCCGTCTTCCCCACAGATAAGGAGCTTGTGATGGAGGGAAGCACTGATAGCTGCCGCCTTCCCCACAGATAAGGGAGCGTGTGATGGAGGGAAGCACTGATAGCCGCCGCCTTCCCCACAGATAAGGGAGCGTGTGATGGAGGGAAGCACTGATAGCCGCCGTCTTCCCCACAGATAAGGAGCGTGTGATAGAGGGAAGCACTGATAGCCGCCGCCTTCCCCATAGATAAGGAGCGTGTGATAGAGGGAAGCACTGATAGCCGCCGCCTTCCCCACAGATAGGGAGCGTGTGATGGAGGGAAGCGCTGATAGCGGCCGCATTCCCCACAGATAAGGAGCGTGTGATAGAGGGAAGCACTGATAGCCGCCTCCTTCCCCACAGATAAGGAGCGTGTGATGGTGGGAAGCACTGATAGCCGCCGCCTTCCCCACAGATAGGGAGCGTGTGATGGAGGGAAGCACTGATAGCCGCTGCCTTCCCCTCAGATAAGGAGCGTGTGATGGAGGGAAGCACTGATAGCCGCTGCCTTCCCCACAGATAAGGAGCGTGTGATAGAGGGAAGCACTGATAGCGGCCGCCTTCCCCACAGATAGTTAGCGTGTGATGGAGGGAAGACCTGATAGCGGCCGCCTTCCCCACAGATAAGGGAGCGTGTGATGGAGGGAAGCACTGATAGCCGCCGCCTTCCCCATAGATAAGGAGCTTGTGATGGATGGAAGCACTGATAGCCGCCGCCTTCCCCACAGATAGGGAGCGTGTGATGGAGGGAAGCACTAATAGCGGCCGCCTTCCCCACAGATAAGGAGCGTGTGATGGAGGGAAGCACTGATAGCCGCCGCCTTCCCCATAGGTAAGGAGCTTGTGATGGATGGAAGCACTGATAGCCGCCGCCTTCCCCACAGATAGGGAGCGTGTGATGGAGGGAAGCACTGATAGCTGCCGTCTTCCCCACAGATAAGGAGCGTGTGATGGAGGGAAGCACTGATAGCGGCCGCCTTCCCCACAGATAAGGGAGCGTGTGATGGAGGGAAGCACTGATAGCCGCCGCCTTCCCCACAGATAAGGGAGCGTGTGATGGAGGGAAGCACTGATAGCCGCCGCCTTCCCCACAGATAAGGAGCGTGTGATGGAGGGAAGCACTGATAGCGGCCGCCTTCCCCACAGATAAGGAGCGTGTGATCGATGGAAGCACTGATAGCGGCCGTCTTCCCCACAGATCAGGAGCTTGTGATGGATGGAAGCACTGATAGCGGCTGCCTTCCCCACAGATTGGGAGCGTGTGATAGAGGGAAGCACTGATAGCCGCCGTCTTCCCCACAGATCAGGAGCTTGTGATGGATGGAAGCACTGATAGCCGCCGCCTTCCCCACAGATAAGGGAGCGTGTGATGGAGGGAAGCACTGATAGCCGCCGTCTTCCCCACAGATAAGGAGCGTGTGATGGAGGGAAGCACTGATAGCCGCTGCCTTCCCCACAGATAAGGAGCGTGTGATAGAGGGAAGCACTGATAGCGGCCGCCTTCCCCACAGATAGTTAGCATGTGATGGAGGGAAGCCCTGATAGCGGCCGCCTTCCCCACAGATAGGGAGCGTGTGATGGAGGGAAGCACTGATAGCTGCCGTTTTCCCCACAGATAAGGAGCATGTGATGGAGGGAAGCACTGATAGCGGCCGCCTTCCCCACAGATAAGGGAGCGTGTGATGGAGGGAAGCACTGATAGCCGCCGCCTTCCCCACAGATAAGGGAGCGTGTGATGGAGGGAAGCACTGATAGCCGCCGTCTTCCCCACAGATAAGGAGCTTGTGATGGAGGGAAGCACTGATAGCTGCCGCCTTCCCCACAGATAAGGGAGCGTGTGATAGAGGGAAGCACTGATAGCCACCGCCTTCCCCATAGATAAGGAGCGTGTGATAGAGGGAAGCACTGATAGCCGCCGCCTTCCCCACAGATAGGGAGCGTGTGATGGAGGGAAGCGCTGATAGCGGCCGCATTCCCCACAGATAAGGAGCGTGTGATGGAGGGAAGCACTGAAAGCCGCCTCCTTCCCCACAGATAAGGAGCGTGTGATGGAGGGAAGCACTGATAGCCGCCGCCTTCCCCACAGATAGGGAGCGTGTGATGGAGGGAAGCACTGATATCGGCCGCCTTCCCCATAGATAAGGAGCGTGTGATAGAGGGAAGCACTGATAGCCGCCGCCTTCCCCACAGATAAGGAGCGTGTGATGGAGGGAAGCACTGATAGCCGCCGCCTTCCCCACAGGTAGGGAGCGTGTGATGGAGGGAAGCACTGATAGCCGCCGCCTTCCCCACAGATAGGGAGCTTGTGATGGAGGGAAGCACTGATAGCCACCGCCTTCCCCACAGATAGGGAGCATGTGATAGAGGGAAGCACTGATATCGGCCGCCTTCCCCACAGATAGGGAGCATGTGATAGAGGGAAGCACTGATATCGGCCGCCTTCCCCACAGATAGGGAGCGTGTGATGGAGGGAAGCACTGATAGCGACCGCCTTCCCCACAGATAAGGAGCGTGTGATGGAGGGAAGCACTGATAGCGGCCGCCTTCCCCACAGATAAGGAGCGTGTGATGGAGGGAAGCACTGATAGCGGCCGCCTTCCCCACAGATAAGGAGCGTGTGATGGAGGGAAGCACTGATAGCGGTCGCCTTCCCCACAGATAAGGAGCGTGTGATAGAGGGAAGCACTGATAGCGGCCACCTTTCCCACAGATAAGGAGCGTGTGATGGAGGGAAGCACTGATAGCGGCCGCCTTCCCCACAGATAAGGAGCGTGTGATGGAGGGAAGCACTGATAGCGGCCGCCTTCCCCACAGATAAGGAGCGTGTGATAGAGGGAAGCACCGATAGCCGCCGCCTTCCCCACAGATAGGGAGCGTGTGATGGAGGGAAGCACTGATAGCGGTCGCCTTCCCCACAGATAGGGAGCGTGTGATAGAGGGAAGCACTGATAGCCGCCGCCTTCCCCACAGATAGGGAGCGTGTGATGGAGGGAAGCACTGATAGCGGCCGCCTTCCCCACAGATAAGGAGCGTGTGATAGAGGGAAGCACTGATAGCGGCCGCCTTCCCCACAGATAGGGAGCGTGTGATGGAGGGAAGCACTGATAGTCGCCGCCTTCCCCACAGATAAGGAGCGTGTGATGCAGGGAAGCACTGATAGCCGCCGCCTTCCCCACAGATAAGGAGCGTGTGATGGAGGGAAGCACTGATAGCGGCCGCCTTCCCCACAGATAAGGAGCGTGTGATGGAGGGAAGCACTGATAGCCGCCGCCTTCCCCACAGATAAGGAGCGTGTGATGGAGGGAAGCACTGATAGCCGCTGCCTTCCCCACAGATAAGGAGCGTGTGATAGAGGGAAGCACTGATAGCGGCCGCCTTCCCCACAGATAGTTAGCGTGTGATGGAGGGAAGACCTGATAGCGGCCGCCTTCCCCACAGATAAGGGAGCGTGTGATGGAGGGAAGCACTGATAGCCGCCGCCTTCCCCATAGATAAGGAGCTTGTGATGGATGGAAGCACTGATAGCCGCCGCCTTCCCCACAGATAGGGAGCGTGTGATGGAGGGAAGCACTGATAGCGGCCGCCTTCCCCACAGATAAGGAGCGTGTGATGGAGGGAAGCACTGATAGCCGCCGCCTTCCCCATAGATAAGGAGCTTGTGATGGATGGAAGCACTGATAGCCGCCGCCTTCCCCACAGATAAGGAGCGTGTGATGGAGGGAAGCACTGATAGCGACCGCCTTCCCCACAGATAAGGGAGCGTGTGATGGAGGGAAGCACTGATAGCCGCCGCCTTCCCCACAGATAAGGGAGCGTGTGATGGAGGGAAGCACTGATAGCCGCCGCCTTCCCCACAGATAAGGAGCGTGTGATGGAGGGAAGCACTGATAGCGGCCGCCTTCCCCACAGATAAGGAGCGTGTGATGGAGGGAAGCACTGATAGCGGCCGTCTTCCCCACAGATCAGGAGCTTGTGATGAATGGAAGCACTGATAGCGGCTGCCTTCCCCACAGATAGGGAGCGTGTGATAGAGGGAAGCACTGATAGCGGCCGCCTTCCCCACAGATAAGGGAGTGTGTGATGGAGGGAAGCACTGATAGCGGCCGTCTTCCCCACAGATCAGGAGCTTGTGATGAATGGAAGCACTGATAGCGGCTGCCTTCCCCACAGATAGGGAGCGTGTGATAGAGGGAAGCACTGATAGCGGCTGCCTTCCCCACAGATAGGGAGCGTGTGATAGAGGGAAGCACTGATAGCCGCCGCCTTCCCCACAGATAAGGGAGTGTGTGATGGAGGGAAGCACTGATAGCCGCCGCCTTCCCCACAGATAAGGGAGCGTGTGATGTAGGGAAGCACTGATAGCCGCCGCCTTCCCCACAGATAAGGGAGTGTGTGATGGAGGGAAGCACTGATAGCCGCCGTCTTCCCCACAGATAAGGAGCGTGTGATGGAGGGAAGCACTGATAGCCGCTGCCTTCCCCACAGATAAGGAGCGTGTGATAGAGGGAAGCACTGATAGCGGCCGCCTTCCCCACAGATAGTTAGCGTGTGATGGAGGGAAGCCCTGATAGCGGCCGCCTTCCCCACAGATAGGGAGCGTGTGATGGAGGGAAGCACTGATAGCTGCCGTCTTCCCCACAGATAAGGAGCGTGTGATGGAGGGAAGCACTGATAGCGGCCGCCTTCCCCACAGATAAGGGAGCGTGTGATGGAGGGAAGCACTGATAGCCGCCGCCTTCCCCACAGATAAGGGAGCGTGTGATGGAGGGAAGCACTGATAGCCGCCGTCTTCCCCACAGATAAGGAGCTTGTGATGGAGGGAAGCACTGATAGCTGCCGCCTTCCCCACAGATAAGGGAGCGTGTGATAGAGGGAAGCACTGATAGCCGCCGCCTTCCCCATAGATAAGGAGCGTGTGATAGAGGGAAGCACTGATAGCCGCCGCCTTCCCCACAGATAGGGAGCGTGTGATGGAGGGAAGCGCTGATAGCGGCCGCATTCCCCACAGATAAGGAGCGTGTGATAGAGGGAAGCACTGATAGCCGCCTCCTTCCCCACAGATAAGGAGCGTGTGATGGTGGGAAGCACTGATAGCCGCCGCCTTCCCCACAGATAGGGAGCGTGTGATGGAGGGAAGCACTGATATCGGCCGCCTTCCCCATAGATAAGGAGCGTGTGATAGAGGGAAGCACTGATAGCCGCCGCCTTCCCCACAGATAAGGAGCGTGTGATGGAGGGAAGCACTGATAGTCGCCGCCTTCCCTATAGATAAGGAGCGTGTGATGGAGGGAAGCACTGATAGCCGCCGCCTTCCCCACAGATAGGGAGCTTGTGATGGAGGGAAGCACTGATAGCCACCGCCTTCCCCACAGATAGGGAGCATGTGATAGAGGGAAGCACTGATATCGGCCGCCTTCCCCACAGATAGGGAGCATGTGATAGAGGGAAGCACTGATATCGGCCGCCTTCCCCACAGATAGGGAGCGTGTGATGGAGGGAAGCACTGATAGCGACCGCCTTCCCCACAGATAAGGAGCGTGTGATGGAGGGAAGCACTGATAGCGGCCGCCTTCCCCACAGATAAGGAGCGTGTGATGGAGGGAAGCACTGATAGCGGCCGCCTTCCCCACAGATAAGGAGCGTGTGATGGAGGGAAGCACTGATAGCGGTCGCCTTCCCCACAGATAAGGAGCGTGTGATAGAGGGAAGCACTGATAGCGGCCACCTTTCCCACAGATAAGGAGCGTGTGATGGAGGGAAGCACTGATAGCGGTCGCCTTCCCCACAGATAGGGAGCGTGTGATGGAGGGAAGCACTGATAGCGGTCGCCTTCCCCACAGATAAGGAGCGTGTGATAGAGGGAAGCACTGATAGCGGCCACCTTTCCCACAGATAAGGAGCGTGTGATGGAGGGAAGCACCGATAGCCGCCGCCTTCCCCACAGATAGGGAGCGTGTGATGGAGGGAAGCACTGATAGCGGTCGCCTTCCCCACAGATAGGGAGCGTGTGATAGAGGGAAGCACTGATAGCCGCCGCCTTCCCCACAGATAGGGAGCGTGTGATGGAGGGAAGCACTGATAGCGGCCGCCTTCCCCACAGATAAGGAGCGTGTGATAGAGGGAAGCACTGATAGCCGCCGCCTTCCCCACAGATAAGGAGCGTGTGATAGAGGGAAGCACTGATATCGGCCGCCTTCCCCACAGATAAGGAGCGTGTGATGGTGGGAAGCACTGATAGCCGCCGCCTTCCCCACAGATAGGGAGCGTGTGATGGAGGGAAGCACTGATATCGGCCGCCTTCCCCATAGATAAGGAGCGTGTGATAGAGGGAAGCACTGATAGCCGCCGCCTTCCCCACAGATAAGGAGCGTGTGATGGAGGGAAGCACTGATAGTCGCCGCCTTCCCTATAGATAAGGAGCGTGTGATGGAGGGAAGCACTGATAGCCGCCTCCTTCCCCACAGATAGGGAGCTTGTGATGGAGGGAAGCACTGATAGCCACCGCCTTCCCCACAGATAGGGAGCATGTGATAGAGGGAAGCACTGATATCGGCCGCCTTCCCCACAGATAGGGAGCATGTGATAGAGGGAAGCACTGATATCGGCCGCCTTCCCCACAGATAGGGAGCGTGTGATGGAGGGAAGCACTGATAGCGACCGCCTTCCCCACAGATAAGGAGCGTGTGATGGAGGGAAGCACTGATAGCGGCCGCCTTCCCCACAGATAAGGAGCGTGTGATGGAGGGAAGCACTGATAGCGGCCGCCTTCCCCACAGATAAGGAGCGTGTGATGGAGGGAAGCACTGATAGCGGTCGCCTTCCCCACAGATAAGGAGCGTGTGATAGAGGGAAGCACTGATAGCGGCTGCCTTCCCCACAGATAGGGAGCGTGTGATAGAGGGAAGCACTGATAGCCGCCGCCTTCCCCACAGATAAGGGAGTGTGTGATGGAGGGAAGCACTGATAGCCGCCGCCTTCCCCACAGATAAGGGAGCGTGTGATGTAGGGAAGCACTGATAGCCGCCGCCTTCCCCACAGATAAGGGAGTGTGTGATGGAGGGAAGCACTGATAGCCGCCGTCTTCCCCACAGATAAGGAGCGTGTGATGGAGGGAAGCACTGATAGCCGCTGCCTTCCCCACAGATAAGGAGCGTGTGATAGAGGGAAGCACTGATAGCGGCCGCCTTCCCCACAGATAGTTAGCGTGTGATGGAGGGAAGCCCTGATAGCGGCCGCCTTCTCCACAGATAGGGAGCGTGTGATGGAGGGAAGCACTGATAGCTGCCGTCTTCCCCACAGATAAGGAGCGTGTGATGGAGGGAAGCACTGATAGCGGCCGCCTTCCCCACAGATAAGGGAGCGTGTGATGGAGGGAAGCACTGATAGCCGCCGCCTTCCCCACAGATAAGGGAGCGTGTGATGGAGGGAAGCACTGATAGCCGCCGTCTTCCCCACAGATAAGGAGCTTGTGATGGAGGGAAGCACTGATAGCTGCCGCCTTCCCCACAGATAAGGGAGCGTGTGATAGAGGGAAGCACTGATAGCCGCCGCCTTCCCCATAGATAAGGAGCGTGTGATAGAGGGAAGCACTGATAGCCGCCGCCTTCCCCACAGATAGGGAGCGTGTGATGGAGGGAAGCGCTGATAGCGGCCGCATTCCCCACAGATAAGGAGCGTGTGATAGAGGGAAGCACTGATAGCCGCCTCCTTCCCCACAGATAAGGAGCGTGTGATGGTGGGAAGCACTGATAGCCGCCGCCTTCCCCACAGATAGGGAGCGTGTGATGGAGGGAAGCACTGATATCGGCCGCCTTCCCCATAGATAAGGAGCGTGTGATAGAGGGAAGCACTGATAGCCGCCGCCTTCCCCACAGATAAGGAGCGTGTGATGGAGGGAAGCACTGATAGTCGCCGCCTTCCCTATAGATAAGGAACGTGTGATGGAGGGAAGCACTGATAGCCGCCGCCTTCCCCACAGATAGGGAGCTTGTGATGGAGGGAAGCACTGATAGCCACCGCCTTCCCCACAGATAGGGAGCATGTGATAGAGGGAAGCACTGATATCGGCCGCCTTCCCCACAGATAGGGAGCATGTGATAGAGGGAAGCACTGATATCGGCCGCCTTCCCCACAGATAGGGAGCGTGTGATGGAGGGAAGCACTGATAGCGACCGCCTTCCCCACAGATAAGGAGCGTGTGATGGAGGGAAGCACTGATAGCGGCCGCCTTCCCCACAGATAAGGAGCGTGTGATGGAGGGAAGCACTGATAGCGGCCGCCTTCCCCACAGATAAGGAGCGTGTGATGGAGGGAAGCACTGATAGCGGTCGCCTTCCCCACAGATAAGGAGCGTGTGATAGAGGGAAGCACTGATAGCGGCCACCTTTCCCACAGATAAGGAGCGTGTGATGGAGGGAAGCACTGATAGCGGTCGCCTTCCCCACAGATAGGGAGCGTGTGATGGAGGGAAGCACTGATAGCGGTCGCCTTCCCCACAGATAAGGAGCGTGTGATAGAGGGAAGCACTGATAGCGGCCACCTTTCCCACAGATAAGGAGCGTGTGATGGAGGGAAGCACCGATAGCCGCCGCCTTCCCCACAGATAGGGAGCGTGTGATGGAGGGAAGCACTGATAGCGGTCGCCTTCCCCACAGATAGGGAGCGTGTGATAGAGGGAAGCACTGATAGCCGCCGCCTTCCCCACAGATAGGGAGCGTGTGATGGAGGGAAGCACTGATAGCGGCCGCCTTCCCCACAGATAAGGAGCGTGTGATAGAGGGAAGCACTGATAGCCGCCGCCTTCCCCACAGATAGGGAGCGTGTGATGGAGGGAAGCACTGATAGTCGCCGCCTTCCCCACAGATAAGGAGCGTGTGATAGAGGGAAGCACTGATATCGGCCGCCTTCCCCACAGATAAGGAGCGTGTGATGGTGGGAAGCACTGATAGCCGCCGCCTTCCCCACAGATAGGGAGCGTGTGATGGAGGGAAGCACTGATATCGGCCGCCTTCCCCATAGATAAGGAGCGTGTGATAGAGGGAAGCACTGATAGCCGCCGCCTTCCCCACAGATAAGGAGCGTGTGATGGAGGGAAGCACTGATAGTCGCCGCCTTCCCTATAGATAAGGAGCGTGTGATGGAGGGAAGCACTGATAGCCGCCTCCTTCCCCACAGATAGGGAGCTTGTGATGGAGGGAAGCACTGATAGCCACCGCCTTCCCCACAGATAGGGAGCATGTGATAGAGGGAAGCACTGATATCGGCCGCCTTCCCCACAGATAGGGAGCATGTGATAGAGGGAAGCACTGATATCGGCCGCCTTCCCCACAGATAGGGAGCGTGTGATGGAGGGAAGCACTGATAGCGACCGCCTTCCCCACAGATAAGGAGCGTGTGATGGAGGGAAGCACTGATAGCGGCCGCCTTCCCCACAGATAAGGGAGCGTGTGATGGAGGGAAGCACTGATAGCCGCCGCCTTCCCCACAGATAAGGGAGCGTGTGATGGAGGGAAGCACTGATAGCCGCCGTCTTCCCCACAGATAAGGAGCTTGTGATGGAGGGAAGCACTGATAGCTGCCGCCTTCCCCACAGATAAGGGAGCGTGTGATAGAGGGAAGCACTGATAGCCGCCGCCTTCCCCATAGATAAGGAGCGTGTGATAGAGGGAAGCACTGATAGCCGCCGCCTTCCCCACAGATAGGGAGCGTGTGATGGAGGGAAGCGTTGATAGCGGCCGCATTCCCCACAGATAAGGAGCGTGTGATAGAGGGAAGCACTGATAGCCGCCTCCTTCCCCACAGATAAGGAGCGTGTGATGGTGGGAAGCACTGATAGCCGCCGCCTTCCCCACAGATAGGGAGCGTGTGATGGAGGGAAGCACTGATATCGGCCGCCTTCCCCATAGATAAGGAGCGTGTGATAGAGGGAAGCACTGATAGCCGCCGCCTTCCCCACAGATAAGGAGCGTGTGATGGAGGGAAGCACTGATAGTCGCCGCCTTCCCTATAGATAAGGAACGTGTGATGGAGGGAAGCACTGATAGCCGCCGCCTTCCCCACAGATAGGGAGCTTGTGATGGAGGGAAGCACTGATAGCCACCGCCTTCCCCACAGATAGGGAGCATGTGATGGAGAGAAGCACTGATAGCCGCCGCCTTCCCCACAGATAGGGAGCGTGTGATGGAGGGAAGCACTGATCGCGGCCGCCTTCCCCACAGATAGGGAGCGTGTGATGGAGGGAAGCACTGATAGCCGCCGCCTTCCCCACAGATAAGGAGCGTGTGATGGAGGGAAGCACTGATAGCCGCCGCCTTCCCCACAGATAAGGAGCGTGTGATGGAGGGAAGCACTGATAGCGGTCGCCTTCCCCACAGATAGGGAGCGTGTGATGGAGGGAAGCACTGATAGCCGCCGCCTTCCCCACAGATAAGGAGCGTGTGATGGAGGGAAGCACTGATAGCGGCCGCCTTCCCCACAGATAAGGAGCGTGTGATGGAGGGAAGCACTGATAGCGGTCGCCTTCCCTACAGATAAGGAGCGTGTGATAGAGGGAAGCACTGATAGCGGCCACCTTTCCCACAGATAAGGAGCGTGTGATGGAGGGAAGCACTGATAGCGGACGCCTTCCCCACAGATAAGGAGCGTGTGATAGAGGGAAGCACCGATAGCCGCCGCCTTCCCCACAGATAGGGAGCGTGTGATGGAGGGAAGCACTGATAGCGGTCGCCTTCCCCACAGATAGGGAGCGTGTGATAGAGGGAAGCACTGATAGCCGCCGCCTTCCCCACAGATAAGGAGCGTGTGATGGAGGGAAGCACTGATAGCGGTCGCCTTCCCCACAGATAAGGAGCGTGTGATAGAGGGAAGCACTGATAGCCGCCGCCTTCCCCACAGATAAGGAGCGTGTGATGGAGAGAAGCACTGATAGCCGCCGCCTTCCCCACAGATAGGGAGTGTGTGATGGAGGGAAGCACTGATCGCGGCCGCCTTCCCCACAGATAGGGAGCGTGTGATGGAGGGAAGCACTGATAGCCGCCGCCTTCCCCACAGATAAGGAGCATGTGATGGAGGGAAGCACTGATAGCCGCCGCCTTCCCCACAGATAAGGAGCGTGTGATGGAGGGAAGCACTGATAGTGGCCGCCTTCCCCACAGATAGGGAGCGTGTGATGGAGGGAAGCACTGATAGCCGCCGCCTTCCCCACAAATAAGGAGCGTGTGATGGAGGGAAGCACTGATAGCGGCTGCGTTCCCCACAGATAAGGAGCGTGTGATGGAGGGAAGCACTGATTGCCGCCGCCTTCTCCACAGATAGGGAGTGTGTGATGGAGGGAAGCACTGATAGCTGCCGCCTTCCCCACAGATAAGGACCGTGTGATGGAGGGAAGCACTGATATCCGCCGCCTTCCCCACAGATAAGGAGCGTGTGATGGAGGGAAGCACTGATATCCGCCGCCTTCCCCACATATAGGGAGCGTGTGATGGAGGGAAGCACTGATAGCCGCCGCCTTCCCCACAGATAAGGAGCGTGTGATGGAGGGAAGCACTGATAGCCGCAGCGTTCCCCACAGATAAGAAGCGTGTTATGGAGGGAAGCACTGATAGCCGCCGCCTTCCCCACCGATAATTAGCGTGTGATGGAGGGAAGCACTGATAGCCGCCGCCTTCCCCACAGATAGGGAGCGTGTGATGGAGGGAAGCCCTGATAGCCGCCGCCTTCCCCACAGATAAGGAGCGTGTGATGGAGGGAAGCACTGATAGCGGCCGCCTTCCCCACAGATAAGGAACGTGTGATGGAGGGAAGCACTGATAGCCGCTGCCTTCCCCACAGATAAGGAGCGTGTGATGGAGGGAAGCACTGATAGCCGCCGCCTTCCCCACAGATAAGGACCGTGTGATGGAGGGAAGCACTGATAGCCGCCGCCTTCCCCACAGATAAGGCGCATGTGATGGAGGGAAGCACTGATAGCCGCCGCCTTCCCCACAGATAAGGAGCGTGTGATGGAGGGAAGCACTGATAGCCGCCGCCTTCCCCACAGATAAGGAGCGTGTGATGGAGGGAAGCACTGATAGCGGCCGCCTTCCCCACAGATAGGGAGCGTGTGATGGAGGGAAGCACTGATAGCGGCCGCCTTCCCCACAGATAAGGAGCGTGTGATGGAGGGAAGCACTGATAGCCGCCGCCTTCCCCACAGATAGGGAGCGTGTGATGAAGGGAAGCACTGATAGCCGCCGCCTTCCCCACAGATAGGGAGCGTGTGATGGAGGGAAGCACTGATAGCCGCCGCCTTCCCCACAGATAAGGAGCGTATGATGGAGGGAAGCACTGATAGCTGCCGTCTTCCCCACAGATAAGGAGCGTGTGATGGATGGAAGCACTGATAGCCGCCGCCTTCCCCACAGATAAGGGAGCGTGTGATGGAGGGAAGCACTGATAGCCGCCGCCTTCCCCACAGATAAGGAGCGTGTGATGGAGGGAAGCACTGATAGCGGCCGCCTTCCCCACAGATAAGGAGCGTGTGATGGAGGGAAGCACTGATAGCGGCCGTCTTCCCCACAGATCAGGAGCTTGTGATGAATGGAAGCACTGATAGCGGCTGCCTTCCCCACAGATAGGGAGCGTGTGATAGAGGGAAGCACTGATAGCCGCCGTCTTCCCCACAGATCAGGAGCTTGTGATGGATGGAAGCACTGATAGCCGCCGCCTTCCCCACAGATAAGGGAGCGTGTGATGTAGGGAAGCACTGATAGCCGCCGCCTTCCCCACAGATAAGGGAGTGTGTGATGGAGGGAAGCACTGATAGCCGCCGTCTTCCCCACAGATAAGGAGCGTGTGATGGAGGGAAGCACTGATAGCCGCTGCCTTCCCCACAGATAAGGAGCGTGTGATAGAGGGAAGCACTGATAGCGGCCGCCTTCCCCACAGATAGTTAGCGTGTGATGGAGGGAAGCACTGATAGCGGCCGCCTTCCCCACAGATAGGGAGCGTGTGATGGAGGGAAGCACTGATAGCTGCCGTCTTCCCCACAGATAAGGAGCGTGTGATGGAGGGAAGCACTGATAACGGCCGCCTTCCCCACAGATAAGGGAGCGTGTGATGGAGGGAAGCACTGATAGCCGCCGCCTTCCCCACAGATAAGGGAGCGTGTGATGGAGGGAAGCACTGATAGCCGCCGTCTTCCCCACAGATAAGGAGCTTGTGATGGAGGGAAGCACTGATAGCTGCCGCCTTCCCCACAGATAAGGGAGCGTGTGATAGAGGGAAGCACTGATAGCCGCCGCCTTCCCCATAGATAAGGAGCGTGTGATAGAGGGAAGCACTGATAGCCGCCGCCTTCCCCACAGATAGGGAGCGTGTGATGGAGGGAAGCGCTGATAGCGGCCGCATTCCCCACAGATAAGGAGCGTGTGATAGAGGGAAGCACTGATAGCCGCCTCCTTCCCCACAGATAAGGAGCGTGTGATGGTGGGAAGCACTGATAGCCGCCGCCTTCCCCACAGATAGGGAGCGTGTGATGGAGGGAAGCACTGATATCGGCCGCCTTCCCCATAGATAAGGAGCATGTGATAGAGGGAAGCACTGATAGCCGCCGCCTTCCCCACAGATAAGGAGCGTGTGATGGAGGGAAGCACTGATAGTCGCCGCCTTCCCTATAGATAAGGAGCGTGTGATGGAGGGAAGCACTGATAGCCGCCGCCTTCCCCACAGATAGGGAGCTTGTGATGGAGGGAAGCACTGATAGCCACCGCCTTCCCCACAGATAGGGAGCATGTGATAGAGGGAAGCACTGATATCGGCCGCCTTCCCCACAGATAGGGAGCATGTGATAGAGGGAAGCACTGATATCGGCCGCCTTCCCCACAGATAGGGAGCGTGTGATGGAGGGAAGCACTGATAGCGACCGCCTTCCCCACAGATAAGGAGCGTGTGATGGAGGGAAGCACTGATAGCGGCCGCCTTCCCCACAGATAAGGAGCGTGTGATGGAGGGAAGCACTGATAGCGGCCGCCTTCCCCACAGATAAGGAGCGTGTGATGGAGGGAAGCACTGATAGCGGTCGCCTTCCCCACAGATAAGGAGCGTGTGATAGAGGGAAGCACTGATAGCGGCCACCTTTCCCACAGATAAGGAGCGTGTGATGGAGGGAAGCACTGATAGCGGCCGCCTTCCCCACAGATAAGGAGCGTGTGATAGAGGGAAGCACCGATAGCCGCCGCCTTCCCCACAGATAGGGAGCGTGTGATGGAGGGAAGCACTGATAGCGGTCGCCTTCCCCACAGATAGGGAGCGTGTGATAGAGGGAAGCACTGATAGCCGCCGCCTTCCCCACAGATAGGGAGCGTGTGATGGAGGGAAGCACTGATAGCGGCCGCCTTCCCCACAGATAAGGAGCGTGTGATAGAGGGAAGCACTGATAGCCGCCGCCTTCCCCACAGATAGGGAGCGTGTGATGGAGGGAAGCACTGATAGTCGCCGCCTTCCCCACAGATAAGGAGCGTGTGATAGAGGGAAGCACTGATATCGGCCGCCTTCCCCACAGATAAGGAGCGTGTGATGGAGAGAAGCACTGATAGCCGCCGCCTTCCCCACAGATAGGGAGCGTGTGATGGAGGGAAGCACTGATCGCGGCCGCCTTCCCCACAGATAGGGAGCGTGTGATGGAGGGAAGCACTGATAGCCGCCGCCTTCCCCACAGATAAGGAGCGTGTGATGGAGGGAAGCACTGATAGCCGCCGCCTTCCCCACAGATAAGGAGCGTGTGATGGAGGGAAGCACTGATAGCGGTCGCCTTCCCCACAGATAGGGAGCGTGTGATGGAGGGAAGCACTGATAGCCGCCGCCTTCCCCACAGATAAGGAGCGTGTGATGGAGGGAAGCACTGATAGCGGCCGCCTTCCCCACAGATAAGGAGCGTGTGATGGAGGGAAGCACTGATAGCGGTCGCCTTCCCCACAGATAAGGAGCGTGTGATAGAGGGAAGCACTGATATCGGCCACCTTTCCCACAGATAAGGAGCGTGTGATGGAGGGAAGCACTGATAGCGGCCGCCTTCCCCACAGATAAGGAGCGTGTGATAGAGGGAAGCACCGATAGCCGCCGCCTTCCCCACAGATAGGGAGCGTGTGATGGAGGGAAGCACTGATAGCGGTCGCCTTCCCCACAGATAGGGAGCGTGTGATAGAGGGAAGCACTGATAGCCGCCGCCTTCCCCACAGATAAGGAGCGTGTGATGGAGGGAAGCACTGATAGCGGTCGCCTTCCCCACAGATAAGGAGCGTGTGATAGAGGGAAGCACTGATAGCCGCCGCCTTCCCCACAGATAAGGAGAGTGTGATGGAGAGAAGCACTGATAGCCGCCGCCTTCCCCACAGATAGGGAGCGTGTGATGGAGGGAAGCACTGATCGCGGCCGCCTTCCCCACAGATAGGGAGCGTGTGATGGAGGGAAGCACTGATAGCCGCTGCCTTCCCCACAGATAAGGAGCGTGTGATGGAGGGAAGCACTGATAGCCGCCGCCTTCCCCACAGATAAGGAGCGTGTGATGGAGGGAAGCACTGATAGTGGCCGCCTTCCCCACAGATAGGGAGCGTGTGATGGAGGGAAGCACTGATAGCCGCCGCCTTCCCCACAGATAAGGAGCGTGTGATGGAGGGAAGCACTGATAGCGGCTGCGTTCCCCACAGATAAGGAGCGTGTGATGGAGGGAAGCACTGATAGCCGCCGCCTTCTCCACAGATAGGGAGTGTGTGATGGAGGGAAGCACTGATAGCTGCCGCCTTCCCCACAGATAAGGACCGTGTGATGGAGGGAAGCACTGATATCCGCCGCCTTCCCCACAGATAAGGAGCGTGTGATGGAGGGAAGCACTGATATCCGCCGCCTTCCCCACATATAGGGAGCGTGTGATGGAGGGAAGCACTGATAGCCGCCGCCTTCCCCACAGATAAGGAGCGTGTGATGGAGGGAAGCACTAATAGCGGCAGCGTTCCCCACAGATAAGGAGCGTGTGATGGAGGGAAGCACTGATAGCCGCCGCCTTCCCCACCGATAATTAGCGTGTGATGGAGGGAAGCACTGATAGCCGCCGCCTTCCCCACAGATAGGGAGCGTGTGATGGAGGGAAGCCCTGATAGCCGCCGCCTTCCCCACAGATAAGGAGCGTGTGATGGAGGGAAGCACTGATAGCGGCCGCCTTCCCCACAGATAAGGAACGTGTGATGGAGGGAAGCACTGATAGCCGCTGCCTTCCCCACAGATAAGGAGCGTGTGATGGAGGGAAGCACTGATAGCCGCCGCTTTCCCCACAGATAAGGACCGTGTGATGGAGGGAAGCACTGATAGCCGCCGCCTTCCCCACAGATAAGGCGCATGTGATGGAGGGAAGCACTGATAGCCGCCGCCTTCCCCACAGATAAGGAGCGTGTGATGGAGGGAAGCACTGATAGCCGCCGCCTTCCCCACAGATAAGGAGCGTGTGATGGAGGGAAGCACTGATAGCGGCCGCCTTCCCCACAGATAGGGAGCGTGTGATGGAGGGAAGCACTGATAGCGGCCGCCTTCCCCACAGATAAGGAGCGTGTGATGGAGGGAAGCACTGATAGCCGCCGCCTTCCCCACAGATAGGGAGCGTGTGATGAAGGGAAGCACTGATAGCCGCCGCCTTCCCCACAGATAGGGAGCGTGTGATGGAGAGAAGCACTGATAGCCGCCGCCTTCCCCACAGATAAGGAGCGTATGATGGAGGGAAGCACTGATAGCGGCCGCCTTCCCCACAGATAAGGAGCGTGTGATGGAGGGAAGCACTGATAGCAGCCGCCTTCCCCACTGATAGGGAGCGTGTGATGGAGGGAAGCACTGATAGCCGCCGCCTTCCCCACAGATAGGGAGCGTGTGATGGAGGTAAGCACTGATAGCCGCCGCCTTCCCCACAGATAAGGAGCGTGTGATAGAGGTAAGCACTGATAGCGGCCACCTTCCCCACAGATAAGGAGCGTGTGATGGAGGGAAGCCCTGATAGCCGCCGCCTTCCCCACAGATAAGGAGCGTGTGATAGAGGGAAGCACTGATAGCTGCCGCCTTCCCCACAGATAGGGAGCGTGTGATAGAGGGAAGCACTGATAGCGGCCGCCTTCCCCACATATAAGGAGCGTGTGATGGAGGGAAGCACTGATAGCCGCCGCCTTCCCCACAGATAAGGAGCGTGTGATGGAGGGAAGCACTGATAGCGGCTGCCTTCCCCACAGATAGGGAGCGTGTGATGGAGGGAAGCACTGATAGCGGCGGCCTTCCCCACAGATAAGGAGCGTGTGATGGAGGGAAGCACTGATAGCGGCGGCCTTCCCCACAGATAAGGAGCGTGTGATGGAGGGAAGCACTGATAGCGGCGGCCTTCCCCACAGATAAGGAGCGTGTGATGGAGGGAAGCACTGATAGCGGTCGCCTTCCCCACAGATAGGGAGCGTGTGATGGAGGGAAGCACTGATAGCCGCCGCCTTCCCCACAGATAAGGAGCGTGTGATGGAGGGAAGCACTGATAGCGGCCGCCTTCCCCACAGATAAGGAGCGTGTGATGGAGGGAAGCACTGATAGCGGTCGCCTTCCCCACAGATAAGGAGCGTGTGATAGAGGGAAGCACTGATATCGGCCACCTTTCCCACAGATAAGGAGCGTGTGATGGAGGGAAGCACTGATAGCGGCCGCCTTCCCCACAGATAAGGAGCGTGTGATAGAGGGAAGCACCGATAGCCGCCGCCTTCCCCACAGATAGGGAGCGTGTGATGGAGGGAAGCACTGATAGCGGTCGCCTTCCCCACAGATAAGGAGCGTGTGATGGAGGGAAGCACTGATAGCGGCCGCCTTCCCCACATATAGGGAGCGTGTGATGGAGGGAAGCACTGATAGCGGCCGCCTTCCCCACAGATAAGGAGCGTGTGATGGAGGGAAGCACTGATAGCCGCCGCCTTCCCCACAGATAGGGAGCGTGTGATGAAGGGAAGCACTGATAGCCGCCGCCTTCCCCACAGATAGGGAGCGTGTGATGGAGAGAAGCACTGATAGCCGCCGCCTTCCCCACAGATAAGGAGCGTATGATGGAGGGAAGCACTGATAGCGGCCGCCTTCCCCACAGATAAGGAGCGTGTGATGGAGGGAAGCACTGATAGCAGCCGCCTTCCCCACTGATAGGGAGCGTGTGATGGAGGGAAGCACTGATAGCCGCCGCCTTCCCCACAGATAAGAAGCGTGTGATGGAGGGAAGCACTGATAGCCGCCGCCTTCCCCACAGATAGGGAGCGTGTGATGGAGGTAAGCACTGATAGCCGCCGCCTTCCCCACAGATAAGGAGCGTGTGATAGAGGGAAGCACTGATAGCGGCCACCTTCCCCACAGATAAGGAGCGTGTGATGGAGGGAAGCCCTGATAGCCGCCGCCTTCCCCACAGATAAGGAGCGTGTGATAGAGGGAAGCACTGATAGCTGCCGCCTTCCCCACAGATAGGGAGCGTGTGATAGAGGGAAGCACTGATAGCGGCCGCCTTCCCCACATATAAGGAGCGTGTGATGGAGGGAAGCACTGATAGCCGCCGCCTTCCCCACAGATAAGGAGCGTGTGATGGAGGGAAGCACTGATAGCGGCTGCCTTCCCCACAGATAGGGAGCGTGTGATGGAGGGAAGCACTGATAGCGGCGGCCTTCCCCACAGATAAGGAGCGTGTGATGGAGGGAAGCACTGATAGCGGCGGCCTTCCCCACAGATAAGGAGCGTGTGATGGAGGGAAGCACTGATAGCGGCGGCCTTCCCCACAGATAAGGAGCGTGTGATGGAGGGAAGCACTGATAGCGGTCGCCTTCCCCACAGATAGGGAGCGTGTGATGGAGGGAAGCACTGATAGCCGCCGCCTTCCCCACAGATAAGGAGCGTGTGATGGAGGGAAGCACTGATAGCGGCCGCCTTCCCCACAGATAAGGAGCGTGTGATGGAGGGAAGCACTGATAGCGGTCGCCTTCCCCACAGATAAGGAGCGTGTGATAGAGGGAAGCACTGATATCGGCCACCTTTCCCACAGATAAGGAGCGTGTGATGGAGGGAAGCACTGATAGCGGCCGCCTTCCCCACAGATAAGGAGCGTGTGATAGAGGGAAGCACCGATAGCCGCCGCCTTCCCCACAGATAGGGAGCGTGTGATGGAGGGAAGCACTGATAGCGGTCGCCTTCCCCACAGATAGGGAGCGTGTGATAGAGGGAAGCACTGATAGCCGCCGCCTTCCCCACAGATAAGGAGCGTGTGATGGAGGGAAGCACTGATAGCGGTCGCCTTCCCCACAGATAAGGAGCGTGTGATAGAGGGAAGCACTGATAGCCGCCGCCTTCCCCACAGATAAGGAGCGTGTGATAGAGGGAAGCACTGATAGCCGCCGCCTTCCCCACAGATAGGGAGCGTGTGATGGAGGGAAGCACTGATAGCGGCCGCCTTCCCCACAGATAAGGAGCGTGTGATAGAGGGAAGCACTGATAGCCGCCGCCTTCCCCACAGATAGGGAGCATGTGATGGAGGGAAGCACTGATAGTCGCCGCCTTCCCCACAGATAAGGAGCGTGTGATAGAGGGAAGCACTGATATCGGCCGCCTTCCCCACAGATAAGGAGCGTGTGATGGAGAGAAGCACTGATAGCCGCCGCCTTCCCCACAGATAGGGAGCGTGTGATGGAGGGAAGCACTGATCGCGGCCGCCTTCCCCACAGATAGGGAGCGTGTGATGGAGGGAAGCACTGATAGCCGCCGCCTTCCCCACAGATAAGGAGCGTGTGATGGAGGGAAGCACTGATAGCCGCCGCCTTCCCCACAGATAAGGAGCGTGTGATGGAGGGAAGCACTGATAGCGGTCGCCTTCCCCACAGATAGGGAGCGTGTGATGGAGGGAAGCACTGATAGCCGCCGCCTTCCCCACAGATAAGGAGCGTGTGATGGAGGGAAGCACTGATAGCGGCCGCCTTCCCCACAGATAAGGAGCGTGTGATGGAGGGAAGCACTGATAGCGGTCGCCTTCCCCACAGATAAGGAGCGTGTGATAGAGGGAAGCACTGATATCGGCCACCTTTCCCACAGATAAGGAGCGTGTGATGGAGGGAAGCACTGATAGCGGCCGCCTTCCCCACAGATAAGGAGCGTGTGATAGAGGGAAGCACCGATAGCCGCCGCCTTCCCCACAGATAGGGAGCGTGTGATGGAGGGAAGCACTGATAGCGGTCGCCTTCCCCACAGATAGGGAGCGTGTGATAGAGGGAAGCACTGATAGCCGCCGCCTTCCCCACAGATAAGGAGCGTGTGATGGAGGGAAGCACTGATAGCGGTCGCCTTCCCCACAGATAAGGAGCGTGTGATAGAGGGAAGCACTGATAGCCGCCGCCTTCCCCACAGATAAGGAGAGTGTGATGGAGAGAAGCACTGATAGCCGCCGCCTTCCCCACAGATAGGGAGCGTGTGATGGAGGGAAGCACTGATCGCGGCCGCCTTCCCCACAGATAGGGAGCGTGTGATGGAGGGAAGCACTGATAGCCGCTGCCTTCCCCACAGATAAGGAGCGTGTGATGGAGGGAAGCACTGATAGCCGCCGCCTTCCCCACAGATAAGGAGCGTGTGATGGAGGGAAGCACTGATAGTGGCCGCCTTCCCCACAGATAGGGAGCGTGTGATGGAGGGAAGCACTGATAGCCGCCGCCTTCCCCACAGATAAGGAGCGTGTGATGGAGGGAAGCACTGATAGCGGCTGCGTTCCCCACAGATAAGGAGCGTGTGATGGAGGGAAGCACTGATAGCCGCCGCCTTCTCCACAGATAGGGAGTGTGTGATGGAGGGAAGCACTGATAGCTGCCGCCTTCCCCACAGATAAGGACCGTGTGATGGAGGGAAGCACTGATATCCGCCGCCTTCCCCACAGATAAGGAGCGTGTGATGGAGGGAAGCACTGATATCCGCCGCCTTCCCCACATATAGGGAGCGTGTGATGGAGGGAAGCACTGATAGCCGCCGCCTTCCCCACAGATAAGGAGCGTGTGATGGAGGGAAGCACTAATAGCGGCAGCGTTCCCCACAGATAAGGAGCGTGTGATGGAGGGAAGCACTGATAGCCGCCGCCTTCCCCACCGATAATTAGCGTGTGATGGAGGGAAGCACTGATAGCCGCCGCCTTCCCCACAGATAGGGAGCGTGTGATGGAGGGAAGCCCTGATAGCCGCCGCCTTCCCCACAGATAAGGAGCGTGTGATGGAGGGAAGCACTGATAGCGGCCGCCTTCCCCACAGATAAGGAACGTGTGATGGAGGGAAGCACTGATAGCCGCTGCCTTCCCCACAGATAAGGAGCGTGTGATGGAGGGAAGCACTGATAGCCGCCGCTTTCCCCACAGATAAGGACCGTGTGATGGAGGGAAGCACTGATAGCCGCCGCCTTCCCCACAGATAAGGCGCATGTGATGGAGGGAAGCACTGATAGCCGCCGCCTTCCCCACAGATAAGGAGCGTGTGATGGAGGGAAGCACTGATAGCCGCCGCCTTCCCCACAGATAAGGAGCGTGTGATGGAGGGAAGCACTGATAGCGGCCGCCTTCCCCACAGATAGGGAGCGTGTGATGGAGGGAAGCACTGATAGCGGCCGCCTTCCCCACAGATAAGGAGCGTGTGATGGAGGGAAGCACTGATAGCCGCCGCCTTCCCCACAGATAGGGAGCGTGTGATGAAGGGAAGCACTGATAGCCGCCGCCTTCCCCACAGATAGGGAGCGTGTGATGGAGAGAAGCACTGATAGCCGCCGCCTTCCCCACAGATAAGGAGCGTATGATGGAGGGAAGCACTGATAGCGGCCGCCTTCCCCACAGATAAGGAGCGTGTGATGGAGGGAAGCACTGATAGCAGCCGCCTTCCCCACTGATAGGGAGCGTGTGATGGAGGGAAGCACTGATAGCCGCCGCCTTCCCCACAGATAGGGAGCGTGTGATGGAGGTAAGCACTGATAGCCGCCGCCTTCCCCACAGATAAGGAGCGTGTGATAGAGGTAAGCACTGATAGCGGCCACCTTCCCCACAGATAAGGAGCGTGTGATGGAGGGAAGCCCTGATAGCCGCCGCCTTCCCCACAGATAAGGAGCGTGTGATAGAGGGAAGCACTGATAGCTGCCGCCTTCCCCACAGATAGGGAGCGTGTGATAGAGGGAAGCACTGATAGCGGCCGCCTTCCCCACATATAAGGAGCGTGTGATGGAGGGAAGCACTGATAGCCGCCGCCTTCCCCACAGATAAGGAGCGTGTGATGGAGGGAAGCACTGATAGCGGCTGCCTTCCCCACAGATAGGGAGCGTGTGATGGAGGGAAGCACTGATAGCGGCGGCCTTCCCCACAGATAAGGAGCGTGTGATGGAGGGAAGCACTGATAGCGGCGGCCTTCCCCACAGATAAGGAGCGTGTGATGGAGGGAAGCACTGATAGCGGCGGCCTTCCCCACAGATAAGGAGCGTGTGATGGAGGGAAGCACTGATAGCGGTCGCCTTCCCCACAGATAGGGAGCGTGTGATGGAGGGAAGCACTGATAGCCGCCGCCTTCCCCACAGATAAAGAGCGTGTGATGGAGGGAAGCACTGATAGCGGCCGCCTTCCCCACAGATAAGGAGCGTGTGATGGAGGGAAGCACTGATAGCGGTCGCCTTCCCCACAGATAAGGAGCGTGTAATAGAGGGAAGCACTGATATCGGCCACCTTTCCCACAGATAAGGAGCGTGTGATGGAGGGAAGCACTGATAGCGGCCGCCTTCCCCACAGATAAGGAGCGTGTGATAGAGGGAAGCACCGATAGCCGCCGCCTTCCCCACAGATAGGGAGCGTGTGATGGAGGGAAGCACTGATAGCGGTCGCCTTCCCCACAGATAAGGAGCGTGTGATGGAGGGAAGCACTGATAGCGGCCGCCTTCCCCACATATAGGGAGCGTGTGATGGAGGGAAGCACTGATAGCGGCCGCCTTCCCCACAGATAAGGAGCGTGTGATGGAGGGAAGCACTGATAGCCGCCGCCTTCCCCACAGATAGGGAGCGTGTGATGAAGGGAAGCACTGATAGCCGCCGCCTTCCCCACAGATAGGGAGCGTGTGATGGAGAGAAGCACTGATAGCCGCCGCCTTCCCCACAGATAAGGAGCGTATGATGGAGGGAAGCACTGATAGCGGCCGCCTTCCCCACAGATAAGGAGCGTGTGATGGAGGGAAGCACTGATAGCAGCCGCCTTCCCCACTGATAGGGAGCGTGTGATGGAGGGAAGCACTGATAGCCGCCGCCTTCCCCACAGATAAGAAGCGTGTGATGGAGGGAAGCACTGATAGCCGCCGCCTTCCCCACAGATAGGGAGCGTGTGATGGAGGTAAGCACTGATAGCCGCCGCCTTCCCCACAGATAAGGAGCGTGTGATAGAGGGAAGCACTGATAGCGGCCACCTTCCCCACAGATAAGGAGCGTGTGATGGAGGGAAGCCCTGATAGCCGCCGCCTTCCCCACAGATAAGGAGCGTGTGATAGAGGGAAGCACTGATAGCTGCCGCCTTCCCCACAGATAGGGAGCGTGTGATAGAGGGAAGCACTGATAGCGGCCGCCTTCCCCACATATAAGGAGCGTGTGATGGAGGGAAGCACTGATAGCCGCCGCCTTCCCCACAGATAAGGAGCGTGTGATGGAGGGAAGCACTGATAGCGGCTGCCTTCCCCACAGATAGGGAGCGTGTGATGGAGGGAAGCACTGATAGCGGCGGCCTTCCCCACAGATAAGGAGCGTGTGATGGAGGGAAGCACTGATAGCGGCGGCCTTCCCCACAGATAAGGAGCGTGTGATGGAGGGAAGCACTGATAGCGGCGGCCTTCCCCACAGATAAGGAGCGTGTGATGGAGGGAAGCACTGATAGCGGTCGCCTTCCCCACAGATAGGGAGCGTGTGATGGAGGGAAGCACTGATAGCCGCCGCCTTCCCCACAGATAAGGAGCGTGTGATGGAGGGAAGCACTGATAGCGGCCGCCTTCCCCACAGATAAGGAGCGTGTGATGGAGGGAAGCACTGATAGCGGTCGCCTTCCCCACAGATAAGGAGCGTGTGATAGAGGGAAGCACTGATATCGGCCACCTTTCCCACAGATAAGGAGCGTGTGATGGAGGGAAGCACTGATAGCGGCCGCCTTCCCCACAGATAAGGAGCGTGTGATAGAGGGAAGCACCGATAGCCGCCGCCTTCCCCACAGATAGGGAGCGTGTGATGGAGGGAAGCACTGATAGCGGTCGCCTTCCCCACAGATAGGGAGCGTGTGATAGAGGGAAGCACTGATAGCCGCCGCCTTCCCCACAGATAAGGAGCGTGTGATGGAGGGAAGCACTGATAGCGGTCGCCTTCCCCACAGATAAGGAGCGTGTGATAGAGGGAAGCACTGATAGCCGCCGCCTTCCCCACAGATAAGGAGCGTGTGATAGAGGGAAGCACTGATAGCCGCCGCCTTCCCCACAGATAAGGAGAGTGTGATGGAGAGAAGCACTGATAGCCGCCGCCTTCCCCACAGATAGGGAGCGTGTGATGGAGGGAAGCACTGATCGCGGCCGCCTTCCCCACAGATAGGGAGCGTGTGATGGAGGGAAGCACTGATAGCCGCTGCCTTCCCCACAGATAAGGAGCGTGTGATGGAGGGAAGCACTGATAGCCGCCGCCTTCCCCACAGATAAGGAGCGTGTGATGGAGGGAAGCACTGATAGTGGCCGCCTTCCCCACAGATAGGGAGCGTGTGATGGAGGGAAGCACTGATAGCCGCCGCCTTCCCCACAGATAAGGAGCGTGTGATGGAGGGAAGCACTGATAGCGGCTGCGTTCCCCACAGATAAGGAGCGTGTGATGGAGGGAAGCACTGATAGCCGCCGCCTTCTCCACAGATAGGGAGTGTGTGATGGAGGGAAGCACTGATAGCTGCCGCCTTCCCCACAGATAAGGACCGTGTGATGGAGGGAAGCACTGATATCCGCCGCCTTCCCCACAGATAAGGAGCGTGTGATGGAGGGAAGCACTGATATCCGCCGCCTTCCCCACATATAGGGAGCGTGTGATGGAGGGAAGCACTGATAGCCGCCGCCTTCCCCACAGATAAGGAGCGTGTGATGGAGGGAAGCACTAATAGCGGCAGCGTTCCCCACAGATAAGGAGCGTGTGATGGAGGGAAGCACTGATAGCCGCCGCCTTCCCCACCGATAATTAGCGTGTGATGGAGGGAAGCACTGATAGCCGCCGCCTTCCCCACAGATAGGGAGCGTGTGATGGAGGGAAGCCCTGATAGCCGCCGCCTTCCCCACAGATAAGGAGCGTGTGATGGAGGGAAGCACTGATAGCGGCCGCCTTCCCCACAGATAAGGAACGTGTGATGGAGGGAAGCACTGATAGCCGCTGCCTTCCCCACAGATAAGGAGCGTGTGATGGAGGGAAGCACTGATAGCCGCCGCTTTCCCCACAGATAAGGACCGTGTGATGGAGGGAAGCACTGATAGCCGCCGCCTTCCCCACAGATAAGGCACATGTGATGGAGGGAAGCACTGATAGCCGCCGCCTTCCCCACAGATAAGGAGCGTGTGATGGAGGGAAGCACTGATAGCCGCCGCCTTCCCCACAGATAAGGAGCGTGTGATGGAGGGAAGCACTGATAGCGGCCGCCTTCCCCACAGATAGGGAGCGTGTGATGGAGGGAAGCACTGATAGCGGCCGCCTTCCCCACAGATAAGGAGCGTGTGATGGAGGGAAGCACTGATAGCCGCCGCCTTCCCCACAGATAGGGAGCGTGTGATGAAGGGAAGCACTGATAGCCGCCGCCTTCCCCACAGATAGGGAGCGTGTGATGGAGAGAAGCACTGATAGCCGCCGCCTTCCCCACAGATAAGGAGCGTATGATGGAGGGAAGCACTGATAGCGGCCGCCTTCCCCACAGATAAGGAGCGTGTGATGGAGGGAAGCACTGATAGCAGCCGCCTTCCCCACTGATAGGGAGCGTGTGATGGAGGGAAGCACTGATAGCCGCCGCCTTCCCCACAGATAGGGAGCGTGTGATGGAGGTAAGCACTGATAGCCGCCGCCTTCCCCACAGATAAGGAGCGTGTGATAGAGGGAAGCACTGATAGCGGCCACCTTCCCCACAGATAAGGAGCGTGTGATGGAGGGAAGCCCTGATAGCCGCCGCCTTCCCCACAGATAAGGAGCGTGTGATAGAGGGAAGCACTGATAGCTGCCGCCTTCCCCACAGATAGGGAGCGTGTGATAGAGGGAAGCACTGATAGCGGCCGCCTTCCCCACATATAAGGAGCGTGTGATGGAGGGAAGCACTGATAGCCGCCGCCTTCCCCACAGATAAGGAGCGTGTGATGGAGGGAAGCACTGATAGCGGCTGCCTTCCCCACAGATAGGGAGCGTGTGATGGAGGGAAGCACTGATAGCGGCGGCCTTCCCCACAGATAAGGAGCGTGTGATGGAGGGAAGCACTGATAGCGGCGGCCTTCCCCACAGATAAGGAGCGTGTGATGGAGGGAAGCACTGATAGCGGCGGCCTTCCCCACAGATAAGGAGCGTGTGATGGAGGGAAGCACTGATAGCGGTCGCCTTCCCCACAGATAGGGAGCGTGTGATGGAGGGAAGCACTGATAGCCGCCGCCTTCCCCACAGATAAGGAGCGTGTGATGGAGGGAAGCACTGATAGCGGCCGCCTTCCCCACAGATAAGGAGCGTGTGATGGAGGGAAGCACTGATAGCGGTCGCCTTCCCCACAGATAAGGAGCGTGTGATAGAGGGAAGCACTGATATCGGCCACCTTTCCCACAGATAAGGAGCGTGTGATGGAGGGAAGCACTGATAGCGGCCGCCTTCCCCACAGATAAGGAGCGTGTGATAGAGGGAAGCACCGATAGCCGCCGCCTTCCCCACAGATAGGGAGCGTGTGATGGAGGGAAGCACTGATAGCGGTCGCCTTCCCCACAGATAAGGAGCGTGTGATGGAGGGAAGCACTGATAGCGGCCGCCTTCCCCACATATAGGGAGCGTGTGATGGAGGGAAGCACTGATAGCGGCCGCCTTCCCCACAGATAAGGAGCGTGTGATGGAGGGAAGCACTGATAGCCGCCGCCTTCCCCACAGATAGGGAGCGTGTGATGAAGGGAAGCACTGATAGCCGCCGCCTTCCCCACAGATAGGGAGCGTGTGATGGAGAGAAGCACTGATAGCCGCCGCCTTCCCCACAGATAAGGAGCGTATGATGGAGGGAAGCACTGATAGCGGCCGCCTTCCCCACAGATAAGGAGCGTGTGATGGAGGGAAGCACTGATAGCAGCCGCCTTCCCCACTGATAGGGAGCGTGTGATGGAGGGAAGCACTGATAGCCGCCGCCTTCCCCACAGATAAGAAGCGTGTGATGGAGGGAAGCACTGATAGCCGCCGCCTTCCCCACAGATAGGGAGCGTGTGATGGAGGTAAGCACTGATAGCCGCCGCCTTCCCCACAGATAAGGAGCGTGTGATAGAGGGAAGCACTGATAGCGGCCACCTTCCCCACAGATAAGGAGCGTGTGATGGAGGGAAGCCCTGATAGCCGCCGCCTTCCCCACAGATAAGGAGCGTGTGATAGAGGGAAGCACTGATAGCTGCCGCCTTCCCCACAGATAGGGAGCGTGTGATAGAGGGAAGCACTGATAGCGGCCGCCTTCCCCACATATAAGGAGCGTGTGATGGAGGGAAGCACTGATAGCCGCCGCCTTCCCCACAGATAAGGAGCGTGTGATGGAGGGAAGCACTGATAGCGGCTGCCTTCCCCACAGATAGGGAGCGTGTGATGGAGGGAAGCACTGATAGCGGCGGCCTTCCCCACAGATAAGGAGCGTGTGATGGAGGGAAGCACTGATAGCGGCGGCCTTCCCCACAGATAAGGAGCGTGTGATGGAGGGAAGCACTGATAGCGGCGGCCTTCCCCACAGATAAGGAGCGTGTGATGGAGGGAAGCACTGATAGCGGTCGCCTTCCCCACAGATAGGGAGCGTGTGATGGAGGGAAGCACTGATAGCCGCCGCCTTCCCCACAGATAAGGAGCGTGTGATGGAGGGAAGCACTGATAGCGGCCGCCTTCCCCACAGATAAGGAGCGTGTGATGGAGGGAAGCACTGATAGCGGTCGCCTTCCCCACAGATAAGGAGCGTGTGATAGAGGGAAGCACTGATATCGGCCACCTTTCCCACAGATAAGGAGCGTGTGATGGAGGGAAGCACTGATAGCGGCCGCCTTCCCCACAGATAAGGAGCGTGTGATAGAGGGAAGCACCGATAGCCGCCGCCTTCCCCACAGATAGGGAGCGTGTGATGGAGGGAAGCACTGATAGCGGTCGCCTTCCCCACAGATAGGGAGCGTGTGATAGAGGGAAGCACTGATAGCCGCCGCCTTCCCCACAGATAAGGAGCGTGTGATGGAGGGAAGCACTGATAGCGGTCGCCTTCCCCACAGATAAGGAGCGTGTGATAGAGGGAAGCACTGATAGCCGCCGCCTTCCCCACAGATAAGGAGCGTGTGATAGAGGGAAGCACTGATAGCCGCCGCCTTCCCCACAGATAAGGAGAGTGTGATGGAGAGAAGCACTGATAGCCGCCGCCTTCCCCACAGATAGGGAGCGTGTGATGGAGGGAAGCACTGATCGCGGCCGCCTTCCCCACAGATAGGGAGCGTGTGATGGAGGGAAGCACTGATAGCCGCTGCCTTCCCCACAGATAAGGAGCGTGTGATGGAGGGAAGCACTGATAGCCGCCGCCTTCCCCACAGATAAGGAGCGTGTGATGGAGGGAAGCACTGATAGTGGCCGCCTTCCCCACAGATAGGGAGCGTGTGATGGAGGGAAGCACTGATAGCCGCCGCCTTCCCCACAGATAAGGAGCGTGTGATGGAGGGAAGCACTGATAGCGGCTGCGTTCCCCACAGATAAGGAGCGTGTGATGGAGGGAAGCACTGATAGCCGCCGCCTTCTCCACAGATAGGGAGTGTGTGATGGAGGGAAGCACTGATAGCTGCCGCCTTCCCCACAGATAAGGACCGTGTGATGGAGGGAAGCACTGATATCCGCCGCCTTCCCCACAGATAAGGAGCGTGTGATGGAGGGAAGCACTGATATCCGCCGCCTTCCCCACATATAGGGAGCGTGTGATGGAGGGAAGCACTGATAGCCGCCGCCTTCCCCACAGATAAGGAGCGTGTGATGGAGGGAAGCACTAATAGCGGCAGCGTTCCCCACAGATAAGGAGCGTGTGATGGAGGGAAGCACTGATAGCCGCCGCCTTCCCCACCGATAATTAGCGTGTGATGGAGGGAAGCACTGATAGCCGCCGCCTTCCCCACAGATAGGGAGCGTGTGATGGAGGGAAGCCCTGATAGCCGCCGCCTTCCCCACAGATAAGGAGCGTGTGATGGAGGGAAGCACTGATAGCGGCCGCCTTCCCCACAGATAAGGAACGTGTGATGGAGGGAAGCACTGATAGCCGCTGCCTTCCCCACAGATAAGGAGCGTGTGATGGAGGGAAGCACTGATAGCCGCCGCTTTCCCCACAGATAAGGACCGTGTGATGGAGGGAAGCACTGATAGCCGCCGCCTTCCCCACAGATAAGGCACATGTGATGGAGGGAAGCACTGATAGCCGCCGCCTTCCCCACAGATAAGGAGCGTGTGATGGAGGGAAGCACTGATAGCCGCCGCCTTCCCCACAGATAAGGAGCGTGTGATGGAGGGAAGCACTGATAGCGGCCGCCTTCCCCACAGATAGGGAGCGTGTGATGGAGGGAAGCACTGATAGCGGCCGCCTTCCCCACAGATAAGGAGCGTGTGATGGAGGGAAGCACTGATAGCCGCCGCCTTCCCCACAGATAGGGAGCGTGTGATGAAGGGAAGCACTGATAGCCGCCGCCTTCCCCACAGATAGGGAGCGTGTGATGGAGAGAAGCACTGATAGCCGCCGCCTTCCCCACAGATAAGGAGCGTATGATGGAGGGAAGCACTGATAGCGGCCGCCTTCCCCACAGATAAGGAGCGTGTGATGGAGGGAAGCACTGATAGCAGCCGCCTTCCCCACTGATAGGGAGCGTGTGATGGAGGGAAGCACTGATAGCCGCCGCCTTCCCCACAGATAAGAAGCGTGTGATGGAGGGAAGCACTGATAGCCGCCGCCTTCCCCACAGATAGGGAGCGTGTGATGGAGGTAAGCACTGATAGCCGCCGCCTTCCCCACAGATAAGGAGCGTGTGATAGAGGGAAGCACTGATAGCGGCCACCTTCCCCACAGATAAGGAGCGTGTGATGGAGGGAAGCCCTGATAGCCGCCGCCTTCCCCACAGATAAGGAGCGTGTGATAGAGGGAAGCACTGATAGCTGCCGCCTTCCCCACAGATAGGGAGCGTGTGATAGAGGGAAGCACTGATAGCGGCCGCCTTCCCCACATATAAGGAGCGTGTGATGGAGGGAAGCACTGATAGCCGCCGCCTTCCCCACAGATAAGGAGCGTGTGATGGAGGGAAGCACTGATAGCGGCTGCCTTCCCCACAGATAGGGAGCGTGTGATGGAGGGAAGCACTGATAGCGGCGGCCTTCCCCACAGATAAGGAGCGTGTGATGGAGGGAAGCACTGATAGCGGCGGCCTTCCCCACAGATAAGGAGCGTGTGATGGAGGGAAGCACTGATAGCGGCGGCCTTCCCCACAGATAAGGAGCGTGTGATGGAGGGAAGCACTGATAGCGGCCGCCTTCCCCACAGATAGGGAGCGTGTGATAGAGGGAAGCACTGATAGCCGCCGCCTTCCCCACAGATAGGGAGCGTGTGATGGAGGGAAGCACTGATAGCCGCCGCCTTCCCCACAGATAAGGAGCGTGTGATAGAGGGAAGCACTGATAGCGGCCGCCTTCCCCACAGATAGGGAGCGTGTGATGGAGGGAAGCACTGATAACGGCGGCCTTCCCCACAGATAGGGAGCGTGTGATGGAGGGAAGCACTGATAGCGGCTGCCTTCCCCACAGATAGGGAGCGTGTGATGGAGAGAAGCACTGATAGCGGCGGCCTTCCCCACAGATAAGGAGCGTGTGATGGAGAGAAGCACTGATCGCGGCCGCCTTCCCCACAGATAGGGAGCGTGTGATGAAGGGAAGCACTGATAGCCGCCGCCTTCCCCACAGATAAGGAGCGTGTGATGGAGGGAAGCACTGATAGCCGCCGCCTTCCCCACAGATAAGGAGCGTGTGATGGAGGGAAGCACTGATAGTGGCCGCCTTCCCCACAGATAGGGAGCGTGTGATGGAGGGAAGCACTGATAGCCGCCGCCTTCCCCACAGATAAGGAGCGTGTGATGGAGGGAAGCACTGATAGCGGCTGCGTTGCCCACAGATAAGGAGCGTGTGATGGAGGGAAGCACTGATAGCCGCCGCCTTCTCCACAGATAGGGAGTGTGTGATGGAGGGAAGCACTGATAGCTGCCGCCTTCCCCACAGATAAGGAGCGTGTGATGGAGGGAAGCACTGATATCCGCCGCCTTCCCCACAGATAAGGAGCGTGTGATGGAGGGAAGCACTGATATCCGCCGCCTTCCCCACATATAGGGAGCGTGTGATGGAGGGAAGCACTGATAGCCGCCGCCTTCCCCACAGATAAGGAGCGTGTGATGGAGGGAAGCACTGATAGCGGCAGCGTTCCCCACAGATAAGGAGCGTGTGATGGAGGGAAGCACTGATAGCCGCCGCCTTCCCCACCGATAAGGAGCGTGTGATGGAGGGAAGCACTGATAGCCGCCGCCTTCCCCACAGATAGGGAGCGTGTGATGGAGGGAAGCCCTGATAGCCGCCGCCTTCCCCACAGATAAGGAGCGTGTGATGGAGGGAAGCACTGATAGCGGCCGCCTTCCCCACAGATAAGGAGCGTGTGATGGAGGGAAGCACTGATAGCCGCCGCCTTCCCCACAGATAAGGAGCGTGTGATGGAGGGAAGCACTGATAGCGGCCGCCTTCCCCACAGATAGGGAGCGTGTGATGGAGGGAAGCACTGATAGTCGCCGCCTTCCCCACAGATAAGGAGCGTGTGATAGAGGGAAGCACTGATATCGGCCGCCTTCCCCACAGATAAGGAGCGTGTGATGGAGAGAAGCACTGATAGCCGCCGCCTTCCCCACAGATAGGGAGCGTGTGATGGAGGGAAGCACTGATCGCGGCCGCCTTCCCCACAGATAGGGAGCGTGTGATGAAGGGAAGCACTGATAGCCGCCGCCTTCCCCACAGATAAGGAGCGTGTGATGGAGGGAAGCACTGATAGCCGCCGCCTTCCCAACAGATAAGGAGCGTGTGATGGAGGGAAGCACTGATAGTGGCCGCCTTCCCCACAGATAGGGAGCGTGTGATGGAGGGAAGCACTGATAGCCGCCGCCTTCCCCACAGATAAGGAGCGTGTGATGGAGGGAAGCACTGATAGCGGCTGCGTTCCCCACAGATAAGGAGCGTGTGATGGAGGGAAGCACTGATAGCCGCCGCGTTCTCCACAGATAGGGAGTGTGTGATGGAGGGAAGCACTGATAGCTGCCGCCTTCCCCACAGATAAGGACCGTGTGATGGAGGGAAGCACTGATATCCGCCGCCTTCCCCACAGATAAGGAGCGTGTGATGGAGGGAAGCACTGATATCCGCCGCCTTCCCCACATATAGGGAGCGTGTGATGGAGGGAAGCACTGATAGCCGCCGCCTTCCCCACAGATAAGGAGCGTGTGATGGAGGGAAGCACTGATAGCGGCAGCGTTCCCCACAGATAAGGAGCGTGTGATGGAGGGAAGCACTGATAGCCGCCGCCTTCCCCACCGATAAGGAGCGTGTGATGGAGGGAAGCACTGATAGCCGCCGCCTTCCCCACAGATAGGGAGCGTGTGATGGAGGGAAGCCCTGATAGCCGCCGCCTTCCCCACAGATAAGGAGCGTGTGATGGAGGGAAGCACTGATAGCGGCCGCCTTCCCCACAGATAAGGAACGTGTGATGGAGGGAAGCACTGATAGCCGCTGCCTTCCCCACAGATAAGGAGCGTGTGATGGAGGGAAGCACTGATAGCCGCCGCCTTCCCCACAGATAAGGACCGTGTGATGGAGGGAAGCACTGATAGCCGCCGCCTTCCCCACAGATAAGGCGCATGTGATGGAGGGAAGCACTGATAGCCGCCGCCTTCCCCACAGATAAGGAGCGTGTGATGGAGGGAAGCACTGATAGCCGCCGCCTTCCCCACAGATAAGGAGCGTGTGATGGAGGGAAGCACTGATAGCGGCCGCCTTCCCCACAGATAGGGAGCGTGTGATGGAGGGAAGCACTGATAGCGGCCGCCTTCCCCACAGATAAGGAGCGTGTGATGGAGGGAAGCACTGATAGCCGCCGCCTTCCCCACAGATAGGGAGCGTGTGATGAAGGGAAGCACTGATAGCCGCCGCCTTCCCCACAGATAGGGAGCGTGTGATGGAGAGAAGCACTGATAGCCGCCGCCTTCCCCACAGATAAGGAGCGTATGATGGAGGGAAGCACTGATAGCGGCCGCCTTCCCCACAGATAAGGAGCGTGTGATGGAGGGAAGCACTGATAGCAGCCGCCTTCCCCACAGATAGGGAGCGTGTGATGGAGGGAAGCCCTGATAGCCGCCGCCTTCCCCACAGATAAGGAGCGTGTGATGGAGGGAAGCACTGATAGCCGCCGCCTTCCCCACAGATAGGGAGCGTGTGATGGAGGTAAGCACTGATAGCCGCCGCCTTCCCCACAGATAAGGAGTGTGTGATAGAGGGAAGCACTGATAGCGGCCGCCTTCCCCACAGATAAGGAGCGTGTGATGGAGGGAAGCCCTGATAGCCGCCGCCTTCCCCACAGATAAGGAGCGTGTGATGGAGGGAAGCACTGATAGCGGCTGCCTTCCCCACAGATAGGGAGCGTGTGATGGAGGGAAGCACTGATAGCGGCGGCCTTCCCCACAGATAAGGAGCGTGTGATGGAGGGAAGCACTGATAGCGGCCGCCTTCCCCACAGATAGGGAGCGTGTGATAGAGGGAAGCACTGATATCGGCCGCCTTCCCCATAGATAAGGAGCGTGTGATGGAGGGAAGCACTGATAGCGGCCGCCTTCCCCACAGATAGGGAGCGTGTGATAGAGGGAAGCACTGATAGCCGCCGCCTTCCCCACAGATAGGGAGCGTGTGATGGAGGGAAGCACTGATAGCGGCTGCCTTCCCCACAGATAGGGAGCGTGTGATGGAGGGAAGCACTGATAGCGGCGGCCTTCCCCACAGATAAGGAGCGTGTGATGGAGGGAAGCACTGATAGCGGCTGCCTTCCCCACAGATAGGGAGCGTGTGATGGAGGGAAGCACTGATAGCGGCGGCCTTCCCCACAGATAAGGAGCGTGTGATGGAGAGAAGCACTGATAGCGGCGGCCTTCCCCACAGATAAGGAGCGTGTGATGGAGGGAAGCACTGATAGCGGCTGCCTTCATGCTCCATGGATAGGATTAGACAAAGGCTGATTTGTTGCTGGGTGACCTTACGTCTGTCGGAATCGCTGTCATCGGGATATTTCTTGTGCGCAATATCACACATGAAGGATTTCTCTTCTTTACAAAGAAGTGAACGTGTACCAGGACTATTGTGTCTCCTTCCATTTATAGATGATCCTCCCTGCTGAACACAAGTTGCTGAGCGAGAGAAGACACTTAACCATGTAAGATGCTCAGACGGGCCGCACTGACTGCAGATCAGTAACCATTACAATAAAGAGGAATGTAGTAAGGGAATATAGGAGAGCTGTGTCCTCTGTGACCCTCCGAGTGACCTTCATCCTAGGACGGGTTTGGATAGGCGCTCTGAGTGATAAGTATCTAGAAGCATCGGCCTGGTCCAGAAATAAGGCAGGAGAGAGGTGACTAATGCCCCGCCTGCTTGTTCCACAGTCAGGTCCAGGAGCTCCGGGCAGATCCTGGGTGGATCACTGTTCATTGTAGCCACAGTCAGGTCCAGGAACTCCGGGCAGATCCTGAGTGGATTACTCTGTCCGTTGTAGCCTGTACCACAGTCAGGTCCAGGAGCTCCGGGCAGTTCCTGGGTTGTTCACTCTGTCTGTTGTAGCCACAGTCAGGTCCAGGAGCTCTGGGCAGATCCTGGGTGGATCACTCTGTCCCTTGTAGCCACAGTCAGGTCCAGGAGCTCCGGGCAGATCCTGGGTGGATCACTCGGTCCCTTGTAGCCACAGTCAGGTCCAGGAGCTCCGGGCAGATCCTGGGTGGATCACTCTGTCCCTTGTAGCCACAGTCAGGTCCAGGAGCTCCGGGCAGATCCTGGGCGGATCACTCTGTCCCTTGTAGCCACAGTCAGGTCCAGGAGCTCCAGGCAGATCCTGGGTGGATCACTGTCTGTTGTAGCCACGGTCAGGTCCAGGAGCTCCGGGCAGATCCTGGGTGGATCACTGTCCGTTGTAGCCACAGTCAGGTCCAGGAGCTCCGGGCAGATCCTGGGTTGTTCACTCTGTCCGTTGTAGCCACAGTCAGGTCCAGGAGCTCCGGGCAGATCCAGGGTGGATTACTCTGTCCCTTGTAGCCACAGTCAGGTCCAGGAGCTCCGGACAGATCCTGGGTGGATCACTGTCCGTTGTAGCCACAGTCAGGTCCAGGAGCTCCAGGCAGATCCTGGGTGGATCACTCTGACCCTTGTAGCCACAGTCAGGTCCAGGAGCTCCGGGCAGATCCTGGGTGGATCACTCTGTCCGTTGTAGCCACAGTCAGGTCCAGGAGCTTCGGGAAGATCCTGGGTGGATCACTCTGTCCGTTGTAGCCACAGTCAGGTCCAGGAGCTCCAGGCAGATCCTGGGTGGATCACTCTGTCCCTTGTAGCCACAGTCAGGTCCAGGAGCTCCGGGCAGATCCTGGGTGGATCACTCTGTCCCTTGTAGCCACAGTCAGGTCCAGGAGCTCCGGGCTGATCCTGTGTGGATCACTCTGTCTGTTGTAGCCACAGTCAGGTCCCGGAGCTCCGGGCAGATCATGGGTGGATAACTCTGTCCCTTGTAGCCACAGTCAGGTCCAGGAGCTCCGGGCAGATCCTGGGCGGATCACTCTGTTCCTTGTAGCCACAGTCAGGTCCAGGAGCTCCGGGCAGATCCTGGGTGGATCACTCTGTCCGTTGTAGCCACAGTCAGGTCCAAGAGCTACAGGCAGATCCTGGGTGGATCACTCTGTCTGTTGTAGCCGTCTTTCCTCTAAGGGGAACCTGTAGTCTTCTGGTCCTGCTGAGGCTCTTGGGAGGGTTTTCGTTTTCCTTCGTTGTGGTTAGTGTGAGGCTCTGTTACTGCAGATGGTGAGCCTTAGTGATGAGTGCGCTCGCCACTGCTCGAGCCTCAATCGAGTATCCCGGCTGCTCAAGCGTCGTGATCGAGTCCCTGCCTCACATGTTTCGCGGCTGTTAGACAGTCAATAAACATGCGGGGATTCCCTGCCACAGACGGTAATGCCGCAGCCATGTTGGCCACTAGCATTACTGTGATTGGCCGGCCACATCGCGTCATCGGGTCTTAGGCTGCTGCCCACGGTCAGTAATAATGCAGTCAAGGAAGCGGGGAAAGGAGAGTCAGCTCACCAACTTCAGGCGCACCTTGTTAGGATAAGAATCACCGCACAGAGCCGCCCTAGTCTGAGTCTTGTTAGAAATGCAGGAAAGAAACAACGTTCTCCAGCGATGACAGGTGTGATAATGAATAGAACTTACATTTATTAGTTCATTTTAAAAAAACGAAAATTACTGGCAAACCACAGGGGATCCACAGAAAACCAAGGCATTCCAGCTTTAAGCCTTGTTCATGGTCTTTGAGAACAAGACTAAGGTTTAAAGCCGAAACGCATTGGTTTTCTTTGGATCCCCTGTGGTTTGCCAGTAATGTTTGTTTTTTAAAATGTACTAATGTAAGTTTTATTCATCATCACACCTGAAAATCCTTGTTTTTTTCCTGCACGATGAGTAATACTAGCATTCTGGACGCAGCGTATTTTGAATGCGTCCAAAATGCTGCGTTGTACACTACAGGCACAGTGACTGGGATTAATAGAAATCTCATGTCCACTGTGCTTGTTTTTCACGCTTTGTAAACTCATCTGCGGTGCGTGTTTCCAAGCTTCAGCATGTCCACTTTTCTAATGGGAACTTTGACTTCTGTGTGGAATTTCTCCATAGACTTGCATTAGATGCAGTAACTCCGCAGTTAAAAAAAAAAAAGCACATGCGTTGTAAGTGCGTTTACGCAGGTGTTTTAGCCTAGTATTAATAAATAAATAATTTTAAAAAGTTACGTGGGGTCCCCCCCTATTTTTGATAACCAGCCAGCTGCGGGCTTATATTATCGGGCTGAGAAGGTTCCTGGTTATTGGCTCCTTCCCAGCCTAAAAATACCAGCCCTCAGCCGCCCCAGGATAGTCCATGACATGAGATGATCCAATTCTGGTTCGGCTGCAGGCTGGCATTTTTGGGCTGGGAAGGGCATAATTACCAGGGACCTTCCCAGCCTGATAATCTAAGCCCACAGCTGTCTGGTTTACCTTGGCTGGTTATCAAATGTAGGGGGAACCTGTGTCTGTTTTTAAATGTATTTATTAAAATCAGGCTGAAAACACCCGCGTAAACAGATTTACAACACATGTGCTTTTTTATCTGCCGATCGGGAGTATATCGATATATCTGCTGCTCGACTTTCAGAGATTTCCCTAAACCTCAGGTGATTCCTGCAGAGCATTGCACAGTCATTGTGGGCATCCACTAGATCATTGTGTGCAGCTGTGAGCTCCTTCTTCTTGGAGGAGATGGGCCGTTCTGTCTTTATCTGTACAAGCTCACCCTGATGTGCAGTCACTGCAGACCTGATGGCCGTGTGTATAGATTGTTTTAATTCAAGGAGTATAACATTCATCCTACTGCATAGATAGGAGTAGTGTAGGCAATGTCAAAGATCGCATTTAGGGGGGGGGTCATCACTTAACTCATCCGCTGTTATTTTTGGAACGAACAGCTCTCTGCTGCCCCCTATCGTCCGGACAATTACGCATTTGACCGACGACTAACTGAGGAGGCCGCAGGCTGTTTCCACTAATAGGCCGGTTATCGTGAAATTAACAGTGAGCTTATGGTATATACACCTCCTTTTCCAATGCATGGAATATATGTATATACCCCCGATACGATCACTGCGAACTCCACGATAACCACAGAAAGATTATTAGCTGCCACCACCAGTCATGTTTTATAAAGGCTGACTGGAGTCCTGGTTCTAGTAGCGTATGGTTTTGGAGTGCGGGCTAGAGAACAAAGGGAACAGAACTATTAAATTTTAGATTTAATTCAGAATGAGAGGCAATGTTTATAAAAAATATACAAATGATTTTACAAAATGGACAAAACAATACAGCATATACAATTACATAAAATAAAACTGGATTAACAAAAGAAACTTCCTACGCTGCTCACAGAGATGATTCAGCTAGCGGATGGAAGCAATCCGATTGAAAACGTCTGGTTAACAGGATTGTGAAGAAAACTGAAGATATAATCCCATGTCAATCATGTGCCTTGTTTCGCGGGGGATTATAGAGATCTACAGTGTACAGCTGTAATCCGACACTTCTGCAGCTAAAGCTGAAGGGATGGGGCTGAGGGACAGTGAGTGACAAAACACCCACCCACAGCTGTGGAGCTGTGACAGGAAGACCCCCTGTGGACCCCAGCCATGCGGCTCCCTTTGTGTCAAATACTATAATTTAATACCAAGTTATGGGAATACGATACATCCCAGTGATACACCAAATAGATTTTTGGAACCACCCGAACATAAAGAATGTCACCCTAGCTTCCAGCACAGTCTCGCGCTGGGATAGGGAGATACACGGCACAGCCTTTCGGAAACCTCTAGGGCCACTGTGTTTGATCTCCACGCGTAGCAGGGGCCCGGCTGGATCCGATGACACCAGAACCGGCTCCCTAGGACCGTCCATTAAGAAATTATATCCTATTTTAGTTTTTGGAGTATTTAGCTGAGAAAGGCCAGGGGTGGAGATTTAGATCCAGCCAGGGGGCAGGAGGGGGAGTGACCCAGAGGGTTTAAGAGCTCCAGCAGCCATAGTTCAGTGTCTTTTTTTTCCTGGGAGGTCGCGACGATAAATCCGGCAACAAAGGGTACCACAAGCCTCACATGTGGCAGACCCTCCCCCGCAAGCCAGGACTTCCATCTGACTGTTAACTGACTCTTAATAACTGCTTATATATTTTGTACCACTACTATTGTGTTTGCATCATTATGTATGTATAACCCTTATGTACATAGTGTAATGACTAGTGTACCCTTAAGGCGATTAAATATATAATTTAACCTTGGGCTGCTCTTTTATCTCGATCCACGAACCCTCACGTCCGTTGTTCAACTTAATCCTCATGCTACCAGGGAGGGTTTTTAGCCCGATATAATTCCCTTTAACAGACCGGCAACTTATATCTAATAGAAACTGGTGGCAGCTCTACCAGGCCGACAACGTTCTGCTTCACTGGAGCTAGTGAAGGGGCCTCTCAGCCTGTCAGGGGTGTGAGCGAGCATGGTGCCACGTCAGTGACTGAGTGGGCCACCTCTTCTCACTTCCGGTGCCTTCCTGTACCTGTGTGGATAGGAGGTGTCCGTGTAGAACTGTACCAATCTGCCCTTACACATCCCCGAGGGGGTGTGGAACATCACGTAGGTGCAAAGGGCAGATCCGTATCACGTGTTCCGTCTGACATAACTGTGACGTCAGGCGGGTGGCGAGGTGTGGATCCGTCATAAGTGGTGGAAACAGTGGGATTCTGCGGGATCTCCCTGGTGCCATTCCTCATGTGGTGGCAGAGGTGGGATTTTGTGGGATCTCTCTGGTGCCATTCTTCACAGGGATCAAGCCTACACTGAGAAGTATCTTCCTCAGCATTGAACATAGATCATAATTTGTCTTGACCTTTTATCTGCACCAAAGTTACACTCACACACCCCCCGTGATTACCTCACGTGGGTTAGGTTGTGGGATGTTCTCAACCCTTCAGGATTTTATGAAATTCCCATTTAAGTGATAACTTCACTCCTGATGATTACAGAAGTTCGACATTCCCGCCATATTTTTTATTGGGATTTTACCTGTCCCCTGAGACCAAGCATGCCATATCTGTTGTGAGTTATCTGGCCAGTATGGATTTGGGGCTTATAGGCAGGTGTCACAGTTAGGAAAAAATATGCATATTCTTTTCCTATTAGCCCTGAAGCTGAAAATGTATGTCTAATTTCTCTGTTATCGCTGTGCTTTGTCTGATTTTTCTGTCATTGCTCAGCTTTGTCTGATTCTTCTCTGTCATCGCTCGGCTTTGTCTGATTCTTCTCTGTCATCGCTCGGCTTTGTCTGATTCTTCTCTGTCATCGCTCTGCTTTGTCTGATTTTTCTCTGTCATCGCTCTGCTTCATCTGATTTTTCTCTGTCATTGCTCTGCTTTGTTTGATTCATCGCTCTGTTTTGTCTGATTTTTCTGTAATCGCTCTGCTTTCTCTGATTTTTCTCTGTCATCGCCCGACTTTGTCTGATTCATCGCTCTGCTTTTGTCTGATTTTTCTGTCATCGCTCTGCTTTCTCTGATTTTTCAGTTTCTCTGTCATCGCTCTGCTTTGTCTGATTCATCGCTCGGCTTTGTCTGATTTTTCTGTCATCGCTCTGCTTTCTTTGATTTTTCTTTGTTTCTCTGTCATCGCTCTGCTTTGTCTGATCTTTGTCATCGCTCTGCTTTGTCTGATTTTTCTGTCATCGCTCGGCTTAATCTAATTTTTCTCTGTCATCGCTCTGTTTTGTCTGATTCATCGCTCTGCTTTGTCCAATTTTTCTGTCATCGCTCGGCTTTCTCTGATTTTTCTCTGTCATCACTCGGCTTTGTCTGATTTTTCTGTCATCGCTCTGCTTTGTCTGATTTTTCTGTCCTCACTCAGCTTTGTCTGATTCATCAATCTGCTTTGTCTGATTTTTCTCTGTCATCGCTCTGCTTTGGCTGATTTTTCTCTGTCATCACTCTGCTTTGGCTGATTTTTCTCTGTCATCGCTCTGCTTTGTCTGATTTTTCTCTGTCATCGTTCTGCTTTGTCTGATTTTTCTCTGTCATCGCTCTGCTTTGTCTGATTTTTCTCTGGCATCGTTCTGCTTTGTCTGATTTGTCTCTGGCATCGCTCTGCTTTGTCTGATTTTTCTCTGTCATCTCTCTGCTTTGTCTGATTTTTCTCTGTCATCGCTCTGCTTTGTCTGATTTTTCTCTGGCATTGCTCTGCTTTGTCTGATTTTTCTCTGTCATCGTTCTGCTTTGTCTGATTTTTCTCTGTCATCGCTCTGCTTTGTCTGATTTTTCTCTGGCATCGCTCTTCTTTGTCTGATTTTTCTCTGTCATCGCTCTGCTTTGTCTGATTTTTCGGTCATCGCTCTGCTTTGTCTGATTTTTCGGTCATCGCTCTGCTTTGTCTGATTTTTCTCTGTCATCGCTCTGCTTTGTCTGATTTTTCTCTGTCATCGCTCGGCTTTGTCTGATTTTTCTCTGTCATCACTCTGCTGTCTGATTTTTCTCTGTCATCGCTCTGCTTTGTCTGATTTTTCTGTCGTCGCTCTGCTTTGTCTGATTTTTCTCTGTCATTGCTCTGCTTTGTCTGATTTTTATCTGTCATCGCTCTGCTTTGTCTGATTTTTCTCTGTCATCGCTCTGCTTTGTCTGATTTTTCTCTGTCATCGCTCTGCTTTGTCTGATTTTTCTCTGTCATCGCTCTGCTTTGTCTGATTTTTCTTTGTCATTGTTCTGCTTTGTCTGATTTTTCTCTGTCATCGCTCGGCTTTGTCTGATTCATCGCTCTGCTTTGTCTGATTTTTCTCTGTCATCGCTCTGCTTTGTCTGATTTTTCTCTGCCATCGCTCTGCTTTGTCTGATTTCCCTGTCATCGCTCGGCTTTGTCTGATTTCTCTGTCATCGCTCGGCTTTGTCTGATTTCTCTGTCATCGCTCTGCTTTGTCTGATTTTTCTCTGTCATCGCTCTGCTTTGTCTGATTTCTCTGTCATCGCTCTGCTTTGTCTGATTTCTCTTTCATCGCTCGGCTTTGTCTGATTTTTCTCTGTCATCGCTCTGCTTTGTCTGATTTTTCTCTGTCATCGCTCTGCTTTGTCTGATTTTTCTCTGCCATCTCTCGGCTTTGTCTGATTTTTCTCTGCCATCTCTCGGCTTTGTCTGATTTTTCTCTGTCATCGCTCTGCTTTGTCTGATTTTTCTCTGTTATCGCTCTGCTTTGTCTGATTTTTCTCTGTCATTGTTCTGCTTTGTCTGATTTTTCTCTGTCATCGCTCGGCTTTGTCTGATTCATCGCTCTGCTTTGTCTGATTTTTCTCTGTCATCACTCTGCTTTGTCTGATTTTTCTCTGCCATCGTTCTGCTTTGTCTGATTCTTCTGTCATCGCTCTGCTTTGTCTGATTTTTCTCTGTCATCGCTCTGCTTTGTCTGATTTTTCTCTGTCATCGCTCTGCTTTGTCTGATTTTTCTCTGCCATCGCTCTGCTTTGTCTGATTTCTCTGTCATCGTTCGGCTTTGTCTGATTTCTCTGTCATCGTTCTGCTTTGTCTGATTTTTCTCTGTCATCGCTCTGCTTTGTCTGATTTCTCTGTCATCGCTCTGCTTTGTCTGATTTCTCTTTCATCGCTCGGCTTTGTCTGATTTTTCTCTGTCATCGCTCTGCTTTGTCTGATTTTTCTCTGTCATCACACTGCTTTGTCTGATTTTTCTCTGCCATCTCTCAGCTTTGTCTGATTTTTCTCTGTCATCGTTCTGCTTTGTCTGATTTTTCTCTGTCATCGCTCTGCTTTGTCTGATTTCTCTGTCATCGCTCTGCTTTGTCTGATTTCTCTTTCATCGCTCGGCTTTGTTTGATTTTTCTCTGTCATCGCTCTGCTTTGTCTGATTTTTCTCTGTCATCACTCTGCTTTGTCTGATTTTTCTCTGCCATCTCTCGGCTTTGTCTGATTTTTCTCTGTCATCGTTCTGCTTTGTCTGATTTTTCTCTGTCATCGCTCTGCTTTGTCTGATTTTTCTCTGTCATCGCTCTGCTTTGTCTGATTTTTCTCTGTCATGGCTCTGCTTTGTCTGATTTCTCTTTCATCGCTCGGCTTTGTCTGATTTTTCTCTGTCATTGCTCTGCTTTGTCTGATTTTTCTCTGTCATCACTCTGCTTTGTCTGATTTTTCTCTGCCATCTCTCGGCTTTGTCTGATTTTTCTCTGTCATCGTTCTGCTTTGTCTGATTTTTCTCTGTCATTGCTCTGCTTTGTCTGATTTTTCTCTGTCATTGCTCTGCTTTGTCTGATTTTTCTCTGCCATCTCTTGGCTTTGTCTGATTTTTGTCTGTCATCGCTCTGCTTTGTCTGATTTTTCTCTGTCATTGCTCTGCTTTGTCTGATTTTTCTCTGCCATCTCTTGGCTTTGTATGATTTTTGTCTGTCATCGCTCTGCTTTGTCTGATTTTTCTCTGTCATTGCTCTGCTTTGTCTGATTTTTCTCTGCCATTTCTCTGCTTTGTCTGATTTTTCTCTGCCATCGCTCTGCTTTGTCTGATTTTTCTCTGCCATCGCTCGGCTTTGTCTGATTTTTCTCTGCCATCGCTCTGCTTTGTCTGATTTTTCTCTGTCATCGCTCGGCTTTGTCTGATTTTTCTCTGCCATCGCTCTGCTTTGTCTGATTTTTCTCTGTCATCGCTCGGCTTTGTCTGATTTTTCTCTGCCATCTCTCGGCTTTTTCTGTCTCCCCACATTCATTGCTGAACTCATTCATTGTTCTGATCACTTCTGGTTTTTGCTTCTGTGTCTCTGCAGGTCTGAAGCATTTGTCTCATCTTGTGCTGGATCAGACTAAAGTCAGAGATGGCGGGATGTGTGATTTCCTACTGAACACAAGCTGCTCCCTCACCCATCTGAGCGTCAATCAGACGGCGATCAGTGAGCGCACCCTCAGCATGTTGGTGGAGCGCTGCCCGGACCTTAGGTTGCTGAGCATGAAGCACACCCTGGTGGGGCCGTCAGGGCGGCTGCAATGCTCCTCATACATCTTCCATTGCGTTGTCTCTGAGCTGCGCACTCATGTCTCTGTTTACTTTATCCCTTAGGTGACGGACATCTCCTCATTGTCTGGTCTGAAGCAACTGACTGCACTCCATTTAGACAGGACTCATGTGACTGAGCAGTCGCTGCAGACCGTCTCTTCCTTTCCGGCACTCTCCACACTCACACTATCAGGGGTGCAGTCTCTTAACTCCAGTCGGGTGTTGGAGCTCCTGCCTGGTGAGTCGAGGGATAGCACTCTTTAAGTGGTGAGGTCCGGTGATATCTCGAGCTCAGGGTAATCTCTCTCTTGGTTGTGTGTGCACTGTTCTCCCAGGTATCTTGAGCGGTCTTCTCTCCTGTCACAGGTATGACTCTCTCACGTCTGCTGCTTCCCGGGAGAGACAGCCTGTCAGACGCCGGACTATCACATCTGTCTTGTCACATCGGTCTCTTAGAATTAGACCTTACAGATCACACCCAGATCACAGACCAAGGTGTGCAGCACATCGCACAGCTCACGAGGTGAGAGCACTCTGTCATCACACATCAGCAGCAGACGGGTGAAAGACGGCAAGGAGAGGCTGCTGGGGTGGGAAGTGAGGGGGAACAGACCCTCTCAGGCACACAAGTGTTAGAAGTAATGGGTGTGGCTAGCGGTCAGGGACCCTCTTTTGTACACAAGTGTTAGCAGTGATGGAGGCGGTTAGCTTTGATGGACCCTCTTATGCACATGTGTTAGCAGTGATAAGTGTGGTTAGGGGTGATGGACCTTCTCATATTCACATTTGTTAGCAGTGATGGGTGTGATTAGTGATGATGGACTTGCGTTAGCAGTGATGGGTGTAGTTAGCGATGACGGACCCTCTCACGTGTTAGCAGTGATGGGGGCGGTAAGCAGTGATGGTGTTGATTAGCTGTGACGGTGTCCCGCAAGGTGTGGGAAAGACTAAGTGCAACACAAAGGGAAGATGGGAAGGGAGCCCAGACTCTAAAAAAGGGGGAGAGTGGAGACCTCCTAGACTGATCTGATATCACCCTGTCTCCCCTAACGTCCCTATATTGGTTCTTCACCAATCGCCGCACAGGAAACTGTATTTCCCTAGCGCTTGGCCCTGGATAAGGAAGGGGGGAATGAGCACTCCTTGATCCCCATTAACAACTAAAGACAACAAGATAGACAGACACGGGGGAAAGATAACTTAGCTTGAGCCGACTTCAGAGAGATAACACACACGTCCTCTTAGCACCAGAGAGAAAGTGAACAGACTGCACTCGCTCCAAGCTTTCACAAGGAAGCGTGAATTTCACCAGCACCGCCCTGTAGCAAAGTGAAGCTATTTAAACACCCAGGCAAGGGAGTCAATTAGAGCAACTGCTGCTGGGTCCTAGAGTGAAACAGTTAACAAAGTGTCTGTAATGCCAAATGAAGAGCTCTTCTGCAACCAACTGCAGGGCGACTGTCTGTCACATCTGACACACCCGTGACAGTACCCCACCCCCATCCTACGAGTGGCCTCCGGACACTCAGGACCAGACCTATCAGAATAAGAGGTGTGGAATGAACGAACCAACCTGGGAGCGTTCACATCTGATGCTGAAACCCATATGCTCTCCCGTGGACCATAGCCTTTCCAGTGCACCAAGTATTGTAGGGAACGACGTTGGAGACGAGAATCTACAATCCTCGAAATCTGGACACCAGATTACCATCAACCATTACTGGGGGCGGCGGTAGAGGTGAAGGCTCAAGAGGTTCCACATATTTTTTGAGAATGGACCTGTGGAAAACATTGTGGACCTTAAGGGCCTGAGGAAGCTCAAGACGAAACGCTGCTGGGTTAATGACAGCTGTTATTTTATAGGAACCAATAAACCCAGGTCCCAGCTTCCAAGAAGGAACTTTCAACTTAATATTCCTGGTAGACAACCACACAAAGTCATTCACACCTAGGTCCGGACCTGGCAAGCGTTTCCTGTCAGCCATACGTTTATACCTGTCTCCCATGATTTTTAAATTACTCAGCACACCCCGCCACACCGAGGAGAGCGAAGAAGCAAAATGTTCCTCCTCAGGAACTCCTGAAGCTTCTCCCCCACTAAAGGTACCAAACTGTGGATGGTAACCGTATGCACCGAAGAACTGTGACCTGCCAGTGGATTCTTGACAATTATTAATGGCAAATTCTGCCAGCTGTTAGTAGGATGCCCAATCCTCCTGATTTTCAGAGATGAAACATCTGACTGAGGTAGGTCTCCAAATTCTGATTCACACGCTCGGTCTGTCCATTCGACTGAGGATGGAAGGCAGAGGAAAAGGACAGCTGCACCCCCAGTCGAGAACAGAATGCTTTCCAGAACTTGGAAACAAACTGGGTCCCCGATCAGACACCACATCGGAGGGAACCCCGTGAAGCTTCACAGTCTCATTTATAAACACCTGAGCAAGAGTCTTGGCATTTGGAAGTGCCGATAATGTGACGAAATGAACCATTTTACTGAACCTATCTACAACCACCAAAAAAAAAGCATATACGTGTTCAATCACATCCTGATGCAACCCCGCTATAAACGACGAGAGAGGAGGTCCGCGACTGCCTTACCACCTGGATGACCAGCAAGCACAGAGTTATGATCTTTAATTACTTTGCAGAGCAGATTAGATGGAACAAATAACTTTCCTGGAGGGCAGGAGGCAGGGGCGCCCCCTGAGCCTCCAACACCTCACACTCCAGGTCAGGAAAAAGAGCCGAAATGACTACTCCTTTCTGTAATAACGGGGCAGGGTTCTCATGGTCACCACCACCAGGGAAGCTCCGGGACAAAGCATCAGCCTTGACATTTTTGACCACTGGATAAAAAGTGGCAACAAATTTGAACCTAGTCTAAAACGGGGATTATCTGACTTGTCTAGGGCTGAGAGGTTTAACTGACTGGAGATATGACAGGTTCTTATGGTCAGTAATGACAGTAATAGGATGGACAGCCTCCTCCAACCAATGTCGCCATTCTTCGAACGCCAATTTGATCTCCAAAAGTTCCCTATTACCCACGTCATAATTACACTCAGCTGAAGACAATTTTTTAGAAAAGAAGGCGCATGGACGCCATTTACCAGGGGACGGACCCTGAGACAACACAGCCCCAACCTCGACATCCGAAGCATCGACCTCCACAATAAAGGGTTGGGAAACATTGGGTTGACTGAGTATAGGTACAGTGTCAAAATGATTCTGTAAGGAAAAAAAAGCCTGGAGGGAAGCATGCGACCATTTGGAAAAATCAGACCCCTTCCTAGTCATGTCAGTGAGGGGTTTCACAATTACTGAGTAATTTTGGATGAATTTCCAGTAAAAATTAGTAAAGCCCAGAAAACGTTGTAGCGCCTTCAGATTCTCGGGACGTTCCCAAACAAAGACTGCACGGATCTTCTCCGGATCCATCTGAAAACCCGAAGATGACAACAGGTATCCCAAAAACTGCACCTCCTGAATGGCGAAAGCACATTTTTCTAGTTTGGCATGAAGTTTGTTATCCCTTAATATCCGGAGCACCTGCTTAACATGCCCCCGATGAGTCTCAAAATCTCTTGAGTAAACCAAAATATCGTCCAGATAGACCACCACAAACCTCCCCACCAAATGATGGAAAATATCATTTATGAAATGCTGGAATACCGCAGGTGCATTGGTGAAACCAAAAGGCATAACCAGACTCTCGAAATGACCTTCCGGGGTATCGAACGCTGTTTTCCATTCGTCCCCTTCTCTGATTATAACCACACTGTAGGCTCCCCTTAAATCCAACTTGGAGAATACCTTAGCTCCTACAACCTGGCTGAACAAATCAGGAATCAGAGGAAGAGGGTATGGATCACGGATGGTAATTTGATTTAGTTCCCAAAAATCTAAACATGAACGTAGACCGCCATCTTTTTTCTTCACGAGGAAGAACCCTGCCGCCACAGGCGAAAATTAGGGCCTAATGTGTCCCTTCTCCAGACTCTCAGCAATGAAATCCTTCATGGCTTGTCTCTCAGGGCCAGAAAGATTATACAGTCTGGACTTCGGTAGTTTAGCTCCAGGGGTCAGGTTAATAGGATAGTCATATGCATGATGAGGAGGCAAATCCTGACACCCCCTCTCAGAAAAAACGTCCTCAAAACCAGACAGGAAAGCAGGTAATATTTCCGTAGAGACAGTAGCAAGGGAAATATCTAAACAGTTCTCATGGCAGTAATCTCCCCATTCAATAATCTCCCCGGCTTGCCAATCCACCAATGGATTATGTTTAACAAGCCAGGGAAGACCCAAAACAATTGGGGTGGGCAGACTGTCCAGGAAATAGCAAGGGATTATTTCACAATGAACTGACCCCACCTTCAGTCATACATTATGTACAATCTGAATAAATGCTTTCTGTGCAACTGGCGCCGAGTCAATGGCGAAGATTGGAATAGGCCTACCTAAAGCACAGCAAGCAAGACCATGAGTTTTCACAAACTCAGAATCAACCATGCTGACTCCGGCTCCACTGTCAACAAACACTGACATTTTGTCGGTATTGCTCTCTAGCACCACCTCTGCTGTCAGGACAAACCGGGAATTGCAGATTGGTGACAAATGCACTCGTTGCTTATCCAACTCCAGACTACCAAGAGTTAATCAAGTCTCCTTTCGTTTAGGCACTGAAGGACAGATCCCAATAAAATGTCCCTTTTTCCCACAAAAAAACAAACGCCTTTTTTCTTGCGAATCTCCAGGGAAATGTATGACACAGAGGCATCCCCTAACTGCATGGGTTCCTTTACCTCTCCCAGTACTGGTTCACCCCGACAGAGGTACACAACCCCGACAAGAAGGCCCCGGAGAAGGTGGTCTCAACCATCTATCCCGAAGGTGTCTATCAAGACGTATAGCCAACGACATGGCAGCCTCCAAAGACTGAGGGGTTTCATATACAGCCAAAGCATCTTTCAACCTTTCAGTAAGCCCCTCACAAAATTGGCTTCTAAGGGCTGAGTCATTCCATTTAGAATCCGTTACCCATCTACGGAATTCAGTATTTCCCTAGCCCTTGGCCCTGGATAAGGAAGGGGGAGATGAGCACTAGTCGATCCCCACTAAGAACTAAAGACAACAAGGTAGACAGACACGGGAAAAGATAACTTGGCTGGGCCGACTTCAGAGCGATAACACACACGTCCTCTTAGCACCAGAGAGGAAGTAAACAGACTGCACTCGCTCCAAACTTTCACAAGGAAGCGTGAATATCACCGGCACAGCCCTGTAGCAAAGTGAAACTATTTAAACACCCAGGCAAGGGTGTCAATTAGAGCAGGAGGGAGGTAGCCGCTGGGTCCTAGAGTGAAACAGCTAAGAAGGTGTCTGTAATACCAAACGAAGAGATCTTCTGCAACCAACTGCAGGGCGACTGTCTGTCACATCTGACACACCCATGACAGATGGCCACCCACATGTACACGTGTGTTAGCAGTGATGGGGTTGGTTAGCTGTGACGGACCCTCTCATGTACACGTGTGTTAGCAGTGATGAGGTCGGTTAGCTGTGACGGACCCTCTCATGTACACGTGTGTTAGCATTGATGGGGTTGGTTAGCTGTGACGGACCCTCTCATGTACACATGTGTTAGCAGTGATGGGGTTGGTTAGCTCTGACGGACCCTCTCATATACACGTGTGTTAGCAGTGATGGGGTTGGTTAGCTGTGACGGACCCTCTCATGTACACATATGTTAGCAGTGATGGGGTTGGTTAGCTGTGACGGACCCTCTCATATACACGTGTGTTAGCAGTGATGGTGCCTGTTAGCTGTGACGGACCCTCTCATATACACGTGTGTTAGCAGTGATGGTGCCTGTTAGCTGTGACGGACCCTCTCATATACACGTGTGTTAGCAGTGATGGTGCCTGTTAGCTGTGACGGACCCTCTCATATACACGTGTGTTAGCAGTTATGGGGCGGTTAGCTGTGACGGACCCTCTCATGTACTCGTGTGTTAGCAGTGATGGGTCGGTTAGCTGTGACGGACCCTCTCATATACACGTGTGTTAGCAGTGATGGGGTCGGTTAGCTGTGACGTACCCTCTCATATACACGTGTGTTAGCAGTGATGGGGTTGGTTAGCTGTGACGGACCCTCTCATGTACACGTGTGTTAGCAGTGATGGGTCGGTTAGCTGTGACGAACCCTCTCATATACACGTGTGTTAGCAGTGATGGGGTCGGTTAGCTGTGACGGACCCTCTCATGTACACGTGTGTTAGCAGTGATGGGGGCGGTTAGCTGTGACGGACCCTCTCATATACACATGTGTTAGCAGTGATGGGGTTGGTTAGCTGTGACGGACCCTCTCATATACACATGTGTTAGCAGTGATGGGGGCGGTTAGCTGTGACGGACCCTCTCATATACACATGTGTTAGCAGTGATGGGGGCGGTTAGCTGTGACGGACCCTCTCATATACACATGTGTTAGCAGTGATGGGGTCGGTTAGCTGTGACGGACCCTCTCATATACACGTGTGTTAGCAGTGATGGGGTCGGTTAGCTGTGACGGACCCTCTCATGTACACGTGTGTTAGCAGTGATGAGGTCGCTTAGCTGTGACGTACCCTCTCATATACACATGTGTTAGCAGTGATGGGGGCGGTTAGCTGTGACGGACCCTCTCATGTACTCGTGTGTTAGCAGTGATGGGGCGGTTAGCTGTGACGGACCCTCTCATATACACGTGTGTTAGCAGTGATGGGGGCAGTTAGCTGTGACGGACCCTCTCATGTACACGTGTGTTAGCAGTGATGGGGGCGGTTAGCTGTGACGTACCCTCTCATATACACATGTGTTAGCAGTGATGGGGTTGGTTAGCTGTGACGGACCCTCTCATATACACATGTGTTAGCAGTGATGGGGGCGGTTAGCTGTGACGTACCCTCTCATATACACATGTGTTAGCAGTGATGGGGTCGGTTAGCTGTGACGGACCCTCTCATATACACGTGTGTTAGCAGTGATGGGGTCGGTTAGCTGTGACGGACCCTCTCATGTACACGTGTGTTAGCAGTGATAGGGTTGGTTAGCTGTGACGGACCCTCTCATGTACACGTGTGTTAGCAGTGATGAGGTCGCTTAGCTGTGACGTACCCTCTCATATACACATGTGTTAGCAGTGATGGGGGCGGTTAGCTGTGACGGACCCTCTCATATACACATGTGTTAGCAGTGATGGGGGCGGTTAGCTGTGACGGACCCTCTCATATACACATGTGTTAGCAGTGATGGGGGCGGTTAGCTGTGACGGACCCTCTCATGTACACATGTGTTAGCAGTGATGGGGGCGGTTAGCTGTGACGGACCCTCTCATGTACACGTGTGTTAGCAGTGATGGGGTCGGTTAGCTGTGACGGACCCTCTCATGTACACGTGTGTTAGCAGTGATGGGGGCGGTTAGCTGTGACGGACCCTCTCATATACACATGTGTTAGCAGTGATGGGGGCGGTTAGCTGTGACGTAGCCTCTCATATACACGTGTATTAGCAGTGATGGGGTCGGTTAGCTGTGACGGACCCTCTCATGCACACGTGTGTTAGCAGTGATAGGGTTGGTTAGCTGTGACGGACCCTCTCATGTACACGTGTGTTAGCAGTGATGAGGTCGCTTAGCTGTGACGTACCCTCTCATATACACATGTGTTAGCAGTGATGGGGGCGGTTAGCTGTGACGGACCCTCTCATGTACTCGTGTGTTAGCAGTGATGGGGCGGTTAGCTGTGACGGACCCTCTCATATACACGTGTGTTAGCAGTGATGGGGGCAGTTAGCTGTGACGGACCCTCTCATGTACTCGTGTGTTAGCAGTGATGGGGGCGGTTAGCTGTGAAGGACCCTCTCATGTACACGTGTGTTAGCAGTGATGGGGGCGGTTAGCTGTGACGGACCCTCTCTTATACACGTGTGTTAGCAGTGATGGGGTCGGTTAGCTGTGACGGACCCTCTCATATACACGTGTGTTAGCAGTGATGGGTCGGTTAGCTGTGACGGACCCTCTCATATACACGTGTGTTAGCAGTCATGGGGCGGTTAGCTGTGACGGACCCTCTCATGTACACGTGTGTTAGCTGTGACGGACCCTCTCATATACACGTGTGTTAGCAGTGATGGGGTCGGTTAGCTGTGACGGACCCTCTCATATACACGTGTGTTAGCAGTGATGGGTCGGTCAGCTGTGACGGACCCTCTCATATACACGTGTGTTAGCAGTGATGGGGTCGGTTAGCTGTGACGGACCCTCTCATGTACACATGTGTTAGCAGTGATGGGGTTGGTTAGCTGTGACGGACCCTCTCATGTACACGTGTGTTAGCAGTGATGGGGTCGGTTAGCTGTGACGGACCCTCTCATGTACACGTGTGTTAGCAGTGATGGGGGCGGTTAGCTGTGACGGACCCTCTCATATACACATGTGTTAGCAGTGATGGGGTCGGTTAGCTGTGACGTAGCCTCTCATATACACGTGTATTAGCAGTGATGGGGTCGGTTAGCTGTGACGGACCCTCTCATGCACACGTGTGTTAGCAGTGATAGGGTTGGTTAGCTGTGACGGACCCTCTCATGTACACGTGTGTTAGCAGTGATGAGGTCGCTTAGCTGTGACGTACCCTCTCATATACACATGTGTTAGCAGTGATGGGGGCGGTTAGCTGTGACGGACCCTCTCATATACACATGTGTTAGCAGTGATGGGGGCGGTTAGCTGTGACGGACCCTCTCATGTACTCGTGTGTCAGCAGTGATGGGGCGGTTAGCTGTGACGGACCCTCTCATATACACGTGTGTTAGCAGTGATGGGGGCAGTTAGCTGTGACGGACCCTCTCATGTACTCGTGTGTTAGCAGTGATGGGGGCGGTTAGCCGTGACGGACCCTCTCATGTACACGTGTGTTAGCAGTGATGGGGGCGGTTAGCTGTGACGGACCCTCTCATATACACGTGTGTTAGCAGTGATGGGGTCGGTTAGCTGTGACGGACCCTCTCATATACACGTGTGTTAGCAGTGATGGGTCGGTTAGCTGTGACGGACCCTCTCATATACACGTGTGTTAGCAGTCATGGGGCGGTTAGCTGTGACGCACCCTCTCATGTACACGTGTGTTAGCTGTGACGGACCCTCTCATATACACGTGTGTTAGCAGTGATGGGTCGGTCAGCTGTGACGGACCCTCTCATATACACGTGTGTTAGCAGTGATGGGGTCGGTTAGCTGTGACGGACCCTCTCATGTACACGTGTGTTAGCAGTGATGGGGTCGGTTAGCTGTGACGGACCCTCTCATGTACACGTGTGTCAGCAGTGATGGGGTCGGTTAGCTGTGACGGACCCTCTCATGTACACGTGTGTTAGCAGTGATAGGGTTGGTTAGCTGTGACGGACCCTCTCATGTACACGTCTGTTAGCAGTGATGGGGTTGGTTAGCTGTGACGGACCCTCTCATGTACACGTGTGTTAGCAGTGATGGTGGCGGTTAGCTGTGAGGGACCCTCTCATGTACTCGTGTGTTAGCAGCGATGGGGTTGGTTAGCTGTGACGGACCCTCTCATGTACACGTGTGTTAGCAGTGATGGGGTCGGTTAGCTGTGACGGACCCTCTCATATACACGTGTGTTAGCAGCGATGGGGTTGGTTAGCTGTGACGGACCCTCTCATGTACTCGTGTGTTAGCAGTGATGTGGTTGGTTAGCTGTGACGGACCCTCTCATGTACACGTGTGTTAGCAGTGATGGGGTTGGTTAGCTGTGACGTACCCTCTCATATACACGTGTGTTAGCAGTGATGGGGCGGTTAGCTGTGTCGGACCCTCTCATATACACGTGTGTTAGCAGTGATGGGTCGGTTAGCTGTGACGGACCCTCTCATGTACTCGTGTGTTAGCAGTGATGGGGTTGGTTAGCTGTGACGGACTCTCTCATGTACACGTGTGTTAGCAGTGATAGGGTCGGTTTGCTGTGACGGACCCTCTCATATACACGTGTGTTAGCAGTGATGGGGCGGTTAGCTGTGACGGACCCTCTCATGTACTCGTGTGTTAGCAGTGATGGGGTCGGTTAGCTGTGACGGACCCTCTCATATACACGTGTGTTAGCAGTGATGAGGTCGGTTAGCTGTGACGGACCCTCTCATATACACGTGTGTTAGCAGTGATGGGTCGGTTTGCTGTGACGGACCCTCTCATATACACGTGTGTTAGCAGTGATGGGTCGGTTAGCTGTGACGGACCCTCTCATATACACGTGTGTTAGCAGTGATGGGGTTGGTTAGCTGTGACGGACCCTCTCATATACACGTGTGTTAGCAGTGATGAGGTCGGTTAGCTGTGACGGACCCTCTCATATACACGTGTGTTAGCAGTGATGGGTCGGTTAGCTGTGACGGACCCTCTCATATACACGTGTGTTAGCAGTGATGGGGCGGTTAGCTGTGACGGACCCTCTCATGTACTCGTGTGTTAGCAGTGATGGGGGCGGTTAGCTGTGACGGACCCTCTCATGTACACGTGTGTTAGCAGTGATGGGGGCGGTTAGCTGTGACGGACCCTCTCATATACACGTGTGTTAGCAGTGATGGGGTCGGTTAGCTGTGACGGACCCTCTCATATACACGTGTGTTAGCAGTGATGGGTCGGTTAGCTGTGACGGACCCTCTCATATACACGTGTGTTAGCAGTCATGGGGCGGTTAGCTGTGACGCACCCTCTCATGTACACGTGTGTTAGCTGTGACGGACCCTCTCATATACACGTGTGTTAGCAGTGATGGGTCGGTCAGCTGTGACGGACCCTCTCATATACACGTGTGTTAGCAGTGATGGGGTCGGTTAGCTGTGACGGACCCTCTCATGTACACGTGTGTTAGCAGTGATGGGGTCGGTTAGCTGTGACGGACCCTCTCATGTACACGTGTGTCAGCAGTGATGGGGTCGGTTAGCTGTGATGGACCCTCTCATGTACACGTGTGTTAGCAGTGATAGGGTTGGTTAGCTGTGACGGACCCTCTCATGTACACGTGTGTTAGCAGTGATGGGGTTGGTTAGCTGTGACGGACCCTCTCATGTACACGTGTGTTAGCAGTGATGGTGGCGGTTAGCTGTGAGGGACCCTCTCATGTACACGTGTGTTAGCAGTGATGGGGTTGGTTAGCTGTGACGGACCCTCTCATGTACACGTGTGTTAGCAGTGATGGGGTTGGTTAGCTGTGACGGACCCTCTCATATACACGTGTGTTAGCAGCGATGGGGTTGGTTAGCTGTGACGGACCCTCTCATGTACTCGTGTGTTAGCAGTGATGTGGTTGGTTAGCTGTGACGGACCCTCTCATGTACACGTGTGTTAGCAGTGATGGGGTTGGTTAGCTGTGACGTACCCTCTCATATACACGTGTGTTAGCAGTGATGGGGCGGTTAGCTGTGTCGGACCCTCTCATATACACGTGTGTTAGCAGTGATGGGTCGGTTAGCTGTGACGGACCCTCTCATGTACTCGTGTGTTAGCAGTGATGGGGTTGGTTAGCTGTGACGGACTCTCTCATGTACACGTGTGTTAGCAGTGATAGGGTCGGTTTGCTGTGACGGACCCTCTCATATACACGTGTGTTAGCAGTGATGGGGCGGTTAGCTGTGACGGACCCTCTCATGTACTCGTGTGTTAGCAGTGATGGGGTCGGTTAGCTGTGACGGACCCTCTCATTTACACGTGTGTTAGCAGTGATGAAGTCGGTTAGCTGTGACGGACCCTCTCATATACACGTGTGTTAGCAGTGATGGGTCGGTTAGCTGTGACGGACCCTCTCATATACACGTGTGTTAGCAGTGATGGGTCGGTTAGCTGTGACGGACCCTCTCATATACACGTGTGTTAGCAGTGATGGGGTTGGTTAGCTGTGACGGACCCTCTCATATACACGTGTGTTAGCAGTGATGAGGTCGGTTAGCTGTGACGGACCCTCTCATATACACGTGTGTTAGCAGTGATGGGTCGGTTAGCTGTGACGGACCCTCTCATATACACGTGTGTTAGCAGTGATGGGGCGGTTAGCTGTGACGGACCCTCTCATGTACTCGTGTGTTAGCAGTGATGGGGTTGGTTAGCTGTGACGGACCCTCTCATGTACACGTGTGTTAGCAGTGATGGGTCGGTTAGCTGTGACGGACCCTCTCATATACACGTGTGTTAGCAGTGATGGGTCGGTTAGCTGTGACGGACCCTCTCATATACACGTGTGTTAGCAGTGATGGGGCGGTTAGCTGTGACGGACCCTCTCATATACACGTGTGTTAGCAGTGATGGGGCGGTTAGCTGTGACGGACCCTCTCATGTACACGTGTGTTAGCTGTGACGGACCCTCTCATATACACGTGTGTTAGCAGTGATGGGGTCGGTTAGCTGTGACGGACCCTCTCATATACACGTGTGTTAGCAGTGATGGGTCGGTCAGCTGTGACGGACCCTCTCATATACACGTGTGTTAGCAGTGATGGGGTCGGTTAGCTGTGACGGACCCTCTCATGTACACGTGTGTTAGCAGTGATGGGGTCGGTTAGCTGTGACGGACCCTCTCATGTACACGTGTGTTAGCAGTGATGGGGTCAGTTAGCTGTGACGGACACTCTCATGTACACGTGTGTTAGCAGTGATAGGGTTGGTTAGCTGTGACGGACCCTCTCATGTACACGTGTGTTAGCAGTGATGGGGTTGGTTAGCTGTGACGGACCCTCTTATGTACACGTGTGTTAGCAGTGATGGTGGCGGTTAGCTGTGAGGGACCCTCTCATGTACTCGTGTGTTAGCAGCGATGGGGTTGGTTAGCTGTGACGGACCCTCTCATGTACACGTGTGTTAGCAGTGATGGGGTCGGTTAGCTGTGACGGACCCTCTCATATACACGTGTGTTAGCAGTGATGGGGTCGGTTAGCTGTGACGGACCCTCTCATATACACGTGTGTTAGCAGTGATGGGGTTGGTTAGCTGTGACGGACTCTCTCATGTACACGTGTGTTAGCAGTGATAGGGTCGGTTTGCTGTGACGGACCCTCTCATATACACGTGTGTTAGCAGTGATGGGGCGGTTAGCTGTGACGGACCCTCTCATGTACTCGTGTGTTAGCAGTGATGGGGTCGGTTAGCTGTGACGGACCCTCTCATATACACGTGTGTTAGCAGTGATGAGGTCGGTTAGCTGTGACGGACCCTCTCATATACACGTGTGTTAGCAGTGATGGGTCGGTTAGCTGTGACGGACCCTCTCATATACACGTGTGTTAGCAGTGATGGGTCGGTTAGCTGTGACGGACCCTCTCATATACACGTGTGTTAGCAGTGATGGGGTTGGTTAGCTGTGACGGACCCTCTCATGTACACGTGTGTTAGCAGTGATGGGGTTGGTTAGCTGTGACGGACCCTCTCATATACACGTGTGTTAGCAGCGATGGGGTTGGTTAGCTGTGACGGACCCTCTCATGTACTCGTGTGTTAGCAGTGATGTGGTTGGTTAGCTGTGACGGACCCTCTCATGTACACGTGTGTTAGCAGTGATGGGGTTGGTTAGCTGTGACGTACCCTCTCATATACACGTGTGTTAGCAGTGATGGGGCGGTTAGCTGTGTCGGACCCTCTCATATACACGTGTGTTAGCAGTGATGGGTCGGTTAGCTGTGACGGACCCTCTCATGTACTCGTGTGTTAGCAGTGATGGGGTTGGTTAGCTGTGACGGACTCTCTCATGTACACGTGTGTTAGCAGTGATAGGGTCGGTTTGCTGTGACGGACCCTCTCATATACACGTGTGTTAGCAGTGATGGGGCGGTTAGCTGTGACGGACCCTCTCATGTACTCGTGTGTTAGCAGTGATGGGGTCGGTTAGCTGTGACGGACCCTCTCATTTACACGTGTGTTAGCAGTGATGAGGTCGGTTAGCTGTGACGGACCCTCTCATATACACGTGTGTTAGCAGTGATGGGTCGGTTAGCTGTGACGGACCCTCTCATATACACGTGTGTTAGCAGTGATGGGTCGGTTAGCTGTGAGGGACCCTCTCATATACACGTGTGTTAGCAGTGATGGGGTTGGTTAGCTGTGACGGACCCTCTCATATACACGTGTGTTAGCAGTGATGAGGTCGGTTAGCTGTGACGGACCCTCTCATATACACGTGTGTTAGCAGTGATGGGTCGGTTAGCTGTGACGGACCCTCTCATATACACGTGTGTTAGCAGTGATGGGGCGGTTAGCTGTGACGGACCCTCTCATGTACTCGTGTGTTAGCAGTGATGGGGTTGGTTAGCTGTGACGGACCCTCTCATATACAAGTGTGTTAGCAGTGATGGGGCGGGTAGCTGTGACGGACCCTCTCATGTACACGTGTGTTAGCTGTGACGGACCCTCTCATATACACGTGTGTTAGCAGTGATGGGGTCGGTTAGCTGTGACGGACCCTCTCATATACACGTGTGTTAGCAGTGATGGGTCGGTCAGCTGTGACGGACCCTCTCATATACACGTGTGTTAGCAGTGATGGGGTCGGTTAGCTGTGACGGACCCTCTCATGTACACGTGTGTTAGCAGTGATGGGGTCGGTTAGCTGTGACGGACCCTCTCATGTACACGTGTGTTAGCAGTGATGGGGTCAGTTAGCTGTGACGGACACTCTCATGTACACGTGTGTTAGCAGTGATAGGGTTGGTTATCTGTGACGGACCCTCTCATGTACACGTGTGTTAGCAGTGATGGGGTTGGTTAGCTGTGACGGACCCTCTTATGTACACGTGTGTTAGCAGTGATGGTGGCGGTTAGCTGTGAGGGACCCTCTCATGTACTCGTGTGTTAGCAGTGATGGGGCGGTTAGCTGTGACGGACCCTCTCATGTACTCGTGTGTTAGCAGTGATGGGGTCGGTTAGCTGTGACGGACCCTCTCATATACACGTGTGTTAGCAGTGATGAGGTCGGTTAGCTGTGACGGACCCTCTCATATACACGTGTGTTAGCAGTGATGGGTCGGTTAGCTGTGACGGACCCTCTCATATACACGTGTGTTAGCAGTGATGGGTCGGTTAGCTGTGACGGACCCTCTCATATACACGTGTGTTAGCAGTGATGGGGTTGGTTAGCTGTGACGGACCCTCTCATATACACTTGTGTTAGCAGTGATGAGGTCGGTTAGCTGTGACGGACCCTCTCATATACACGTGTGTTAGCAGTGATGGGTCGGTTAGCTGTGACGGACCCTCTCATATACACGTGTGTTAGCAGTGATGGGGGCGGTTAGCTGTGACGGACCCTCTCATATACACGTGTGTTAGCAGTGATGGGGGCGGTTAGCTGTGACGGACCCTCTCATATACACGTGTGTTAGCAGTGATGGGGTTGGTTAGCTGTGACGGACCCTCTCATATACACTTGTGTTAGCAGTGATGAGGTCGGTTAGCTGTGACGGACCCTCTCATATACACGTGTGTTAGCAGTGATGGGTCGGTTAGCTGTGACGGACCCTCTCATATACACGTGTGTTAGCAGTGATGGGGGCGGTTAGCTGTGACGGACCCTCTCATATACACATGTGTTAGCAGTGATGGGGGCGGTTAGCTGTGACGGACCCTCTCATGTACTCGTGTGTTAGCAGTGATGGGGCGGTTAGCTGTGACGGACCCTCTCATGTACACGTGTGTTAGCAGTGATGGGGTCGGTTAGCTGTGACGTACCCTCTCATGTACTCGTGTGTTAGCAGTGATGGGGTCGGTTAGGTGTGACGGACCCTCTCATGTACACGTGTGTTAGCAGTGATGGGGGCGCTTATCTGTGACGGACCCTCTCATATACACATGTGTTAGCAGTGATGGGGCGGTTAGCTGTGACGGACCCTCTCATATACACGTGTGTTAGCAGTGATGGGGTCGGTTAGCTGTGACGGACCCTCTCATGTACACGTGTGTTAGCAGTGATGGGGGCGGTTAGATGTGACGGACCCTCTCATATACACGTGTGTTAGCAGTGATGGGGCGGTTAGCTGTGACGGACCCTCTCATATACACGTGTGTTAGCAGTGATGGGGTCGGTTAGCTGTGACGGACCCTCTCATATACACGTGTGTTAGCAGTGATGGGGTCGGTTAGCTGTGACGGACCCTCTCATGCACACGTGTTAGCAGTGATGGGGTCGGTTAGCTGTGACGGACCCTCTCATATACACGTGTGTTAGCAGTGATGGGGTTGGTTAGCTGTGACGGACCCTCTCATGTACACGTGTGTTAGCAGTGATGGGGGCGGTTAGATGTGACGGACCCTCTCATATACACGTGTGTTAGCAGTGATGGGGCGGTTAGCTGTGACGGACCCTCTCATATACACGTGTGTTAGCAGTGATGGGGTCGGTTAGCTGTGACGGACCCTCTCATATACACGTGTGTTAGCAGTGATGGGGTCGGTTAGCTGTGACGGACCCTCTCATGCACACATGTGTTAGCAGTGATGGGGTCGGTTAGCTGTGACGGACCCTCTCATATACACGTGTGTTAGCAGTGATGGGGTTGGTTAGCTGTGACGGACCCTCTCATGCACACGTGTGTTAGCAGTGATGGGGTCGGTTAGCTGTGACGGACCCTCTCATATACACGTGTGTTAGCAGTGATGGGGTTGGTTAGCTGTGACGGACCCTCTCATATACACGTGTGTTAGCAGTGATGGGGTTGGTTAGCTGTGACAGACCCTCTCATGTACACGTTTGTTAGCAGTGATGGGGGCGGTTAGCTGTGACGTACCCTCTCATGTACACGTGTGTTAGCAGTGATGGGGTTGGTTAGCTGTGACGGACCCTCTCATGTACTCGTGTATTAGCAGTGATGAGGTCGGTTAGCTGTGACGGACCCTCTCATATACACGTGTGTTAGCAGTGATGGGTCGGTTAGCTGTGACGGACCCTCTCATATACACGTGTGTTAGCAGTGATGGGGGCGGTTAGCTGTGACGGACCCTCTCATATACACGTGTGTTAGCAGTGATGGGGGCGGTTAGCTGTGACGGACCCTCTCATATACACGTGTGTTAGCAGTGATGGGGTTGGTTAGCTGTGACGGACCCTCTCATATACACTTGTGTTAGCAGTGATGAGGTCGGTTAGCTGTGACGGACCCTCTCATATACACGTGTGTTAGCAGTGATGGGTCGGTTAGCTGTGACGGACCCTCTCATATACACGTGTGTTAGCAGTGATGGGGGCGGTTAGCTGTGACGGACCCTCTCATATACACATGTGTTAGCAGTGATGGGGGCGGTTAGCTGTGACGGACCCTCTCATGTACTCGTGTGTTAGCAGTGATGGGGCGGTTAGCTGTGACGGACCCTCTCATGTACACGTGTGTTAGCAGTGATGGGGTCAGTTAGCTGTGACGGACACTCTCATGTACACGTGTGTTAGCAGTGATAGGGTTGGTTATCTGTGACGGACCCTCTCATGTACACGTGTGTTAGCAGTGATGGGGTTGGTTAGCTGTGACGGACCCTCTTATGTACACGTGTGTTAGCAGTGATGGTGGCGGTTAGCTGTGAGGGACCCTCTCATGTACTCGTGTGTTAGCAGCGATGGGGTTGGTTAGCTGTGACGGACCCTCTCATGTACACGTGTGTTAGCAGTGATGGGGTCGGTTAGCTGTGACGGACCCTCTCATATACACGTGTGTTAGCAGTGATGGAGTCGGTTAGCTGTGACGGACCCTCTCATATACACGTGTGTTAGCAGTGATGGGGTTGGTTAGCTGTGACGGACTCTCTCATGTACACGTGTGTTAGCAGTGATAGGGTCGGTTTGCTGTGACGGACCCTCTCATATACACGTGTGTTAGCAGTGATGGGGCGGTTAGCTGTGACGGACCCTCTCATGTACTCGTGTGTTAGCAGTGATGGGGTCGGTTAGCTGTGACGGACCCTCTCATATACACGTGTGTTAGCAGTGATGAGGTCGGTTAGCTGTGACGGACCCTCTCATATACACGTGTGTTAGCAGTGATGGGTCGGTTAGCTGTGACGGACCCTCTCATATACACGTGTGTTAGCAGTGATGGGTCGGTTAGCTGTGACGGACCCTCTCATATACACGTGTGTTAGCAGTGATGGGGTTGGTTAGCTGTGACGGACCCTCTCATATACACTTGTGTTAGCAGTGATGAGGTCGGTTAGCTGTGACGGACCCTCTCATATACACGTGTGTTAGCAGTGATGGGGGCGGTTAGCTGTGACGGACCCTCTCATATACACGTGTGTTAGCAGTGATGGGGGCGGTTAGCTGTGACGGACCCTCTCATATACACGTGTGTTAGCAGTGATGGGGTTGGTTAGCTGTGACGGACCCTCTCATATACACTTGTGTTAGCAGTGATGAGGTCGGTTAGCTGTGACGGACCCTCTCATATACACGTGTGTTAGCAGTGATGGGTCGGTTAGCTGTGACGGACCCTCTCATATACACGTGTGTTAGCAGTGATGGGGGCGGTTAGCTGTGACGGACCCTCTCATATACACATGTGTTAGCAGTGATGGGGGCGGTTAGCTGTGACGGACCCTCTCATGTACTCGTGTGTTAGCAGTGATGGGGCGGTTAGCTGTGACGGACCCTCTCATGTACACGTGTGTTAGCAGTGATGGGGTCGGTTAGCTGTGACGTACCCTCTCATGTACTCGTGTGTTAGCAGTGATGGGGTCGGTTAGCTGTGACGTACCCTCTCATGTACACGTGTGTTAGCAGTGATGGGGGCGCTTATCTGTGACGGACCCTCTCATATACACATGTGTTAGCAGTGATGGGGCGGTTAGCTGTGACGGACCCTCTCATATACACGTGTGTTAGCAGTGATGGGGTCGGTTAGCTGTGACGGACCCTCTCATGTACACGTGTGTTAGCAGTGATGGGGGCGGTTAGATGTGACGGACCCTCTCATATACACGTGTGTTAGCAGTGATGGGGCGGTTAGCTGTGACGGACCCTCTCATATACACGTGTGTTAGCAGTGATGGGGTCGGTTAGCTGTGACGGACCCTCTCATATACACGTGTGTTAGCAGTGATGGGGTCGGTTAGCTGTGACGGACCCTCTCATGCACACGTGTTAGCAGTGATGGGGTCGGTTAGCTGTGACGGACCCTCTCATATACACGTGTGTTAGCAGTGATGGGGTTGGTTAGCTGTGACGGACCCTCTCATGTACACGTGTGTTAGCAGTGATGGGGGCGGTTAGATGTGACGGACCCTCTCATATACACGTGTGTTAGCTGTGACGGACCCTCTCATATACACGTGTGTTAGCAGTGATGGGGTCGGTTAGCTGTGACGGACCCTCTCATATACACGTGTGTTAGCAGTGATGGGGTCGGTTAGCTGTGACGGACCCTCTCATGCACACATGTGTTAGCAGTGATGGGGTCGGTTAGCTGTGACGGACCCTCTCATATACACGTGTGTTAGCAGTGATGGGGTTGGTTAGCTGTGACGGACCCTCTCATGCACACGTGTGTTAGCAGTGATGGGGTCGGTTAGCTGTGACGGACCCTCTCATATACACGTGTGTTAGCAGTGATGGGGTTGGTTAGCTGTGACGGACCCTCTCATATACACGTGTGTTAGCAGTGATGGGGTTGGTTAGCTGTGACAGACCCTCTCATGTACACGTTTGTTAGCAGTGATGGGGGCGGTTAGCTGTGACGTACCCTCTCATGTACACGTGTGTTAGCAGTGATGGGGTTGGTTAGCTGTGACGGACCCTCTCATGTACTCGTGTATTAGCAGTGATGAGGTCGGTTAGCTGTGACGGACCCTCTCATATACACGTGTGTTAGCAGTGATGGGTCGGTTAGCTGTGACGGACCCTCTCATATACACGTGTGTTAGCAGTGATGGGGGCGGTTAGCTGTGACGGACCCTCTCATATACACGTGTGTTAGCAGTGATGGGGGCGGTTAGCTGTGACGGACCCTCTCATATACACGTGTGTTAGCAGTGATGGGGTTGGTTAGCTGTGACGGACCCTCTCATATACACTTGTGTTAGCAGTGATGAGGTCGGTTAGCTGTGACGGACCCTCTCATATACACGTGTGTTAGCAGTGATGGGTCGGTTAGCTGTGACGGACCCTCTCATATACACGTGTGTTAGCAGTGATGGGGGCGGTTAGCTGTGACGGACCCTCTCATATACACATGTGTTAGCAGTGATGGGGGCGGTTAGCTGTGACGGACCCTCTCATGTACTCGTGTGTTAGCAGTGATGGGGCGGTTAGCTGTGACGGACCCTCTCATGTACACGTGTGTTAGCAGTGATGGGGTCGGTTAGCTGTGACGTACCCTCTCATGTACTCGTGTGTTAGCAGTGATGGGGTCGGTTAGGTGTGACGGACCCTCTCATGTACACGTGTGTTAGCAGTGATGGGGGCGCTTATCTGTGACGGACCCTCTCATATACACATGTGTTAGCAGTGATGGGGCGGTTAGCTGTGACGGACCCTCTCATATACACGTGTGTTAGCAGTGATGGGGTCGGTTAGCTGTGACGGACCCTCTCATGTACACGTGTGTTAGCAGTGATGGGGGCGGTTAGATGTGACGGACCCTCTCATATACACGTGTGTTAGCAGTGATGGGGCGGTTAGCTGTGACGGACCCTCTCATATACACGTGTGTTAGCAGTGATGGGGTCGGTTAGCTGTGACGGACCCTCTCATATACACGTGTGTTAGCAGTGATGGGGTCGGTTAGCTGTGACGGACCCTCTCATGCACACGTGTTAGCAGTGATGGGGTCGGTTAGCTGTGACGGACCCTCTCATATACACGTGTGTTAGCAGTGATGGGGTTGGTTAGCTGTGACGGACCCTCTCATGTACACGTGTGTTAGCAGTGATGGGGGCGGTTAGATGTGACGGACCCTCTCATATACACGTGTGTTAGCAGTGATGGGGCGGTTAGCTGTGACGGACCCTCTCATATACACGTGTGTTAGCAGTGATGGGGTCGGTTAGCTGTGACGGACCCTCTCATGCACACATGTGTTAGCAGTGATGGGGTCGGTTAGCTGTGACGGACCCTCTCATATACACGTGTGTTAGCAGTGATGGGGTTGGTTAGCTGTGACGGACCCTCTCATGCACACGTGTGTTAGCAGTGATGGGGTCGGTTAGCTGTGACGGACCCTCTCATATACACGTGTGTTAGCAGTGATGGGGTTGGTTAGCTGTGACGGACCCTCTCATATACACGTGTGTTAGCAGTGATGGGGTTGGTTAGCTGTGACAGACCCTCTCATGTACACGTTTGTTAGCAGTGATGGGGGCGGTTAGCTGTGACGTACCCTCTCATGTACACGTGTGTTAGCAGTGATGGGGTTGGTTAGCTGTGACGGACCCTCTCATGTACTCGTGTATTAGCAGTGATGGGGTTGGTTAGCTGTGACGGACCCTCTCATATACACGTGTGTTAGCAGTGATGGGGCGGTTAGCTGTGACGGACCCTCTCATGTACTCGTGTGTTAGCAGTGATGGGGTTGGTTAGCTGTGACGGACCCTCTCATATACACGTGTGTTAGCAGTGATGGGGCGGTTAGCTGTGACGGACCCTCTCATGTACACGTGTGTTAGCAGTGATGGGGTCGGTTAGCTGTGACGTACCCTCTCATGTACTCGTGTGTTAGCAGTGATGGGGTCGGTTAGGTGTGACGGACCCTCTCATGTACACGTGTGTTAGCAGTGATGGGGGCGCTTATCTGTGACGGACCCTCTCATATACACATGTGTTAGCAGTGATGGGGCGGTTAGCTGTGACGGACCCTCTCATATACACGTGTGTTAGCAGTGATGGGGTCGGTTAGCTGTGACGGACCCTCTCATGTACACGTGTGTTAGCAGTGATGGGGGCGGTTAGATGTGACGGACCCTCATATACACGTGTGTTAGCAGTGATGGGGCGGTTAGCTGTGACGGACCCTCTCATATACACGTGTGTTAGCAGTGATGGGGTCGGTTAGCTGTGACGGACCCTCTCATATACACGTGTGTTAGCAGTGATGGGGTCGGTTAGCTGTGACGGACCCTCTCATGCACACATGTGTTAGCAGTGATGGGGTCGGTTAGCTGTGACGGACCCTCTCATATACACGTGTGTTAGCAGTGATGGGGTTGGTTAGCTGTGACGGACCCTCTCATGTACACGTGTGTTAGCAGTGATGGGGTCGGTTAGCTGTGACGGACCCTCTCATATACACGTGTGTTAGCAGTGATGGGTCGGTTAGCTGTGACGGACCCTCTCATGCACACGTGTGTTAGCAGTGATGGGGTTGGTTAGCTGTGACTGACCCTCTCATGCACACGTGTGTTAGCAGTGATGGGGTCGGTTAGCTGTGACGGACCCTCTCATATACACGTGTGTTAGCAGTGATGGGGTTGGTTAGCTGTGACGGACCCTCTCATATACACGTGTGTTAGCAGTGATGGGGCGGTTAGCTGTGACGGACCCTCTCATGTACACGTGTGTTAGCAGTGATGGGGGCGCTTATCTGTGACGGACCCTCTCATATACACATGTGTTAGCAGTGATGGGGTTGGTTAGCTGTGACGGACCCTCTCATATACACGTGTGTTAGCAGTGATGGGGCGGTTAGCTGTGACGGACCCTCTCATGTACACGTGTGTTAGCAGTGATGGGGGCGGTTAGCTGTGACGGACCCTCTCATGTACACGTGTGTTAGCAGTGATGGGGTCGGTTAGCTGTGACGGACCCTCTCATATACACGTGTGTTAGCAGTGATGGGGCGGTTAGCTGTGACGGACCCTCTCATGTACACGTGTGTTAGCAGTGATGGGGGCGGTTAGCTGTGACGGACCCTCTCATATACACGTGTGTTAGCAGTTATGGGGCGGTTAGCTGTGACGGACCCTCTCATGTACTCGTGTGTTAGCAGTGATGGGTCGGTTAGCTGTGACGGACCCTCTCATATACACGTGTGTTAGCAGTGATGGGGTCGGTTAGCTGTGACGGACCCTCTCATATACACGTGTGTTAGCAGTGATGGGTCGGTTAGCTGTGACGTACCCTCTCATATACACGTGTGTTAGCAGTGATGGGGTCGGTTAGCTGTGACGGACCCTCTCATGTACACGTGTGTTAGCAGTGATGGGGTTGGTTAGCTGTGACGGACCCTCTCATGCACACGTGTGTTAGCAGTGATGGGGTCGGTTAGCTGTGACGGACCCTCTCATATACACGTGTGTTAGCAGTGATGGGGCGGTTATCTGTGACGGACCCTCTCATATACACATGTGTTAGCAGTGATGGGGTTGGTTAGCTGTGACAGACCCTCTCATGTACATGTGTGTTAGCAGTGATGGGGGCGCTTATCTGTGACGGACCTTCTCATATACTCGTGTGTTAGCAGTGATGGGGTCGGTTAGCTGTGACGGACCCTCTCATGCACACGTGTGTTAGCAGTGATGGGGTCGGTTAGCTGTGACGGACCCTCTCATATACACGTGTGTTAGCAGTGATGGGGCGGTTATCTGTGACGGACCCTCTCATATACACGTGTTTTAGCAGTGATGGGGCGGTTAGCTGTGACGGACCCTCTCATGTACACGTGTGTTAGCAGTGATGGGGGCGCTTATCTGTGACGGACCTTCTCATATACTCGTGTGTTAGCAGTGATGGGGTCGGTTAGCTGTAACGGACCCTCTCATATACACGTGTGTTAGCAGTGATGGGGTCGGTTAGCTGTGACGGACCCTCTCATGTACAAGTGTGTTAGCAGTGATGGGGGCGCTTATCTGTGACGGACCCTCTCATATACACGTGTTAGCAGTGATGGGGCGGTTAGCTGTGACGGACCCTCTCATATACACGTGTGTTAGCAGTGATGGGGCGGTTAGCTGTGACGGACCCTCTCATATACACGTGTGTTAGCAGTGATGGGGTCGGTTAGCTGTGACGGACCCTCTCATATACACGTGTGTTAGCAGTGATGGGGTCGGTTAGCTGTGACGGACCCTCTCATATACACGTATGTTAGCAGTGATGGGGCGGTTAGCTGTGACGGACCCTCTCATGCACACGTGTGTTAGCAATGATGGATGTGGTTAGCTGTGACGGACCCTCTCATGTACACGTGTGTTAGCAGTGATGGGGACGCTTATCTGTGACGGACCCTCTCATATACACATGTGTTAGCAGTGATGGGGCGGTTAGCTGTGACGGACCCTCTCATGTACTCGTGTGTTAGCAGTGATGGGGTCGGTTAGCTGTGACGGACCCTCTCATATACTCGTGTGTTAGCAGTGATGGGGTTGGTTAGCTGTGACGGACCCTCTCATGCACACGTGTGTTAGCAATGATGGATGTGGTTAGCTGTGACGGACCCTCTCATATACACGTGTGTTAGCAGTGATGGGGCGGTTAGCTGTGACGGACCCTCTCATATACTCGTGTGTTAGCAGTGATGGGGCGGTTAGCTGTGACGGACCCTCTCATATACACGTGTGTTAGCAGTGATGGGGCGGTTAGCTGTGACGGACCCTGTCATATACACGTGTGTTAGCAGTGATGGGGCGGTTAGCTGTGACGGACCCTCTCATATACTCGTATGTTAGCAGTGATGGGGTCGGTTTGCTGTGACGGACCCTCTCATGTACACGTGTGTTAGCAGTGATGGGTCGGTTAGCTGTGACGGACCTTCTCATATACACATGTGTTAGCAGTGATGGGGTCGGTTTGCTGTGACGGACCCTCTCATATACACGTGTGTTAGCAGTGATGGGGTTGGTTAGCTGTGACGGACCCTCTCATGTACACGTGTGTTAGCAGTGATGGGGGCGGTTAGATGTGACGGACCCTCTCATATACACGTGTGTTAGCAGTGATGGGGCGGTTAGCTGTGACGGACCCTCTCATATTCTCGTGTGTTAGCAGTGATGGGGTCGGTTAGCTGTGACGGACCCTCTCATATACTCGTATGTTAGCAGTGATGGGGTCGGTTAGCTGTGACGGACCCTCTCATATTCTCGTGTGTTAGCAGTGATGAGGTCGGTTAGCTGTGACGGACCCTCTCATGTACACGTGTGTTAGCAGTGATGGGGGCGGTTAGATGTGACGGACCCTCTCATATACACGTGTGTTAGCAGTGATGGGGCGGTTAGCTGTGACGGACCCTCTCATATTCTCGTGTGTTAGCAGTGATGGGGTCGGTTAGCTGTGACGGACCCTCTCATATACTCGTATGTTAGCAGTGATGGGGTCGGTTAGCTGTGACGGACCCTCTCATATACTCGTGTGTTAGCAGTGATGGGGCGGTTAGCTGTGACGGACCCTCTCATGTACACGTGTGTTAGCAGTTATGGGGCGGTTAGCTGTGACGGACCCTCTCATATACACGTGTGTTAGCAGTTATGGGGCGGTTAGCTGTGACGGACCCTCTCATGTACACGTGTGTTAGCAGTGATGGGGGCGGTTAGCTGTGACGGACCCTCTCATATACACGTGTGTTAGCAGTGATGGGGCGGTTAGCTGTGACGGACCCTCTCATGTACACGTGTGTTAGCAGTGATGGGGGCGGTTAGCTGTGACGGACCCTCTCATATACACGTGTGTTAGCAGTTATGGGGCGGTTAGCTGTGACGGACCCTCTCATGTACTCGTGTGTTAGCAGTGATGGGTCGGTTAGCTGTGACGGACCCTCTCATATACACGTGTGTTAGCAGTGATGGGGTCGGTTAGCTGTGACGGACCCTCTCATATACACGTGTGTTAGCAGTGATGGGTCGGTTAGCTGTGACGGACCCTCTCATGTACACGTGTGTTAGCAGTGATGGGGTTGGTTAGCTGTGACGGACCCTCTCATGCACACGTGTGTTAGCAGTGATGGGGTCGGTTAGCTGTGACGGACCCTCTCATATACACGTGTGTTAGCAGTGATGGGGCGGTTATCTGTGACGGACCCTCTCATATACACATGTGTTAGCAGTGATGGGGTTGGTTAGCTGTGACAGACCCTCTCATGTACATGTGTGTTAGCAGTGATGGGGGCGCTTATCTGTGACGGACCTTCTCATATACTCGTGTGTTAGCAGTGATGGGGTCGGTTAGCTGTAACGGACCCTCTCATATACACGTGTGTTAGCAGTGATGGGGTCGGTTAGCTGTGACGGACCCTCTCATGTACAAGTGTGTTAGCAGTGATGGGGGCGCTTATCTGTGACGGACCCTCTCATATACACGTGTTAGCAGTGATGGGGCGGTTAGCTGTGACGGACCCTCTCATATACACGTGTGTTAGCAGTGATGGGGCGGTTAGCTGTGACGGACCCTCTCATATACACGTGTGTTAGCAGTGATGGGGTCGGTTAGCTGTGACGGACCCTCTCATATACACGTGTGTTAGCAGTGATGGGGTCGGTTAGCTGTGACGGACCCTCTCATATACACGAATGTTAGCAGTGATGGGGCGGTTAGCTGTGACGGACCCTCTCATGCACACGTGTGTTAGCAATGATGGATGTGGTTAGCTGTGACGGACCCTCTCATGTACACGTGTGTTAGCAGTGATGGGGACGCTTATCTGTGACGGACCCTCTCATATACACATGTGTTAGCAGTGATGGGGCGGTTAGCTGTGACGGACCCTCTCATGTACTCGTGTGTTAGCAGTGATGGGGTCGGTTAGCTGTGACGGACCCTCTCATATACTCGTGTGTTAGCAGTGATGGGGTTGGTTAGCTGTGACGGACCCTCTCATGCACACGTGTGTTAGCAATGATGGATGTGGTTAGCTGTGACGGACCCTCTCATATACACGTGTGTTAGCAGTGATGGGGCGGTTAGCTGTGACGGACCCTCTCATATACTCGTGTGTTAGCAGTGATGGGGCGGTTAGCTGTGACGGACCCTCTCATATACACGTGTGTTAGCAGTGATGGGGCGGTTAGCTGTGACGGACCCTGTCATATACACGTGTGTTAGCAGTGATGGGGCGGTTAGCTGTGACGGACCCTCTCATATACTCGTATGTTAGCAGTGATGGGGTCGGTTTGCTGTGACGGACCCTCTCATGTACACGTGTGTTAGCAGTGATGGGTCGGTTAGCTGTGACGGACCTTCTCATATACACATGTGTTAGCAGTGATGGGGTCGGTTTGCTGTGACGGACCCTCTCATATACACGTGTGTTAGCAGTGATGGGGTTGGTTAGCTGTGACGGACCCTCTCATGTACACGTGTGTTAGCAGTGATGGGGGCGGTTAGATGTGACGGACCCTCTCATATACACGTGTGTTAGCAGTGATGGGGCGGTTAGCTGTGACGGACCCTCTCATATTCTCGTGTGTTAGCAGTGATGGGGTCGGTTAGCTGTGACGGACCCTCTCATATACTCGTATGTTAGCAGTGATGGGGTCGGTTAGCTGTGACGGACCCTCTCATATACTCGTGTGTTAGCAGTGATGGGGTCGGTTAGCTGTGACGGACCCTCTCATGTACACGTGTGTTAGCAGTTATGGGGCGGTTAGCTGTGACGGACCCTCTCATATACACGTGTGTTAGCAGTGATGGGGGCGGTTAGCTGTGACGGACCATCTCATGTACTCGTGTGTTAGCAGTGATGGGGCGGTTAGCTGTGACGGACCCTCTCATATACACGTGTGTTAGCAGTGATGGTGTCGGTTAGCTGTGACGGACCCTCTCATGTACTCGTGTGTTAGCAGTGATGAGGTCGGTTAGCTGTGACGGACCCTCTCATATACACGTGTGTTAGCAGTGATGGTGTCGGTTAGCTGTGACGTACCCTCTCATATACACGTGTGTTAGCAGTGATGGGTCGGTTAGCTGTGACGGACCCTCTCATATACACGTGTGTTAGCAGTGATGGGGTCGGTTAGCTGTGACGGACCCTCTCATATACACGTGTGTTAGCAGTGATGGGTCGGTTAGCTGTGACGGACCCTCTCATATACACGTGTGTTAGCAGTGATGGGGCGGTTAGCTGTGACGGACCCTGTCATATACACGTGTGTTAGCAGTGATGGGGTCGGTTAGCTGTGACGGACCCTCTCATATACACGTGTGTTAGCAGTGATGGGGCGGTTAGCTGTGACGGACCCTCTCATATACACGTGTGTTAGCAGTGATGGGTCGGTTAGCTGTGACGGACCCTCTCATATACACGTGTGTTAGCAGTGATGGGGGCGGTTAGCTGTGACAGACCCTCTCATGTACACGTGTGTTAGCAGTGATGGGGGCGGTTAGCTGTGACGGACCCTCTCATATACACGTGTGTTAGCAGTGATGGGGGCGGTTAGCTGTGACGGACCCTCTCATGTACACGTGTGTTAGCAGTGATGGGGGCGGTTAGCTGTGACGGACCCTCTCATATACACGTGTGTTAGCAGTGATGGGGTTGGTTAGCTGTGACGGACCCTCTCATATACACGTGTGTTAGCAGTGATGGGTCGGTTAGCTGTGACGGACCCTCTCATATACACGTGTGTTAGCAGTGATGGGGTTGGTTAGCTGTGACGGACCCTCTCATATACACGTGTGTTAGCAGTGATGGGGTTGGTTAGCTGTGACAGACCCTCTCATGTACACGTTTGTTAGCAGTGATGGGGGCGGTTAGCTGTGACGGACCCTCTCATATACACGTGTGTTAGCAGTGATGGGGTTGGTTAGCTGTGACGGACCCTCTCATGTACTCGTGTATTAGCAGTGATGGGGTTGGTTAGCTGTGACGGACCCTCTCATGTACTCGTGTATTAGCAGTGATGGGGGCGGTTAGCTGTGACGGACCCTCTCATGTACACGTGTGTTAGCAGTGATGGGGTTGGTTAGCTGTGACGGACCCTCTCATGTACTCGTGTATTAGCAGTGATGGGGTTGGTTAGCTGTGACGGACCCTCTCATATACACGTGTGTTAGCAGTGATGGGGCGGTTAGCTGTGACGGACCCTCTCATGTACTCGTGTGTTAGCAGTGATGGGGTTGGTTAGCTGTGACGGACCCTCTCATATACACGTGTGTTAGCAGTGATGGGGCGGTTAGCTGTGACGGACCCTCTCATGTACATGTGTGTTAGCAGTGATGGGGTCGGTTAGCTGTGACGTACCCTCTCATGTACTCGTGTGTTAGCAGTGATGGGGTCGGTCAGGTGTGACGGACCCTCTCATGTACACGTGTGTTAGCAGTGATGGGGGCGCTTATCTGTGACGGACCCTCTCATATACACATGTGTTAGCAGTGATGGGGCGGTTAGCTGTGACGGACCCTCTCATATACACGTGTGTTAGCAGTGATGGGGTCGGTTAGCTGTGACGGACCCTCTCATGTACACGTGTGTTAGCAGTGATGGGGGCGGTTAGATGTGACGGACCCTCATATACACGTGTGTTAGCAGTGATGGGGCGGTTAGCTGTGACGGACCCTCTCATATACACGTGTGTTAGCAGTGATGGGGTCGGTTAGCTGTGACGGACCCTCTCATATACACGTGTGTTAGCAGTGATGGGGTCGGTTAGCTGTGACGGACCCTCTCATATACACGTGTGTTAGCAGTGATGGGGTTGGTTAGCTGTGACGGACCCTCTCATGTACACGTGTGTTAGCAGTGATGGGGTCGGTTAGCTGTGACGGACCCTCTCATATACACGTGTGTTAGCAGTGATGGGGTCGGTTAGCTGTGACGGACCCTCTCATATACACGTGTGTTAGCAGTGATGGGGTTGGTTAGCTGTGACGGACCCTCTCATGCACACATGTGTTAGCAGTGATGGGGTCGGTTAGCTGTGACGGACCCTCTCATATACACGTGTGTTAGCAGTGATGGGGTTGGTTAGCTGTGACGGACCCTCTCATGTACACGTGTGTTAGCAGTGATGGGGTCGGTTAGCTGTGACGGACCCTCTCATATACACGTGTGTTAGCAGTGATGGGTCGATTAGCTGTGACGGACCCTCTCATGCACACGTGTGTTAGCAGTGATGGGGTTGGTTAGCTGTGACTGACCCTCTCATGCACACGTGTGTTAGCAGTGATGGGGTCGGTTAGCTGTGACGGACCCTCTCATATACACGTGTGTTAGCAGTGATGGGGTTGGTTAGCTGTGACGGACCCTCTCATATACACGTGTGTTAGCAGTGATGGGGCGGTTAGCTGTGACGGACCCTCTCATGTACACGTGTGTTAGCAGTGATGGGGGCGCTTATCTGTGACGGACCCTCTCATATACACATGTGTTAGCAGTGATGGGGTTGGTTAGCTGTGACGGACCCTCTCATATACACGTGTGTTAGCAGTGATGGGGCGGTTAGCTGTGACGGACCCTCTCATGTACACGTGTGTTAGCAGTGATGGGGGCGGTTAGCTGTGACGGACCCTCTCATATACACGTGTGTTAGCAGTTATGGGGCGGTTAGCTGTGACGGACCCTCTCATGTACACGTGTGTTAGCAGTGATGGGGGCGGTTAGCTGTGACGGACCCTCTCATATACACGTGTGTTAGCAGTGATGGGGCGGTTAGCTGTGACGGACCCTCTCATGTACTCGTGTGTTAGCAGTGATGGGTCGGTTAGCTGTGACGGACCCTCTCATATACACGTGTGTTAGCAGTGATGGGGTCGGTTAGCTGTGACGGACCCTCTCATATACACGTGTGTTAGCAGTGATGGGTCGGTTAGCTGTGACGTACCCTCTCATATACAAGTGTGTTAGCAGTGATGGGGTCGGTTAGCTGTGACGGACCCTCTCATGTACACGTGTGTTAGCAGTGATGGGGTTGGTTAGCTGTGACGGACCCTCTCATGCACACGTGTGTTAGCAGTGATGGGGTCGGTTAGCTGTGACGGACCCTCTCATATACACGTGTGTTAGCAGTGATGGGGCGGTTATCTGTGACGGACCCTCTCATATACACATGTGTTAGCAGTGATGGGGTTGGTTAGCTGTGACAGACCCTCTCATGTACATGTGTGTTAGCAGTGATGGGGGCGGTTAGCTGTGACGGACCCTCTCATATACACGTGTTTTAGCAGTGATGGGGCGGTTAGCTGTGACGGACCCTCTCATGTACACGTGTGTTAGCAGTGATGTGGGCGCTTATCTGTGACGGACCTTCTCATATACTCGTGTGTTAGCAGTGATGGGGTCGGTTAGCTGTAACGGACCCTCTCATATACACGTGTGTTAGCAGTGATGGGGTCGGTTAGCTGTGACGGACCCTCTCATGTACAAGTGTGTTAGCAGTGATGGGGGCGCTTATCTGTGACGGACCCTCTCATATACACGTGTTAGCAGTGATGGGGCGGTTAGCTGTGACGGACCCTCTCATATACACGTGTGTTAGCAGTGATGGGGCGGTTAGCTGTGACGGACCCTCTCATATACACGTGTGTTAGCAGTGATGGGGTCGGTTAGCTGTGACGGACCCTCTCATATACACGTGTGTTAGCAGTGATGGGGTCGGTTAGCTGTGACGGACCCTCTCATATACACGTATGTTAGCAGTGATGGGGCGGTTAGCTGTGACGGACCCTCTCATGCACACGTGTGTTAGCAATGATGGATGTGGTTAGCTGTGACGGACCCTCTCATGTACACGTGTGTTAGCAGTGATGGGGACGCTTATCTGTGACGGACCCTCTCATATACACATGTGTTAGCAGTGATGGGGCGGTTAGCTGTGACGGACCCTCTCATGTACTCGTGTGTTAGCAGTGATGGGGTCGGTTAGCTGTGACGGACCCTCTCATATACTCGTGTGTTAGCAGTGATGGGGACGCTTATCTGTGACGGACCCTCTCATGCACACGTGTGTTAGCAATGATGGATGTGGTTAGCTGTGACGGACCCTCTCATATACACGTGTGTTAGCAGTGATGGGGCGGTTAGCTGTGACGGACCCTCTCATATACTCGTGTGTTAGCAGTGATGGGGCGGTTAGCTGTGACGGACCCTCTCATATACACGTGTGTTAGCAGTGATGGGGCGGTTAGCTGTGACGGACCCTGTCATATACACGTGTGTTAGCAGTGATGGGGCGGTTAGCTGTGACGGACCCTCTCATATACTCGTATGTTAGCAGTGATTGGGTCGGTTTGCTGTGACGGACCCTCTCATGTACACGTGTGTTAGCAGTGATGGGTCGGTTAGCTGTGACGGACCTTCTCATATACACATGTGTTAGCAGTGATGGGGTCGGTTTGCTGTGACGGACCCTCTCATATACACGTGTGTTAGCAGTGATGGGGTTGGTTAGCTGTGACGGACCCTCTCATGTACACGTGTGTTAGCAGTGATGGGGGCGGTTAGATGTGACGGACCCTCTCATATACACGTGTGTTAGCAGTGATGGGGCGGTTAGCTGTGACGGACCCTCTCATATACACGTGTGTTAGCAGTGATGGGGCGGTTAGATGTGACGGACCCTCTCATGTACACGTGTGTTAGCAGTGATGGGGCGGTTAGCTGTGACGGACCCTCTCATATTCTCGTGTGTTAGCAGTGATGGGGTCGGTTAGCTGTGACGGACCCTCTCATATACTCGTATGTTAGCAGTGATGGGGTCGGTTAGCTGTGACGGACCCTCTCATATACTCGTGTGTTAGCAGTGATGGGGTCGGTTAGCTGTGACGGACCCTCTCATGTACACGTGTGTTAGCAGTTATGGGGCGGTTAGCTGTGACGGACCCTCTCATATACACGTGTGTTAGCAGTGATGGGGGCGGTTAGCTGTGACGGACCATCTCATGTACTCGTGTGTTAGCAGTGATGGGGCGGTTAGCTGTGACGGACCCTCTCATATACACGTGTGTTAGCAGTGATGGTGTCGGTTAGCTGTGACGGACCCTCTCATGTACTCGTGTGTTAGCAGTGATGAGGTCGGTTAGCTGTGACGGACCCTCTCATATACACGTGTGTTAGCAGTGATGGTGTCGGTTAGCTGTGACGTACCCTCTCATATACACGTGTGTTAGCAGTGATGGTGTCGGTTAGCTGTGACGGACCCTCTCATGTACACGTGTGTTAGCAGTGATGGGTCGGTTAGCTGTGACGGACCCTCTCATATACACGTGTGTTAGCAGTGATGGGGTCGGTTAGCTGTGACGGACCCTCTCATGTACACGTGTGTTAGCAGTGATGGGTCGGTTAGCTGTGACGGACCCTCTCATATACACGTGTGTTAGCAGTGATGGGGCGGTTAGCTGTGACTTACCCTCTCATATACACGTGTGTTAGCAGTGATGGGTCGGTTAGCTGTGACGGACCCTCTCATATACACGTGTGTTAGCAGTGATGGGGTCGGTTAGCTGTGACGGACCCTCTCATATACACGTGTGTTAGCAGTGATGGGGCGGTTAGCTGTGACGGACCCTCTCATATACACGTGTGTTAGCAGTGATGGGTCGGTTAGCTGTGACGGACCCTCTCATATACACGTGTGTTAGCAGTGATGGGGGCGGTTAGCTGTGACAGACCCACTCATGTACACGTGTGTTAGCAGTGATGGGGGCGGTTAGCTGTGACGGACCCTCTCATATACACGTGTGTTAGCAGTGATGGGGGCGGTTAGCTGTGACGGACCCTCTCATGTACACGTGTGTTAGCAGTGATGGGGGCGGTTAGCTGTGACGGACCCTCTCATATACACGTGTGTTAGCAGTGATGGGGTTGGTTAGCTGTGACGGACCCTCTCATATACACGTGTGTTAGCAGTGATGGGTCGGTTAGCTGTGACGGACCCTCTCATATACACGTGTGTTGGCAGTGATGGGGCGGTTAGCTGTGACGGACCCTCTCATGTACACGTGTGTTAGCTGTGACGGACCCTCTCATATACACGTGTGTTAGCAGTGATGGGGTTGGTTAGGTGTGACGGACCCTCTCATATACACGTGTGTTAGCAGTGATGGGTCGGTTAGCTGTGACGGACCCTCTCATATACACGTGTGTTAGCAGTGATGGGGGCGGTTAGCTGTGACGGACCCTCTCATGTACACATGTGTTAGCAGTGATGGGGTCGGTTAGCTGTGACGGACCCTCTCATATACACGTGTGTTAGCAGTGATGGGTCGGTTAGCTGTGACGGACCCTCTCATATACACGTGTGTTAGCAGTGATGGGGTCGGTTAGCTGTGACGGACCCTCTCATATACACGTGTGTTAGCAGTGTTGGGGTCGGTTAGCTGTGACGGACCCTCTCATATACACGTGTGTTAGCAGTGATGGGGTTGGTTAGCTGTGACGGACCCTCTCATATACACGTGTGTTAGCAGTGATGGTGGCGGTTAGCTGTGACGGACCCTCTCATATACACGTGTGTTAGCAGTGATGGGGGCGGTTATCTGTGACGGACCCTCTCATATACACATGTGTTAGCAGTGATGGGTCGGTTAGCTGTGACGGACCCTCTCATGTACTCGTGTGTTAGCAGTGATGGGGGCGGTTAGCTGTGACGGACCCTCTCATGTACACGTGTGTTAGCAGTGATGGGGTCGGTTAGCTGTGACAGACCCTCTCATGTACACGTTTGTTAGCAGTGATGGTGGCGGTTAGCTGTGACGGACCCTCTCATATACACGTGTGTTAGCAGTGATGGTGGCGGTTAGCTGTGACGGACCCTCTCATATACAAGTGTGTTAGCAGTGATGGGGGCGGTTATCTGTGACGGACCCTCTCATATACACATGTGTTAGCAGTGATGGGGTCGGTTAGCTGTGACGGACCCTCTCATGTACACTTGTGTTAGCAGTGATAGGGTTGGTTAGCTGTGACGGACCCTCTCATGTACACGTGTGTTAGCAGTGATGGTGGCGGTTAGCTGTGAGGGACCCTCTCATGTACTTGTGTGTTAGCAGCGATGGGGTCGGTTAGCTGTGACGGACCCTCTCATATACACGTGTGTTAGCAGCGATGGGGTCGGTTAGCTGTGACGGACCCTCTCATATACACGTGTGTTAGCAGCGATGGGGTTGGTTAGCTGTGACGGACCCTCTCATATACACGTGTGTTAGCAGTTATGGGGCGGTTAGCTGTGACGGACCCTCTCATGTACTCGTGTGTTAACAGTGATGGGGTTGGTTAGCTGTGACGGACCCTTTCATATACACGTGTGTTAGCAGTGATGGGGCGGTTAGCTGTGACGGACCCTCTCATGTACACGTGTGTTAGCAGTGATGGGGCGGTTAGCTGTGACGTACCCTCTCATGTACACGTGTGTTAGCAGTGATGGGGTTGGTTAGCTGTGACGGACCCTCTCATGTACTCGTGTATTAGCAGTGATGGGGTTGGTTAGCTGTGACGGACCCTCTCATATACACGTGTGTTAGCAGTGATGGGGCGGTTAGCTGTGACGGACCCTCTCATATACACGTGTGTTAGCAGTGATGGGGTTGGTTAGCTGTGACGGACCCTCTCATATACACGTGTGTTAGCAGTGATGGGGTCGGTTAGCTGTGACGGACCCTCTCATATACACGTGTGTTAGCAGTGATGGGGCGGTTAGCTGTGACGGACCCTCTCATATACACGTGTGTTAGCAGTGATGGGGTTGGTTAGCTGTGACGGACCCCCTCATGTACACGTGTGTTAGCAGTGATGGGGTCGGTTAGCTGTGACGGACCCTCTCATGTACTCGTGTGTTAGCAATGATGGGGTTGGTTAGCTGTGACAGACCCTCTCATGTACTCGTGTGTTAGCAGTGATGGGGTCGGTTAGCTGTGACGGACCCTCTCATGTACTCGTGTGTTAGCAGTGATGGGGTTGGTTAGCTGTGACGGACCCTCTCATGTACTCGTGTGTTAGCAGTGATGCGGTTGGTTAGCTGTGACGGACCCTCTCATGTACTCGTGTGTTAGCAGTGATGGGGTTGGTTAGCTGTGAAGTACCCTCTCATATACACTTGTGTTAGCAGTGATGGGGTTGGTTAGCTGTGACGTACCCTCTCATATACACGTGTGTTAGCAGTGATGGGGGCGGTTAGCTGTGACGGACCCTCTCATATACACGTGTGTTAGCAGTGATGGGTCGGTTAGCTGTGACGGACCCTCTCATATACACGTGTGTTAGCAGTGATGGGGTTGGTTAGCTGTGACGTACCCTCTCATATACACGTGTGTTAGCAGTGATGGGGGCGGTTAGCTGTGACGGACCCTCTCATGTACTCGTGTGTTAGCAGTGATGGGTCGGTTAGCTGTGACGGACCCTCTCATATACACGTGTGTTAGCAGTGATGGGGTTGGTTAGCTGTGACGTACCCTCTCATATACACGTGTGTTAGCAGTGATGGGGGCGGTTAGCTGTGACGGACCCTCTCATATACACGTGTGTTAGCAGTGATGGGTCGGTTAGCTGTGACGGACCCTCTCATGTACTCGTGTGTTAGCAGTGATGGGGTTGGTTAGCTGTGACGTACCCTCTCATATACACATGTTTTAGCAGTGATGGGGTTGGTTAGCTGTGACGGACCCTCTCATATACACGTGTGTTAGCAGTGATGGGGTCGGTTAGCTGTGACGGACCCTCTCATATACACGTGTGTTAGCAGTGATGGGGCGGTTAGCTGTGACGGACCCTCTCATATACACGTGTGTTAGCAGTGATGGGGTTGGTTAGCTGTGACGGACCCCCTCATGTACACGTGTATTAGCAGTGATGGGGTCGGTTAGCTGTGACGGACCCTCTCATGTACTCGTGTGTTAGCAATGATGGGGTTGGTTAGCTGTGACAGACCCTCTCATGTACTCGTGTGTTAGCAGTGATGGGGTCGGTTAGCTGTGACGGACCCTCTCATGTACTCGTGTGTTAGCAGTGATGGGGTTGGTTAGCTGTGACGGACCCTCTCATGTACTCGTGTGTTAGCAGTGATGCGGTTGGTTAGCTGTGACGGACCCTCTCATGTACTCGTGTGTTAGCAGTGATGGGGTTGGTTAGCTGTGAAGTACCCTCTCATATACACGTGTGTTAGCAGTGATGGGTCGGTTAGCTGTGACGGACCCTCTCATATACACGTGTGTTAGCAGTGATGGGGTTGGTTAGCTGTGACGTACCCTCTCATATACACGTGTGTTAGCAGTGATGGGGGCGGTTAGCTGTGACGGACCCTCTCATGTACTCGTGTGTTAGCAGTGATGGGTCGGTTAGCTGTGACGGACCCTCTCATATACACGTGTGTTAGCAGTGATGGGGTTGGTTAGCTGTGACGTACCCTCTCATATACACGTGTGTTAGCAGTGATGGGGGCGGTTAGCTGTGACGGACCCTCTCATATACACGTGTGTTAGCAGTGATGGGTCGGTTAGCTGTGACGGACCCTCTCATGTACTCGTGTGTTAGCAGTGATGGGGTTGGTTAGCTGTGACGTACCCTCTCATATACACATGTTTTAGCAGTGATGGGGTTGGTTAGCTGTGACGGACCCTCTCATGTACACGTGTGTTAGCAGTGATGGGGTTGGTTAGCTGTGACGGACCCTCTCATATACACGTGTGTTAGCAGTGATGGTGCCTGTTAGCTGTGACGTACCCTCTCATATACACGTGTGTTAGCAGTGATGAGGTCGGTTAGCTGTGACGGACCCTCTCATGTACACGTGTGTTAGCAGTGATGGGGTTGGTTAGCTGTGACGGACCCTCTCATGTACACGTGTGTTAGCAGTGATGGGTCGGTTAGCTGTGACGGACCCTCTCATATACACGTGTGTTAGCAGTGATGGGTCGGTTAGCTGTGACGGACCCTCTCATATACACGTGTGTTTGCAGTAATGGGGTCGGTTAGCTGTGACGGACCCTCTCATATACACGTGTGTTAGCAGTGATGGGGCGGTTAGCTGTGACGGACCCTCTCATATAGACGTGTGTTAGCAGTGATGGGGTTGGTTAGCTGTGACGGACCCCCTCATGTACACGTGTGTTAGCAGTGATGGGGTCGGTTAGCTGTGACGGACCCTCTCATGTACTCGTGTGTTAGCAGTGATGGGGTTGGTTAGCTGTGACGGACCCTCTCATGTACTCGTGTGTTAGCTGTGATGGGGTCGGTTAGCTGTGACGGACCCTCTCATGTACTCGTGTGTTAGCAGTGATGGGGTTGGTTAGCTGTGACGGACCCTCTCATGTACTCGTGTGTTAGCAGTGATGCAGTTGGTTAGCTGTGAAGTACCCTCTCATATACACGTGTGTTAGCAGTGATGGGTCGGTTAGCTGTGACGGACCCTCTCATATACACGTGTGTTAGCAGTGATGGGGTTGGTTAGCTGTGACGTACCCTCTCATATACACGTGTGTTAGCAGTGATGGGGGCGGTTAGCTGTGACGGACCCTCTCATGTACTCGTGTGTTAGCAGTGATGGGGTTGGTTAGCTGTGACGGACCCTCTCATATACACGTGTGTTAGCAGTGATGGGGTTGGTTAGCTGTGACGTACCCTCTCATATACACGTGTGTTAGCAGTGATGGGTCGGTTAGCTGTGACGGACCCTCTCATGTACTCGTGTGTTAGCAGTGATGCGGTTGGTTAGCTGTGACGGACCCTCTCATGTACTCGTGGGTTAGCAGTGATGGGGTTGGTTAGCTGTGAAGTACCCTCTCATATACACGTGTGTTAGCAGTGATGGGTCGGTTAGCTGTGACAGACCCTCTCATATACACGTGTGTTAGCAGTGATGGGGTCGGTTAGCTGTGACGGACCCTCTCATATACACATGTGTTAGCAGTGATGGGGTCGGTTAGCTGTGACAGACCCTCTCATATACACGTGTGTTAGCAGTGATGGGGTTGGTTAGCTGTGACGGACCCTCTCATGTACTCGTGTATTAGCAGTGATGGGGTCGGTTAGCTGTGACGGACCCTCTCATGTACTCGTGGGTTAGCAGTGATGGGGTTGGTTAGCTGTGACGTACCCTCTCATATACACGTGTGTTAGCAGTGATGAGGTCGGTTAGCTGTGACGGACCCTCTCATGTACACGTGTGTTAGCAGTGATGGGGGCGGTTAGCTGTGACGGACCCTCTCATATACACGTGTGTTAGCAGTGATGAGGTCGGTTAGCTGTGACGGACCCTCTCATGTACACATGTGTTAGCAGTGATAGGGTTGGTTAGCTGTGACGGACTCTCTCATATACACGTGTGTTAGCAGTGATGGGGCGGTTAGCTGTGACGGACCCTCTCATGTACACGTGTGTTAGCAGTGATGGGGCGGTTAGCTGTGACGGACCCTCTCATATACTCGTGTGTTAGCAGTGATGAGGTCGGTTAGCTGTGACGGACCCTCTCATGTACACGTGTGTTAGCACTGATGGGGGCGGTTAGCTGTGACGGACCCTCTCATATACACGTTTGTTAGCAGTGATGGGGTCGGTTAGCTGTGACGTACCCTCTCATATACACGTGTGTTAGCAGTGATGGGGTCGGTTAGCTGTGACGGACCATCTCATATACACGTGTGTTAGCAGTGATGGTGGCGGTTAGCTGTGAGGGACCCTCTCATGTACACATGTTAACAGTGATGAGGTCGGTTAGTTGTGATGGACCCTCTTATGCAAATGTATGTTAGCAGTGATGGGTGTGGTTAGTGATGACAGATCCTCTCTTGCACATGTTAGCAGTGATGGGGGAGGTTAGTTGTGATGGACCCTCTCGTGTACACGTGTGTTAGCAGTGATGGGGGAGGTTAGTGATGACTGACTTTCTCATGTACATGTGTGTTAGCAGTGATGGTTACTGGTGACAGACCTTCTCGTGCATGTTCACAGTGATGGGGGAGGTTAGTTGTGATGGACCCTCTCGTGTACACGTGTGTTAGCAATGATGGGTGTGGTTAGCGGTGACGAACTCTCTCATGCCCACGTGTGTTAGCAATGATGGGTTGGTTAGCGGTGACGAACCCTCTCATGCCCACGTGTGTTAGCAGTGATGGGTTGGTTAGCGGTGACGAACCCTCTCATGCCCACGTGTGTTAGCAATGATGGGTGTGGTTAGCGGTGACGAACCCTCTCATGTACACGTGTGTTAGCAATGATGGGTGTGGTTAGCGGTGACGAACCCTCTCATGCACAAGTGTGTTAGCAATGATGGATGTGGTTAGCGGTGACGAACCCTCTCATGCACACGTGTGTTAGCAATGATGGGTGTGGTTAGCGGTGACGAACCCTCTCATGCACACGTGTGTTAGCAATGATGGGTGTGGTTAGCGGTGACGAACCCTCTCATGCTCACGTGTGTTAGCAATGATGGGTGTGGTTAGCGGTGACGAACCCTCTCATGCCCACGTGTGTTAGCAATGATGGGTGTGGTTAGCGGTGACGAACCCTCTCATGCCCACGTGTGTTAGCAATGATGGGTGTGCTTAGCGGTGACGAACGTTCTCATGCCCACGTGTGTTAGCAATGATGGATGTGGTTAGCGGTGACGAACCCTCTCATGCCCACGTGTGTTAGCAATGATGGGTGTGGTTAGCGGTGACGAACCCTCTCATGCCCACGTGTGTTAGCAATGATGGGTGTGGTTAGCGGTGACGAACGCTCTCATGCCCACGTGTGTTAGCAATGATGGATGTGGTTAGCGGTGACGAACCCTCTCATGCCCACGTGTGTTAGCAATGATGGGTTGGTTAGCGGTGACGAACCCTCTCATTCCCACGTGTGTTAGCAATGATGGATGTGGTTAGCGGTGACGAACCCTCTCATGCACACGTGTGTTAGCAATGATGGATGTGGTTAGCGGTGACGAACGCTCTCATGTACACGTGTGTTAGCAGTGATGAGGTCGGTTAGCTGTGACGGACCCTCTCATATACACGTGTGTTAGCAGTGATGGGGGCGGTTAGCTGTGACGGACCCTCTCATATACACGTGTGTTAGCAGTGATGGGGGTGGTTAGCTGTGACGGACCCTCTCATGTACACGTGTGTTAGCAGTGATGGGGTTGGTTAGCTGTGACGGACCCTCTCATGTACACGTGTGTTAGCAGTGATGGGGTTGGTTAGCTGTGACGGACCCTCTCATGTACACGTGTGTTAGCAGTGATGGGGGTGGTTAGCTGTGACGGACCCTCTCATATACACGTGTGTTAGCAGTGATGAGGTCGGTTAGCTGTGACGGACCCTCTCATATACACGTGTGTTAGCAGTGATAGGGCGGTTAGCTGTGACGGACCCTCTCATATACTCGTGTGTTAGCAGTGATGGGGCGGTTAGCTGTGACGGACCCTCTCATATACACGTGTGTTAGCAGTGATGAGGTCGGTTAGCTGTGACGGACCCTCTCATGTACACGTGTGTTAGCAGTGATGGGGGCGGTTAGCTGTGACGGACCCTCTCATATACACGTTTGTTAGCAGTGATGGGGTCGGTTAGCTGTGACGTACCCTCTCATATACACGTGTGTTAGCAGTGATGGGGTTGGTTAGCTGTGACGGACCCTCTCATGTACACGTGTGTTAGCAGTGATGGGGCGGTTAGCTGTGACGGACCCTCTCATATACACGTGTGTTAGCAGTGATGGGGGCGGTTAGCTGTGACGGACCCTCTCATATACACGTGTGTTAGCAGTGATGGGGTCGGTTAGCTGTGACGGACCCTCTCATGTACACGTGTGTTAGCAGTGATGGGGGCGGTTAGCTGTGACGGACCCTCTCATATACACGTGTGTTAGCAGTGATGAGGTCAGTTAGCTGTGACGGACCCTCTCATATACACGTGTGTTAGCAGTGATGGGGGTGGTTAGCTGTGAGGGACCCTCTCATGTACACATGTTAACAGTGATGAGGTCGGTTAGTTGTGATGGACCCTCTTATGCACATGTATGTTAGCAGTGATGGGTGTGGTTAGTGATGACAGATCCTCTCTTGCACATGTTAACAGTGATGAGGTCGGTTAGTTGTGATGGACCCTCTCATGCCCACGTGTGTTAGCAATGATGGATGTGGTTAGCGTTGACGAACCCTCTCATGCCCACGTGTGTTAGCAATGATGGATGTGGTTAGCGGTGACGAACCCTCTCATTCCCACGTGTGTTAGCAATGATGGATGTGGTTAGCGGTGACGAACCCTCTCATGCCCACGTGTGTTAGCAATGATGGGGGCGGTTAGCTGTGAGGGACGCTCTCATATACACGTGTGTTAGCAGTGATGAGGTCGGTTAGCTGTGAGGGACCCTCTCATGTACTCGTGTGTTAGCAGTGATGAGGTCAGTTAGCTGTGACGGACCCTCTCATATACACGTGTGTTAGCAGTGATGGGGGTGGTTAGCTGTGACGGACCCTCTCATATACACGTGTGTTAGCAGTGATGGGGTCGGTTAGCTGTGACGGACTCTCTCATATACACGTGTGTTAGCAGTGATGAGGTCGGTTAGCTGTGACGGACCCTCTCATATACACGTGTGTTAGCAGTGATGAGGTCAGTTAGCTGTGACGGACCCTCTCATATACACGTGTGTTAGCAGTGATGGGGGTGGTTAGCTGTGACGGACCCTCTCATATACACGTGTGTTAGCAGTGATGGGGTCGGTTAGCTGTGACGGACCCTCTCATGTACACGTGTGTTAGCAGTGATGGGTCGGTTAGCTGTGACGTACCCTCTCATATACACGTGTGTTAGCAGTGATGGGGTCGGTTAGCTGTGACGGACCCTCTCATATACACGTGTGTTAGCAGTGATGAGGTCGGTTAGCTGTGACGGACCCTCTCATATACACGTGTGTTAGCAGTGATGGGGTCGGTTAGCTGTGACGTACCCTCTCATATACACGTGTGTTAGCAGTGATGGGGTCGGTTAGCTGTGACGGACCCTCTCATATACACGTGTGTTAGCAGTGATGGTGCGGTTAGCTGTGACGGACACTCTCATATACACGTGTGTTAGCAGTGATGGTGCGGTTAGCTGTGACGGACCCTCTCATATACACGTGTGTTAGCAGTGATGGGTCGGTTAGCTGTGACGGACCCTCTCATATACACGTGTGTTAGCAGTGATGAGGTCGGCTAGCTGTGACGGACCCTCTCATATACACGTGTGTTAGCAGTGATGGTGCGGTTAGCTGTGACGGACCCTCTCATATACACGTGTGTTAGCAGTGATGGGTCGGTTAGCTGTGACGGACCCTCTCATATACACGTGTGTTAGCAGTGATGGGGTTGGTTAGCTGTGACGGACCCTCTCATGTACACGTGTGTTAGCAGTGATGGGGGCGGTTAGCTGTGACGGACCCTCTCATATACACGTGTGTTAGCAGTGATGAGGTCGGTTAGCTGTGACGGACCCTCTCATGTACACGTGTGTTAGCAGTGATGGGGGCGGTTAGCTGTGACGGACCCTCTCATGTACACGTGTGTTAGCAGTGATGGGGGCGGTTAGCTGTGACGGACCCTCTCATATACACGTTTGTTAGCAGTGATGGGGTCGGTTAGCTGTGACGTACCCTCTCATATACACGTGTGTTAGCAGTGATGGGGTCGGTTAGCTGTGACGGACCCTCTCATGTACACGTGTGTTAGCAGTGATGGGGGCGGTTAGCTGTGACGGACCCTCTCATATACATGTGTGTTAGCAGTGATGGGGGCGGTTAGCTGTGACGGACCCTCTCATATACACGTGTGTTAGCAGTGATGAGGTCAGTTAGCTGTGACGGACCCTCTCATGTACACGTGTGTTAGCAGTGATGGTAGCGGTTAGCTGTGAGGGACCCTCTCATGTACACGTGTGTTAGCAGTGATGGGGTTGGTTAGCTGTGACGGACCCTCTCATGTACACGTGTGTTAGCAGTGATGGGGTCGGTTAGCTGTGACGTACCCTCTCATATACACGTGTGTTAGCAGTGATGGGGTTGGTTAGCTGTGACGGACCCTCTCATGTACACGTGTGTTAGCAGTGATGGGGCGGTTAGCTGTGACGGACCCTCTCATATACACGTGTGTTAGCAGTGATGGGGGCGGTTAGCTGTGACGGACCCTCTCATATACACGTGTGTTAGCAGTGATGGGGGCGGTTAGCTGTGACGGACCCTCTCATATACACGTGTGTTAGCAGTGATGAGGTCAGTTAGCTGTGACGGACCCTCTCATATACACGTGTGTTAGCAGTGATGGTGGCGGTTAGCTGTGAGGGACCCTCTCATGTACACATGTTAACAGTGATGAGGTCGGTTAGTTGTGATGGACCCTCTTATGCACATGTATGTTAGCAGTGATGGGTGTGGTTAGTGATGACAGATCCTCTCTTGCACATGTTAGCAGTGATGGGGGAGGTTAGTGATGACTGACTTTCTCATGTACATGTGTGTTAGCAGTGATGGTTACTGGTGACAGACCGTCTCGTGCATGTTCACAGTGATGGGGGAGGTTAGTTGTGATGGACCCTCTCGTGTACACGTGTGTTAGCAATGATGGGTGTGGTTAGCGGTGACGAACTCTCTCATGCCCACGTGTGTTAGCAATGATGGGTTGGTTAGCGGTGACGAACCCTCTCATGCCCACGTGTGTTAGCAGTGATGGGTTGGTTAGCGGTGACGAACCCTCTCATGCACACGTGTGTTAGCAATGATGGGTGTGGTTAGCGGTGACGAACCCTCTCATGCACACGTGTGTTAGCAATGATGGGTGTGGTTAGCGGTGACGAACCCTCTCATGCACACGTGTGTTAGCAATGATGGGTGTGGTTAGCGGTGACGAACCCTCTCATGCACACGTGTGTTAGCAATGATGGGTGTGGTTAGCGGTGACGAACCCTCTCATGCCCACGTGTGTTAGCAATGATGGGTGTGGTTAGCGGTGACGAACCCTCTCATGCCCACGTGTGTTAGCAATGATGGGTGTGGTTAGCGGTGACGAACCCTCTCATGCCCACGTGTGTTAGCAATGATGGGTGTGGTTAGCGGTGACGAACGCTCTCATGCCCACGTGTGTTAGCAATGATGGATGTGGTTAGCGGTGACGAACCCTCTCATGCCCACGTGTGTTAGCAATGATGGGTGTGGTTCGCGGTGACGAACCCTCTCATGCCCACGTGTGTTAGCAATGATGGGTGTGGTTAGCGGTGACAAACGCTCTCATGCCCACGTGTGTTAGCAATGATGGATGTGGTTAGCGGTGACGAACCCTCTCATGCCCACGTGTGTTAGCAATGATGGGTGTGGTTAGCGGTGACGAACCCTCTCATGCCCACGTGTGTTAGCAATGATGGGTGTGGTTCGCGGTGACGAACCCTCTCATGCCCACGTGTGTTAGCAATGATGGGTGTGGTTAGCGGTGACGAACCCTCTCATGCCCACGTGTGTTAGCAATGATGGATGTGGTTAGCGGTGACGAACCCTCTCATGTACACACTTGTTGCTTTCCCAGGATGCGTGTCCTCTCTCTGTGTAACACGTCTGTGTCGGACGCTGGACTCCTTCATCTGCGGGGGCTGAAGCTTTTGGAGCAGCTGAGTCTGGATCGGACTAAAGTGACCAGCAGAGGGGTGTCTGAGTGCATCCCCCATCTCCTGCACCTCCAGGTTCATTCTGTCCCCCCTCTTTCCCTCATGAGCTGTCAGTTGTGGTCTCCATGATACAGACGCCCCCATTATATAGCAGAGAGTAGTCTGGTCCTGATATGAAACGTGATGGGGGTTGTAGACTTAAAGGGATACAGTTTACACCTCCCCAGTACATTGGGGGATGGGTGAATGTGATGGGGGTCGTGGATGGTATCGTGGTTCACATGTGCCCCCGCTGTTCACATTTTCTCACTGATATGTGTTCTCCCTCATAGGTCCTTTCATTGTCGCAAACGGGCGTTGGTGACAACGTCTTGAAGCTTGGAGTCCAGAAGTGCAAAAACCTCTTGAAACTTAATCTGAGCCGCACTCGCGTCACCAACAAGGGTGAGTGTGAGAGGAGGTGGCGCTGTCGGGGCTCTGCACTGCTCCTGGGCTCCCGAGTGTAGACACAGCTTCAGCTTTGTGTCTGGTTTGCATAAGTGTGAACACCCTCCTATAATTGGGGATGTGGTTGTTTTCAGTATCAGCAATCACATTTATGATTCTGATTAACCCCAGAGAAAGTGTCGCTTCTCTAGGAGGATTTTCCTGACATTTTCTGGTCAGTAAACAGCTGACAACACAGCAGAGGATCTCATTGTGGAAAGCGTTCAGTGAGAAGGTACAAAAACATTACCCGGGAATTAGACACCTATCATGGAGCACTGTGAGGACGTCATCAAGAAGGAGCTAAAATCTGGCACAACAGTGACATTACCTAGAACTGGACATCCCTCAAAAACTAATGAAAAGACAAGAATATTGGTGCTGGAGGCTGCAAAAGGCCAACAGCAACATCAAAGGGGCTGCAGGAATGTCTGTCCAGTCCTGGTCGTATTCATCATATGTCCAGCTTCTGCTGGGGTTGGGGGGCAAGACGAAGCCTTTTCTTGCAAAAAAGCCTGGTTATTTTCTGCCGAAACCTCAATCACGTCGGCCAAAAGTTTGTAGGGAATGTATTCCGTCTGATTAGATCAAGGGTGAACTTTATGGCCATAATTCCAAAATGCAAAGTTAACACCGGTCATCACCAGAAGATCACCATCCCCACAATGAGGCATGGTGGGGCAGCATTGTGCTCTGGGGATGGTTTTCACCATCTGGAACTGGGGCTTTAGTCAACAGGATGGGTATTATGAGCAGAACAAGATAATTTTACCTAAAAAAAAATCAGGTCTCTGCTAAAAAGCTGAAGATGAAGAGGAATTTCACCTTTCAGCACGACAACAACCCTAAGGGACAATCTGTGGTGACCTGGAGAGGGCGCTGTACACAGTTGATGTCCCAACAATCTGACATTTGTGGAGCTGCTGCAAGGAGGAGCGGACAAAGATCGCCAATTCTAGCACTGATAGACCCTAGTGTCGCGCTGATAGACCCCAACCCAAAAAGACTGAACGCTTCCTCCTCTCTGCAGGGGATCTCTTTGATACACAACTTTTGAGACTGGCCGAAGACTTGGCTTCCGGGACCTACTTTGACTCTTTGAATTAAATGTACCTGATGGTTAAGGGTGTGTGAGTATCTTTACCCATCAATGGGGCTGATCCCAATAAGAAGGTCGAAAAGGAAAGACACATTTGGTGCTGTGTCTTGGAAGGGCTAGGATCTGTTGCTGTAGCCAGGTCCTGGTGCCAGTGTATGGACTATTAGAGATTGGGGATCATCGGCCACGTGGGATTGTGATGTCTTGCCCACCCTGCTGGATGTGAGGAACTAGTTTAAGGACTGTTGTTCATTTTGTCGTCATATTACAAGATGACATCCCCATATGTGTTCCTTTTCTTGAGGCCACATTGCAGACTCTAAGGAATCGTATTTATGTTCGGTGTGAAATATTATTCACAAGTGGACATTGTCAAAGATCACAGCCTGGGAGGTCGCACAGATCCACTCGCTGTTATCTTTTTGTTACGAACAGCTCTCTGCTGCCCCCTATCATCCGGACAATTATGCTATTGACCGATGATTAACAGAGGAGGCCGCTGGCTGTTTCCTCTAATAGGCCGGTTATTGGGAAACTAACGGTGAGTGTATAATATATACACCTCCGATTCCAACGCTTGGAATATATATGAGGCAATGATTAAAACTTTTCAGTCGAAACGCGTTGGTTTGTAATTTGGGCACTTGGTGGTATGCCATGTAACTATTTTTTTATGAAACTACTAATAAATATGGAGTTTTAATCTTATGGACCACGCTGGAGAATCCACATTTTTTCTTTTCTCTCTATATATATACCCCGGTACGGTCACTGCTAACTCCACGATAACCCAAGAACTACTCGCTGCCACCACCAGTCGTTTATACAAGCTGACTAGATGCCTGATTTCTGGTAGCGTATGGCTTCAGGGTGCGGTTTACAGAACTATTACATTTTATGTTTAATCCAGAATGATAGGCAATGTTTATAAAAATATACAAAAGATTTTACAAAGGAGATAAAACAATACAGAATATACAGTTACATAAAATAAACAAGATTAACTAAAGAACTTGCTACGCTGATCTCAAGTATGATTCAGCTTAGCGAAGGAGAGAACTTTGATTGTAAACGTCCAGTGAACGTGATCGTGCATACACTGATATGCATCTACCTACAGGAACACAGATCATAGTTTGCCTTGTCCTTTTATCAGCACCTAAGTTACACCTACACACCTTTCCTTGATGACTTCATGTGGGTAGGTTTGCAGGATGTTCTCAGCCCTTCGGGATTTTATGAAATTCCCAACATTAACAATATCTTCACTCCTGACGATTGCAGAAGTTTGAGAACGTCGCCATATTTTTTTTCGGGATTTCCCCGTTACCCAGAGATTAAACATGACAAGGCTGCTGTCAGCGATCACTATTGATTTGGGGCTTATGGCAGATGTCACAGTTATGAGAAAATATGCATATTCTTTCCCAATTAGTCCTGAGGATAAATGTCTCATCAATATCGAATCTATACAAACCCCAATATTCATAACTTTCCACCGGTATCAAATCCACTGGCTGCATTTGTAAGTTTTTCTTTCAACTCAGGATGTGCTTCCTGGGGACAAAAGAGACTTTTCCATCTATGTGTAAAGACATGTCCCTTTGTCATCTGGACTTCAGAAAAGATCTTTCCTGTCTAATTACCTGTACTGTGTAGGGAGTCTTGGCTTCAAAAGGAACTCGAATGGTTAACTTTTCCGTAATTTATTCTCTTCCCATATGTTAAACTGTGTAATTCTACTTCAAGGAATGTAAGCTCCTGTCTTTCTACTGAAAATTCTTTGTGAGAGGAGGATGGTGGGGGTGAATGCCCCCTCACTGGAGTGGGTTATGGATCTTAATATTTTCTATGACAGACAGCATTCAAGATAGCTAACAATCTTCCTGGGAGTGGACATACCAGCAAATTAACCCTAACGTAAGAGCGAATAGCGCTCAGAGTAACTGCAAAAACCCAAGAGCTATAGCTCAGAATCTAAAGTCCTCTGTTCGCATGTTAAATGTTCGTCCATGGCAGTACAATTAGAAAAACACTGAACAACTATGGCTTGTATAGAAGAGTTTCCTGGAGAAAGCCTTATGTTACTGAAAACAACATGGCAGCGCGGCTGAAGTTTGCAAAGTTGCACCTGAACAAACCACAAGTTTTCTAGAACAATGGACACACGAGTTTAAAAGCAATGTTTGACTATAATGCCTGGCAATAGTTAAACCCAGTATTACAACACAAATGGCACATACCAATTTTCTAGCCCGGTGGAGGATGGGGACTGTTTGGGCTAGTTTTGCAGACACAGAAACTGGGAACCTCGCAGTCATGGAGTCGATCATGAACTTTTTTGTACACAAAAATTCTCTAGAGCCAAATATGAGGCCATCTATTCAAAAGTTAAAGCGTCGCCAAAACTGGGTCATGCATCTGGACAATGATCGCAAGCAGCAAATCTACATTAGAAAGCAAAGAATCCCCCGGCTGAGAAAGTAAAGAATCCCCCAGCTGAGAAAGTAAAAAATCCCCTGGCTGTGAAAGCAAAAACTCCCCCGCTGAGAAAGCAAAGAATCTTCCGGCTGAGAAATCAAAGAATCTTCCGGCTGAGAAAGCGAAGAATCTTCCGGCTGAGAAAGCGAAGAATCCCCCGGCTGAGAAAGCGAAGAATCCCCCAGATGAGAAAGCGAAGAATCCCCCGGCTGAGAAGGCGAAGAATCCCCCGGCTGAGAAAGCGAAGAATCCCCCGGCTGAGAAAGCGAAGAATCCCCCAGATGAGAAAGCGAAGAATCCCCCGGATGAGAAAGCGAAGAATCCCCCAGATGAGAAAGCGAAGAATCCCCCGGCTGAGAAAGCGAAGAATCCCCCGGCTGAGAAAGCGAAGAATCCCCCGGCTGAGAAAGCGAAGAATCCCCCGGCTGAGAAAGCGAAGAATCCTCCGGCTGAGAAAGCGAAGAATCCTCCGGCTGAGATAGCGAAGAATCCCCCGGCTGAGAAAGCGAAGAATCCCCCGGCTGAGAAAGTGAAGAATCCCCCGGATGAGAAAGCAAAGAATCCCCCGGATGAGAAAGCAAAGAATCCCCCAGATGAGAAAGCGAAGAATCCTCCGGCTGAGAAAGCGAAGAATCCTCCGGCTGAGAAAGCGAAGAATCCCCCGGCTGAGAAAGCGAAGAATCCCCCGGCTGAGAAAGTGAAGAATCCCCCGGCTGAGAAAGCAAAGAATCCCCCAGATGAGAAAGCGAAGAATCCTCCGGCTGAGAAAGCGAAGAATCCCCCGGATGAGAAAGCAAAGAATCCCCCAGATGAGAAAGCAAAGAATCCTCAAGCTGAGAGAGCAAAAAATCCCCCGGCTGTGAAAGCAAAAAATCCTCCAGCTGAGAGAGCAAAAAATCCCCCGGCTGTGAAAGCAAAAAATCCCCCACTGAGAAGCAAAGAATCTTCCGGCTGAGAAAGTAAAGAATCCCCCGGATGAGAAAGCGAAGAATCTCCCGGATGAGAAAGCGAAGAATCCCCCGGCTGAGAAAGCGAAGAATCCCCCGGCTGAGAAAGCGAAGAATCCTCCGGCTGAGAAAGCGAAGAATCCCCCGGCTGAGAAAGTGAAGAATCCCCCGGATGAGAAAGCAAAGAATCCCCCAGATGAGAAAGCAAAGAATCCTCAAGCTGAGAGAGCAAAAAATCCCCCGGCTGTGAAAGCAAAAAATCCTCCAGCTGAGAGAGCAAAAAATCCCCCGGCTGTGAAAGCAAAAAATCCCCCACTGAGAAGCAAAGAATCTTCCGGCTGAGAAAGCGAAGAATCCCCCGGCTGAGAAAGTAAAGAATCCCCCGGATGAGAAAGCGAAGAATCCCCCGGATGAGAAAGCGAAGAATCCCCCGGCTGAGAAAGCGAAGAATCCTCCGGCTGAGAAAGCGAAGAATCCTCCGGCTGAGAAAGCGAAGAATCCCCCGGATGAGAAAGCGAAGAATCCCCCGGATGAGAAAGCGAAGAATCCCCCGGATGAGAAAGCGAAGAATCCTCCGGCTGAGAAAGCGAAGAATCCTCCGGCTGAGAAAGCGAAGAATCCCCCAGATGAGAAAGCGAAGAATCCCCCGGCTGAGAAAGCGAAGAATCCTCCGGCTGAGAAAGCGAAGAATCCTCCGGCTGAGAAAGCGAAGAATCCTCCGGCTGAGAAAGCGAAGAATCCCCCAGATGAGAAAGCGAAGAATCCCCCGGCTGAGAAAGCGAAGAATCCTCCGGCTGAGAAAGCGAAGAATCCCCCAGATGAGAAAGCGAAGAATCCCCCGGATGAGAAAGCGAAGAATTCCCCGTATGAGAAAGCAAAGAATCTCCCGAAAGAAGAATGCAGCCCTGCAAAGTCACAGTCCATCCTCTACACAATACTAATCCTGTGATGGGACCTTAAGAGAAACGTCATAGAATCAAATGCCCACAAAACACAAACTGAAGAAGAGCGGCCAACACTTCCCAGAAGATGCGAGAGGCTGAGAAAGTCATAGAGGAAACCAGAACTTCATGTTATTGCTCCTAAGGAATCTTCTATAAGCTGCTGATTCATGGGGTGTACTTAATTTTTCACACAGCTTCAGCATTTTGGTCTAGTTTTTGGTAAATGATGATACTGTGTATTTTGTAATTTTACTAAATTTTTTGTTTAAATGATTTTATTAGGGGGATTTTTACATATACAAGGGAAGGTAAGAGTAGGGAATACAGCAAAAAATATGCAATTATGAAATATGCAATTATGAAATACAATATAAAAACTGAAAATATTAGCAGTACAGTAAAATAAAACCTCAGTAATACAATATAACATATCTACCCCAAAACCTAGAAGACAAAGGAGGGAAAGATGGGGGCAAGGAAAGTTGGGTAGAGAAGAGGGATTGTAGGAAAAGAGAAAAAGGAATAGGAAGGGAAAAGGACTAAAGAGGATAAAAAGGGGGGAGAAAAGATTATTTATGGGAGGGATACCACTAGTTTTCCATTTGGTCCCAATTAGTAATTTGGCAACTGCAAACAAATGTAAGAAGATATATTTAATTTCCTTGGGAATAGAGTCGGCATCTAGAGAAAGGAGGGAGACTTGTGGGACAATTTTACTCAATTTTAAGACCCAAATGCTTTTTTTATGACCTGATACATAAAACTATAGAATTCAAGAGGATGTACTGAGTCTTTTCTTGGCTGTCTTGCAGTTTAGCACCCTGTATATGGATTCTCCCCCTGTTCCTGGACACTTCTGACTTCCCGTGCTTCTCTTTCGTCTAGGTCTGCGCTTCCTGAGAAACGCAGCCATCGTCCAGCTGTGTTTGGACGGTTCAGGGGTCACCCCGGAGGGGGTGTCCGGCGTAATAAGCATCTGTCCCAACCTCACCAGTTTGAGAGCCCACCACCTGCGCCTGATTCCTGCTGACCAGGTCTCCGAGGAGGAGGAAGGGAGCTGAGCACCGCTGCTCTTTGCAGATGAGGTCATTATCTCAGGTGTGATGTCATCACCAGTGAAGCAATATCAGGGAGGCTTCCTGGACAGCAGACATTTTACTTTTCATGGGCAAAGGATTTATTTTATTGCTCCACTTACGGCGTCTACAATAAAACAGTCTTTATGAATCTGTGTCTGACTCTGCATTAGTTTATTCCGATGTGGAACGTTACACTTCAATCCATGGTCTGGTTACAGGTGATCAGAGCTGATGACAGGTCAGGGGGAGGGGTTACAGGTGATCAGAGCTGATGACAGGTCAGGGGGAGGGGTTACAGGTGATCAGAGCTGATGACAGGTCAGGTGGAGGGGTTACAGGTGATCAGAGCTGATGACAGGTCAGGGGGGGGAGGGGTTACAGGTGATCAGAGCTGATGACTGGTCGGGGAGGGGTTACAGGTGATCAGAGCTGATGACAGGTCGGGGGGGGTTACAGGTGATCAGAGCTGATGACAGGTCAGGGGGAGGGGTTACAGGTGATCAGAGCTGATGACAGGTCAGGGGGAGGGGTTACAGGTGATCAGAGCTGATGACTGGTCAGGGGGAGGGGTTACAGGTGATCAGAGCTGATGACAGGTCGGGGGGGTTACAGGTGATCAGAGCTGATGACAGGTCAGGGGGAGGAGTTACAGGTGATCAGAGGTGATGACAGGTCAGGGAGAGGGGTTACAGGTGATCAGAGCTGATGACAGGTCAGGGGGAGGGGTTACAGGTGATCAGAGCTGATGACAAGTCAGGGGGGGGTTACAGGTGAGCAGAGCTGATGACAGGTCAGGTGGAGGGGTTACAGGTGATCAGAGCTGATGACAGGTCAGGGGGAGGGGTTACAGGTGATCAGAGCTGATGACAGGTCAGGGGGAGGGGTTACAGGTGATCAGAGCTGATGACTGGTCGGGGAGGGGTTACAGGTGATCAGAGCTGATGACAGGTCGGGGGGGTTTACAGGTGATCAGAGCTGATGACAGGTCAGGTGGAGGGGTTACAGGTGATCAGAGCTGATCACAGGTCAGGGGGAGGGGTTACAGGTGATCAGAGCTGATGACAGGTCGGGGGGGTTACAGGTGAGCAGAGCTGATGACAGGTCAGGGGGAGGGGTTACAGGTTATCAGAGCTGATGACAGGTCAGGGGGAGGGGTTACAGGTGATCAGAGCTGATGACAGGTCAGGGGGAGGGGTTACAGGTGATCAGAGCTGATGACAGGTCAGGGGGAGGGGTTACAGGTGATCAGCGCTGATGACAGGTCAGGGGGAGGGGTTACAGGTGATCAGAGCTGATGACAGGTCGGGGGAGCGGTTACTGGTGAGCAGAGCTGATGACAGGTCAGGGGGAGGGGTTACAGCTGATCAGCGCTGATGACAGATCAGGGGGAGGGGTTACAGGTGATCAGAGCTGATGACAGGTCAGGGGGGGAGGGGTTACAGGTGATCAGAGCTGATGACTGGTCGGGGAGGGGTTACAGGTGATCAGAGCTGATGACAGGTCGGGGGGGGTTACAGGTGATCAGAGCTGATGACAGGTCAGGTGGAGGGGTTACAGGTGATCAGAGCTGATGACAGGTCAGGGGGAGGGGTTACAGGTGATCAGAGCTGATGACAGGTCAGGGGGGGAGGGGTTACAGGTGATCAGAGCTGATGACAGGTCGGGGGGGTTACAGGTGAGCAGAGCTGATGACAGGTCAGGGGGAGGGGTTACAGGTGATCAGAGCTGATGACAGGTCAGGGGGAGGGGTTACAGGTGATCAGAGCTAGTGACAGGTCAGGGGGAGGGGTTACAGGTGATCAGAGCTGATGACAGGTCAGGGGGAGGGGTTACAGGTGATCAGAGCTGATGACAGGTCAGGGGGGGGTTACAGGTGATCAGAGCTGATGACAGGTCAGGGGGAGGGGTTACAGGTGATCAGAGCTGATGACAGGTCAGGGGGAGGGCTTACAGGTGATCAGAACTGATGACAGGTCAGGGGGAGGGGTTACAGGTGATCAGAGCTGATGACAGGTCAGGGGGAGGGGTTACAGGTGATCAGAGCTGATGACAGGTCAGGGGGAGGGGTTACAGGTGATCAGAGCTGATGACAGGTCAGGGGGAGGGGTTACAGGTGATCAGAGCTGATGACAGGTCAGGGGGAGGGGTTACAAGTGATCAGAGCTGATGACAGGTCAGGGGGAGGGGTTACAGGTGATCAGAGCTGATGACAGGTCAGGGGGAGTGGTTACAGGTGATCAGAGCTGATGACAGGTCAGGGGGAGGGGTTACAGGTGATCAGAGCTGATGACAGGTCAGGGGGAGGGGTTACAAGTGATCAGAGCTGATGACAGGTCAGGTGGAGGGGTTACAGGTGATCAGAGCTGATGACAGGTCAGGTGGAGGGGTTACAGGTGATCAGAGCTGATGACAGGTCAGGGGGAGGGGTTACAGGTGATCAGCGCTGATGACAGATCAGGGGGAGGGGTTACAGGTGATCAGAGCTGATGACAGGTCAGGGGGAGGGATTACAGGTGATCAGAGCTGATGAGAGGTCAGCTGGAGGGGTTACAGGTGATCAGAGCTGATGACAGGTCAAGTGGAGGGGTTACAGGTGATCAGAGCTGATGACAGGTCAGGGGGAGGGGTTACAGGTGATCAGAGCTGATAACAGGTCAGGGGGAGGGGTTACAGGTGATCAGAGCTGATGACAGGTCAAGTGGAGGGGTTACAGGTGATCAGAGCTGATGACAGGTCAGGGGGAGGGGTTACAGGTGATCAGAGCTGATAACAGGTCAGGGGGAGGGGTTACAGGTGATCAGAGCTGATGACTGGTCAGGGGGAGGGGTTACAGGTGATCAGAGCTGATGACAGGTCAGGGGGAGGGGTTACAGGTGATCAGAGCTGATGACAGGTCAGGGGGAGGGGTTACAGGTGATCAGCGCTGATGACAGATCAGGGGGAGGGGTTACAGGTGATCAGAGCTGATGACAGGTCAGGGGGAGGGGTTACAGGTGATCAGAGCTGATGACAGGTCAGGTGGAGGGGTTACAGGTGATAAGAGCTGATGACATGTCAGGGGGAGGGGTTACAGTTGATCAGAGCTGATGACAGGTCAGGGGGAGGGGTTACAGGTGATCAGAGCTGATGACTGGTCAGGGGGACGGGTTACAAGTGATCAGAGCTGATGACAGGTCGGGGGGGTTACAGGTGATCAGAGCTGATGACAGGTCAGGGGGAGGGGTTACAGGTGATCAGCGCTGATGACAGATCAGGGGGAGGGGTTACAGGTGATCAGAGCTGATGACAGGTCAGGGGGAGGGGTTACAGGTGATCAGAGCTGATGACAGGTCAGGGGGAGGGGTTACAGGTGATCAGAGCTGATGACAGGTCAGGTGGAGGGGTTACAGGTGATCAGAGCTGATGACAGGTCAGGGGGGGGAGGGGTTACAGGTGATCAGAGCTGATGACTGGTCGGGGAGGGGTTACAGGTGATCAGAGCTGATGACAGGTCGGGGGGGGTTACAGGTGATCAGAGCTGATGACAGGTCAGGGGGAGGGGTTACAGGTGATCAGAGCTGATGACAGGTCAGGGGGAGGGGTTACAGGTGATCAGAGCTGATGACTGGTCAGGGGGAGGGGTTACAGGTGATCAGAGCTGATGACAGGTCGGGGGGGTTACAGGTGATCAGAGCTGATGACAGGTCAGGGGGAGGAGTTACAGGTGATCAGAGGTGATGACAGGTCAGGGAGAGGGGTTACAGGTGATCAGAGCTGATGACAGGTCAGGGGGAGGGGTTACAGGTGATCAGAGCTGATGACAAGTCAGGGGGGGGTTACAGGTGAGCAGAGCTGATGACAGGTCAGGTGGAGGGGTTACAGGTGATCAGAGCTGATGACAGGTCAGGGGGAGGGGTTACAGGTGATCAGAGCTGATGACAGGTCAGGGGGAGGGGTTACAGGTGATCAGAGCTGATGACTGGTCGGGGAGGGGTTACAGGTGATCAGAGCTGATGACAGGTCGGGGGGGTTTACAGGTGATCAGAGCTGATGACAGGTCAGGTGGAGGGGTTACAGGTGATCAGAGCTGATCACAGGTCAGGGGGAGGGGTTACAGGTGATCAGAGCTGATGACAGGTCGGGGGGGTTACAGGTGAGCAGAGCTGATGACAGGTCAGGGGGAGGGGTTACAGGTTATCAGAGCTGATGACAGGTCAGGGGGAGGGGTTACAGGTGATCAGAGCTGATGACAGGTCAGGGGGAGGGGTTACAGGTGATCAGAGCTGATGACAGGTCAGGGGGAGGGGTTACAGGTGATCAGCGCTGATGACAGGTCAGGGGGAGGGGTTACAGGTGATCAGAGCTGATGACAGGTCGGGGGAGCGGTTACTGGTGAGCAGAGCTGATGACAGGTCAGGGGGAGGGGTTACAGCTGATCAGCGCTGATGACAGATCAGGGGGAGGGGTTACAGGTGATCAGAGCTGATGACAGGTCAGGGGGGGAGGGGTTACAGGTGATCAGAGCTGATGACTGGTCGGGGAGGGGTTACAGGTGATCAGAGCTGATGACAGGTCGGGGGGGGTTACAGGTGATCAGAGCTGATGACAGGTCAGGTGGAGGGGTTACAGGTGATCAGAGCTGATGACAGGTCAGGGGGAGGGGTTACAGGTGATCAGAGCTGATGACAGGTCAGGGGGGGAGGGGTTACAGGTGATCAGAGCTGATGACAGGTCGGGGGGGTTACAGGTGAGCAGAGCTGATGACAGGTCAGGGGGAGGGGTTACAGGTGATCAGAGCTGATGACAGGTCAGGGGGAGGGGTTACAGGTGATCAGAGCTAGTGACAGGTCAGGGGGAGGGGTTACAGGTGATCAGAGCTGATGACAGGTCAGGGGGAGGGGTTACAGGTGATCAGAGCTGATGACAGGTCAGGGGGGGGTTACAGGTGATCAGAGCTGATGACAGGTCAGGGGGAGGGGTTACAGGTGATCAGAGCTGATGACAGGTCAGGGGGAGGGCTTACAGGTGATCAGAACTGATGACAGGTCAGGGGGAGGGGTTACAGGTGATCAGAGCTGATGACAGGTCAGGGGGAGGGGTTACAGGTGATCAGAGCTGATGACAGGTCAGGGGGAGGGGTTACAGGTGATCAGAGCTGATGACAGGTCAGGGGGAGGGGTTACAGGTGATCAGAGCTGATGACAGGTCAGGGGGAGGGGTTACAAGTGATCAGAGCTGATGACAGGTCAGGGGGAGGGGTTACAGGTGATCAGAGCTGATGACAGGTCAGGGGGAGTGGTTACAGGTGATCAGAGCTGATGACAGGTCAGGGGGAGGGGTTACAGGTGATCAGAGCTGATGACAGGTCAGGGGGAGGGGTTACAAGTGATCAGAGCTGATGACAGGTCAGGTGGAGGGGTTACAGGTGATCAGAGCTGATGACAGGTCAGGTGGAGGGGTTACAGGTGATCAGAGCTGATGACAGGTCAGGGGGAGGGGTTACAGGTGATCAGCGCTGATGACAGATCAGGGGGAGGGGTTACAGGTGATCAGAGCTGATGACAGGTCAGGGGGAGGGATTACAGGTGATCAGAGCTGATGAGAGGTCAGCTGGAGGGGTTACAGGTGATCAGAGCTGATGACAGGTCAAGTGGAGGGGTTACAGGTGATCAGAGCTGATGACAGGTCAGGGGGAGGGGTTACAGGTGATCAGAGCTGATAACAGGTCAGGGGGAGGGGTTACAGGTGATCAGAGCTGATGACAGGTCAAGTGGAGGGGTTACAGGTGATCAGAGCTGATGACAGGTCAGGGGGAGGGGTTACAGGTGATCAGAGCTGATAACAGGTCAGGGGGAGGGGTTACAGGTGATCAGAGCTGATGACTGGTCAGGGGGAGGGGTTACAGGTGATCAGAGCTGATGACAGGTCAGGGGGAGGGGTTACAGGTGATCAGAGCTGATGACAGGTCAGGGGGAGGGGTTACAGGTGATCAGCGCTGATGACAGATCAGGGGGAGGGGTTACAGGTGATCAGAGCTGATGACAGGTCAGGGGGAGGGGTTACAGGTGATCAGAGCTGATGACAGGTCAGGTGGAGGGGTTACAGGTGATAAGAGCTGATGACATGTCAGGGGGAGGGGTTACAGTTGATCAGAGCTGATGACAGGTCAGGGGGAGGGGTTACAGGTGATCAGAGCTGATGACTGGTCAGGGGGACGGGTTACAAGTGATCAGAGCTGATGACAGGTCGGGGGGGTTACAGGTGATCAGAGCTGATGACAGGTCAGGGGGAGGGGTTACAGGTGATCAGAGGTGATGACAGGTCAGGGAGAGGGGTTACAGGTGATCAGAGCTGATGACAGGTCAGGGGGAGGGGTTACAGGTGATCAGAGCTGATGTCAGGGGGGGTTACAGGTGAGCAGAGCTGATGACAGGTCAGGTGGAGGGGTTACAGGTGATCAGAGCTGATGACAGGTCAGGGGGAGGGGTTACAGGTGATCAGAGCTGATGACAGGTCAGGGGGAGGGGTTACAGGTGATCAGAGCTGATGACTGGTCGGGGAGGGGTTACAGGTGATCAGAGCTGATGACAGGTCGGGGGGTGTAACAGGTGATCAGAGCTGATGACAGGTCAGGTGGAGGGGTTACAGGTGATCAGAGCTGATGACAGGTCAGGGGGAGGGGTTACAGGTGATCAGAGCTGATGACAGGTCGGGGGGAGGGGTTACAGGTGATCAGAGCTGATGACAGGTCAAGGGGAGGGGTTACAGGTGATCAGAGCTGATGACAGGTCAGGGGGAGGGGTTACAGGTGATCAGAGCTGATGACAGGTCAGGGGGAGGGGTTACAGGTGATCAGCGCTGATGACAGGTCAGGGGGAGGGGTTACAGGTGATCAGAGCTGATGACAGGTCGGGGGAGGGGTTACTGGTGAGCAGAGCTGATGACAGGTCAGGGGGAGGGGTTACAGGTGATCAGCGCTGATGACAGATCAGGGGGAGGGGTTACAGGTGATCAGAGCTGATGACAGATCGGGGGGAGGAGTTACAGGTGATCAGCGCTGATGACAGGTCAGGGGGAGGGGTTACAGGTGAGCAGAGCTGATGACAGGTCAGGGGGAGGGGTTACAGGTGATCAGAGCTGATGAGTGGTCAGGGGGAGGGGTTACAGGTGATCAGAGCTGATGACAGGTCGGGGGGGTTACAGGTGATCAGAGCTGATGACAGGTCAGGGGGAGGGGTTACAGGTGATCAGAGGTAATGACAGGTCAGGGAGAGGGGTTACAGATGATCAGAGCTGATGACAGGTCAGGGGGAGGGGTTACAGGTGATCAGAGCTGATGACAGGTCAGGGGGGGTTACAGGTGAGCAGAGCTGATGACAGGTCAGGGGGAGGGGTTACAGGTGATCAGAGCTGATGACAGGTCAGGGGGAGGGGTTACAGGTGATCAGCGCTGATGACAGATCAGGGGGAGGGGTTACAGGTGATCAGAGCTGATGACAGGTCAGGGGGAGGGGTTACAGGTGATCAGAGCTGATGACAGGTCAGGTGGAGGGGTTACAGGTGATAAGAGCTGATGACAGGTCAGGGGGAGGGGTTACAGGTGATCAGAGCTGATGACAGGTCAGGGGGAGGGGTTACAGGTGATCAGAGCTGATGACAGGTCAGGGGGAGGGGTTACAGGTGATCAGAGCTGATGACAGGTCAGGGGGAGGGGTTACAGGTGATCAGAGCTGATGACAGGTCAGGGGGAGTGGTTACAGGTGATCAGAGCTGATGACAGGTCAGGGGGAGGGGTTACAGGTGATCAGAGCTGATGACAGGTCAGGGGGAGGGGTTACAGGTGATCAGAGCTGATGACAGGTCAGGTGGAGGGGTTACAGGTGATCAGAGCTGAAGACAGGTCAGGTGGAGGGGTTACAGGTGATCAGAGCTGATGACAGGTCAGGGGGAGGGGTTACAGGTGATCAGCGCTGATGACAGATCAAGGGGAGGGGTTACAGGTGATCAGAGCTGATGACAGGTCAGGGGGAGGGATTACAGGTGATCAGAGCTGATGAGAGGTCAGGTGGAGGGGTTACAGGTGATCAGAGCTGATGACAGGTCAGGTGGAGGGGTTACAGGTGATCAGAGCTGATGACAGGTCAGGGGGAGGGGTTACAGGTGATCAGAGCTGATAACAGGTCAGAGGGAGGGGTTACAGGTGATCAGAGCTGATGACTGGTCAGGGGGAGGGGTTACAGGTGATCAGAGCTGATGACAGGTCAGGGGGAGGGGTTACAGTTGATCAGAGCTGATGACAGGTCAGGGGGAGGGGTTACAGTTGATCAGAGCTGATGACAGGTCAGGGGGAGGGGTTACAGGTGATCAGAGCTGATGACTGGTCAGGGGGACGGGTTACAAGTGATCAGAGCTGATGACAGGTCGGGGGGGTTACAGGTGATCAGAGCTGATGACAGGTCAGGGGGAGGGGTTACAGGTGATCAGAGGTGATGACAGGTCAGGGAGAGGGGTTACAGGTGATCAGAGCTGATGACAGGTCAGGGGGAGGGGTTACAGGTGATCAGAGCTGATGTCAGGGGGGGTTACAGGTGAGCAGAGCTGATGACAGGTCAGGTGGAGGGGTTACAGGTGATCAGAGCTGATGACAGGTCAGGGGGAGGGGTTACAGGTGATCAGAGCTGATGACAGGTCAGGGGGAGGGGTTACAGGTGATCAGAGCTGATGACTGGTCGGGGAGGGGTTACAGGTGATCAGAGCTGATGACAGGTCGGGGGGTGTAACAGGTGATCAGAGCTGATGACAGGTCAGGTGGAGGGGTTACAGGTGATCAGAGCTGATGACAGGTCAGGGGGAGGGGTTACAGGTGATCAGAGCTGATGACAGGTCGGGGGGAGGGGTTACAGGTGATCAGAGCTGATGACAGGTCAAGGGGAGGGGTTACAGGTGATCAGAGCTGATGACAGGTCAGGGGGAGGGGTTACAGGTGATCAGAGCTGATGACAGGTCAGGGGGAGGGGTTACAGGTGATCAGCGCTGATGACAGGTCAGGGGGAGGGGTTACAGGTGATCAGAGCTGATGACAGGTCGGGGGAGGGGTTACTGGTGAGCAGAGCTGATGACAGGTCAGGGGGAGGGGTTACAGGTGATCAGCGCTGATGACAGATCAGGGGGAGGGGTTACAGGTGATCAGAGCTGATGACAGATCGGGGGGAGGAGTTACAGGTGATCAGCGCTGATGACAGGTCAGGGGGAGGGGTTACAGGTGAGCAGAGCTGATGACAGGTCAGGGGGAGGGGTTACAGGTGATCAGAGCTGATGAGTGGTCAGGGGGAGGGGTTACAGGTGATCAGAGCTGATGACAGGTCGGGGGGGTTACAGGTGATCAGAGCTGATGACAGGTCAGGGGGAGGGGTTACAGGTGATCAGAGGTAATGACAGGTCAGGGAGAGGGGTTACAGATGATCAGAGCTGATGACAGGTCAGGGGGAGGGGTTACAGGTGATCAGAGCTGATGACAGGTCAGGGGGGGTTACAGGTGAGCAGAGCTGATGACAGGTCAGGGGGAGGGGTTACAGGTGATCAGAGCTGATGACAGGTCAGGGGGAGGGGTTACAGGTGATCAGCGCTGATGACAGATCAGGGGGAGGGGTTACAGGTGATCAGAGCTGATGACAGGTCAGGGGGAGGGGTTACAGGTGATCAGAGCTGATGACAGGTCAGGTGGAGGGGTTACAGGTGATAAGAGCTGATGACAGGTCAGGGGGAGGGGTTACAGGTGATCAGAGCTGATGACAGGTCAGGGGGAGGGGTTACAGGTGATCAGAGCTGATGACAGGTCAGGGGGAGGGGTTACAGGTGATCAGAGCTGATGACAGGTCAGGGGGAGGGGTTACAGGTGATCAGAGCTGATGACAGGTCAGGGGGAGTGGTTACAGGTGATCAGAGCTGATGACAGGTCAGGGGGAGGGGTTACAGGTGATCAGAGCTGATGACAGGTCAGGGGGAGGGGTTACAGGTGATCAGAGCTGATGACAGGTCAGGTGGAGGGGTTACAGGTGATCAGAGCTGAAGACAGGTCAGGTGGAGGGGTTACAGGTGATCAGAGCTGATGACAGGTCAGGGGGAGGGGTTACAGGTGATCAGCGCTGATGACAGATCAAGGGGAGGGGTTACAGGTGATCAGAGCTGATGACAGGTCAGGGGGAGGGATTACAGGTGATCAGAGCTGATGAGAGGTCAGGTGGAGGGGTTACAGGTGATCAGAGCTGATGACAGGTCAGGTGGAGGGGTTACAGGTGATCAGAGCTGATGACAGGTCAGGGGGAGGGGTTACAGGTGATCAGAGCTGATAACAGGTCAGAGGGAGGGGTTACAGGTGATCAGAGCTGATGACTGGTCAGGGGGAGGGGTTACAGGTGATCAGAGCTGATGACAGGTCAGGGGGAGGGGTTACAGGTGATCAGAGCTGATGACAGGTCAGGGGGAGGGGTTACAGGTGATCAGCGCTGATGGCAGATCAGGGGGAGGGGTTACAGGTGATCAGAGCTGATGACAGGTCAGGGGGAGGGGTTACAGGTGATCAGAGCTGATGACAGGTCAGGTGGAGGGGTTACAGGTGATAAGAGCTGATGACATGTCAGGGGGAGGGGTTACAGTTGATCAGAGCTGATGACAGGTCAGGGGGAGGGGTTACAGGTGATCAGAGCTGATGACTGGTCAGGGGGAGGGGTTACAGGTGATCAGAGCTGATGACAGGTCGGGGGGGTTACAGGTGATCAGAGCTGATGACAGGTCAGGGGGAGGGGTTACAGGTGATCAGAGGTGATGACAGGTCAGGGAGAGGGGTTACAGGTGATCAGAGCTGATGACAGGTCAGGGGGAGGGGTTACAGGTGATCAGAGCTGATGTCAGGGGGGGTTACAGGTGAGCAGAGCTGATGACAGGTCAGGTGGAGGGGTTACAGGTGATCAGAGTTGATGACAGGTCATGGGGAGGGGTTACAGGTGATCAGAGCTGATGACAGGTCAGGGGGAGGGGTTACAGGTGATCAGAGCTGATGACAGGTCAGGGGGAGGTGTTACAGGTGATCAGCGCTGATGACAGATCAGGGGGAGGGGTTACAGGTGATCAGAGCTGATGACAGGTCAGGTGGAGGGGTTACAGGTGATCAGAGCTGATGACAGGTCAGGGGGAGGGGTTACAGGTGATCAGAGCTGATGACAGGTCGGACAGGTGAGCAGAGCTGATGACAGGTCAGGGGGAGGGGTTACAGGTGATCAGAGCTGATGACAGGTCAGGGGGAGGGGTTACAGGTGAGCAGAGCTGATGACAGGTCAGGGGGAGGGGTTACAGGTGATCAGAGCTGATGAGTGGTCAGGGGGAGGGGTTACAGGTGATTAGAGCTGATGACAGGTCGGGGGGGTTACAGGTGATCAGAGCTGATGACAGGTCAGGGGGAGGGGTTACAGGTGATCAGAGGTAATGACAGGTCAGGGAGAGGGGTTACAGATGATCAGAGCTGATGACAGGTCAGGGGGAGGGGTTACAGGTGATCAAAGCTGATGACAGGTCAGGGGGGGGTTACAGGTGAGCAGAGCTGATGACAGGTCAGGGGGAGGGGTTACAGGTGATCAGAGCCGATGACAGGTCAGGGGGAGGGGTTACAGGTGATCAGCGCTGATGACAGATCAGGGGGAGGGGTTACAGGTGATCAGAGCTGATGACAGGTCAGGTGGAGGGGTTACAGGTGATCAGAGCTGATGACAGGTCAGGGGGAGGGGTTACAGGTGATCAGAGCTGATGACAAGTCAGGGGGAGGGGTTACAGGTGATCAGAGCTGATGACAGGTCAGGGGGAGGGGTTACAGGTGATCAGAGCTGATGACAGGTCAGGGGGAGGGGTTACAGGTGATCAGCGCTGATGACAGGTCAGGGGGAGGGGTTACAGGTGATCAGAGCTGATGACAGGTCGGGGGAGGGGTTACTGGTGAGCAGAGCTGATGACAGGTCAGGGGGAGGGGTTACAGGTGATCAGCGCTGATGACAGATCAGGGGGAGGGGTTACAGGTGATCAGAGCTGATGACAGATCGGGGGGAGGAGTTACAGGTGATCAGCGCTGATGACAGGTCAGGGGGAGGGGTTACAGGTGAGCAGAGCTGATGACAGGTCAGGGGGAGGGGTTACAGGTGATCAGAGCTGATGAGTGGTCAGGGGGAGGGGTTACAGGTGATTAGAGCTGATGACAGGTCGGGGGGGTTACAGGTGATCAGAGCTGATGACAGGTCAGGGGGAGGGGTTACAGGTGATCAGAGGTAATGACAGGTCAGGGAGAGGGGTTACAGATGATCAGAGCTGATGACAGGTCAGGGGGAGGGGTTACAGGTGATCAAAGCTGATGACAGGTCAGGGGGGGTTACAGGTGAGCAGAGCTGATGACAGGTCAGGGGGAGGGGTTACAGGTGATCAGAGCCGATGACAGGTCAGGGGGAGGGGTTACAGGTGATCAGCGCTGATGACAGATCAGGGGGAGGGGTTACAGGTGATCAGAGCTGATGACAGGTCAGGGGGAGGGGTTACAGGTGATCAGAGCTGATGACAGGTCAGGTGGAGGGGTTACAGGTGATAAGAGCTGATGACAGGTCAGGGGGAGGGGTTACAGGTGATCAGAGCTGATGACTGGTCAGGGGGAGGGGTTACAGGTGATCAGAGCTGATGACAGGTAAGGGGGAGGGGTTACAGGTGATCAGAGGTGATGACAGGTCAGGGGGAGGGGTTACAGGTGATCAGCGCTGATGACAGATCAGGGGGAGGGGTTACAGTTGATCAGAGCTGATGACAGGTCAGGGGGAGGGGTTACAGGTGATCAGAGCTGATGAGAGGTCAGGTGGAGGGGTTACAGGTGATCAGAGCTGATGACAGGTCAGGGGGAGGGGTTACAGGTGATCAGAGCTGATGACAGGTCAGGGGGAGGGGTTACAGGTGATCAAAGCTGATGACAGGTCAGGTGGAGGGGTTACAGGTGATCAGAGCTGATGACAGGTCGGGGGGGAGGGGTTACTGGTGATCAGAGCTGATGACAGGTCGGGGGGGTTACAGGTGAGCAGAGCTGATGACAGGTCAGGGGGAGGGGTTACAGGTGATCAGAGCTGATGACAGGTCAGGGGGAGGGGTTACAGGTGATCAGAGCTGATGACAGGTAAGGGGGAGGGGTTACAGGTGATCAGAGGTGATGACAGGTCAGGGGGAGGGGTTACAGGTGATCAGCGCTGATGACAGATCAGGGGGAGGGGTTACAGGTGATCAGCGCTGATGACAGATCAGGGGGAGGGGTTACAGGTGATCAGAGCTGATGAGAGGTCAGGTGGAGGGGTTACAGGTGATCAGAGCTGATGACAGGTCAGGGGGAGGGGTTACAGGTGATCAGAGCTGATGACAGGTCAGGGGGAGGGGTTACAGGTGATCAAAGCTGATTACAGGTCAGGTGGAGGGGTTACAGGTGATCAGAGCTGATGACAGGTCGGGGGGGAGGGGTTACAGGTGATCAGAGCTGATGACTGGTCGGGGAGGGGTTACAGGTGATGAGAGCTGATGACAGGTCGGGGGGGTTACAGGTGATCAGAGCTGATGACAGGTCAGGTGGAGGGGTTACAGGTGATCAGAGCTGATGACAGGTCAGGGGGAGGGGTTACAGGTGATCAGAGCTGATGACAGGTCAGGGGGGGAGGGGTTACAGGTGATCAGAGCTGATGACAGGTCGGGGGGGTTACAGGTGAGCAGAGCTGATGACAGGTCAGGGGGAGGGGTTACAGGTGATCAGAGCTGATGACAGGTCAGGGGGAGGGGTTACAGGTGATCAGAGCTAATGACAGGTCAGGGGGAGGGGTTACAGGTGATCAGAGCTGATGACAGGTCAGGGGGAGGGGTTACAGGTGATCAGAGCTGATGACAGGTCAGGGGGGGTTACAGGTGATCAGAGCTGATGACAGGTCAGGGGGAGGGGTTACAGGTGATTAGAGCTGATGACCGGTCAGGGGGAGGGGTTACAGGTGATCAGAACTGATGACAGGTCAGGGGGGGAGGGGTTACAGGTGATCAGAGCTGATGACTGGTCGGGGAGGGGTTACAGGTGATCAGAGCTGATGACAGGTCGGGGGGGGTTACAGGTGATCAGAGCTGATGACAGGTCAGGTGGAGGGGTTACAGGTGATCAGAGCTGATGACAGGTCAGGGGGAGAGGTTACAGGTGATCAGAGCTGATGACAGGTCGGGGGAGAGGGGTTACAGGTGATCAGAGCTGATGACAGGTCGGGGGGTTACAGGTGAGCAGAGCTGATGACAGGTCAGGGGGAGGGGTTACAGGTGATCAGAGCTGATGACAGGTCAGGGGAGGGGTTACAGGTGATCAGAGCTAATGACAGGTCAGGGGGAGGGGTTACAGGTGATCAGAGCTGATGACAGGTCAGGGGGAGGGGTTACAGGTGATCAGAGCTGATGACAGGTCAGGGGGAGGGGTTACAGGTGATCAGAGCTGATGACAGGTCAGGGGGAGAGGTTACAGGTGATCAGAGCTGATGACAGGTCAGGGGGAGGGGTTACAGGTGATCAGAGCTGATGACAGGTCAGGGGGAGGGGTTACAGGTGATCAGAGCTGATGACAGGTCAGGGGGAGGGGTTACAGGTGATCAGAGCTGATGACAGGTCAGGGGGAGGGGTTACAGGTGATCAGAGCTGATGACAGGTCAGGAGGAGGGGTTACAGGTGATCAGAGCTGATGACAGGTCAGGTGGAGGGGTTACAGGTGATCAGAGCTGATGACAGGTCAGGTGGAGGGGTTACAGGTGATCAGAGCTGATGACAGGTCAGGGGGAGGGGTTACAGGTGATCAGAGCTGATGACAGGTCAGGGGGAGGGGTTACAGGTGATCAGCGCTGATGACAGATCAGGGGGAGGGGTTACAGGTGATCAGAGCTGATGACAGGTCAGGGGGAGGGGTTACAGGTGATCAGAGCTGATGAGAGGTCAGGTGGAGGGGTTACAGGTGATCAGAGCTGATGACAGGTCAGGTGGAGGGGTTACAGGTGATCAGAGCTGATGACAGGTCAGGGGGAGGGGTTACAGGTGATCAGAGCTGATGACAGGTCAGGGGGAGGGGTTACAGGTGATCAGAGCTGATGACTGGTCATGGGGAGGGGTTACAGGTGATCCGAGCTGATGACAGGTCGGGGGGTTTACAGGTGATCAGAGCTGATGACAGGTCAGGGGGAGGGGTTACAGGTGATCAGAGGTGATGACAGGTCAGGGAGAGGGGTTACAGGTGATCAGAGCTGATGACAGGTCAGGGGGAGGGGTTACAGGTGATCAGAGCTGATGACAGGTCAGGGGGGGTTACAGGTGAGCAGAGCTGATGACAGGTCAGGGGGAGGGGTTACAGGTGATCAGAGCTGATGACAGGTCAGGGGGAGGGATTACAGGTGATCAGCGCTGATGACAGATCAGGGGGAGGGGTTACAGGTGATCAGAGCTGATGACAGGTCAGGGGGAGGGGTTACAGGTGATCAGAGCTGATGACAGGTCAGGTGGAGGGGTTACAGGTGATAAGAGCTGATGACATGTCAGGGGGAGGGGTTACAGGTGATCAGAGCTGATGACAGGTCAGGGGGAGGGGTTACAGGTGATCAGAACTGATGACTGGTCAGGGGGAGGGGTTACAGGTGATCAGAGGTGATGACAGGTCAGGGAGAGGGGTTACAGGTGATCAGAGCTGATGACAGGTCAGGGGGAGGGGTTACAGATGATCAGAGCTGATGTCAGGGGGGGGTTACAGGTGAGCAGAGCTGATGACAGGTCAGGTGGAGGGGTTAGAGGTGATCAGAGCTGATGACAGGTCAGGGTTAGGGGTTACAGGTGATCAGAGCTGATGACAGGTCAGGGGGAGGGGTTACAGGTGATCAGAGCTGATGACTGGTCGGGGAGGGGTTACAGGTGATCAGAGCTGATGACAGGTCAGGGGGTGTTACAGGTGATCAGAGCTGATGACAGGTCGGGGGGAGGGGTTACAGGTGATCAGAGCTGATGACAGGTCAGGGGGAGGGGTTACAGGTGATCAGAGCTGATGACAGGTCAGGGGGAGGGGTTACAGGTGATCAGAGCTGATGACAGGTCAGGTGGAGGGGTTACAGGTGATCAAAGCTGATGACAGGTCAGGTGGAGGGGTTACAGGTGATCAGAGCTGATGACAGGTCAGGGGGAGGGGTTACAGGTGATCAGAGCTGATGACAGGTCAGGGGGAGGGGTTACAGGTGATCAGCGCTGATGACAGATCAGGGGGAGGGGTTACAGGTGATCAGAGCTGATGACAGGTCAGGGGGAGGGGTTACAGGTGATCAGAGCTGATGAGAGGTCAAGTGGAGGGGTTACAGGTGATCAGAGCTGATGACAGGTCAGGTGGAGGGGTTACAGGTGATCAGAGCTGATGACAGGTCAGGGGGAGGGGTTACAGGTGATCAGAGCTGATGACAGGTCAGGGGGAGGGGTTACAGGTGATCAGAGCTGATGACTGGTCATGGGGAGGGGTTAGAGGTGATCAGAGCTGATGACAGGTCGGGGGGGTTACAGGTGATCAGAGCTGATGACAGGTCAGGGGGGAGGGGTTACAGGTGATCATAGGTGATGACAGGTCAGGGAGAGGGGTTACAGGTGATCAGAGCTGATGACAGGTCAGGGGGAGGGGTTACAGGTGATCAGAGCTGATGACAGGTCAGGGGGGGTTACAGGTGAGCAGAGCTGATGACAGGTCAGGGGGAGGGGTTACAGGTGATCAGAGCTGATGACAGGTCAGGGGGAGGGATTACAGGTGATCAGCGCTGATGACAGATCAGGGGGAGGGGTTACAGGTGATCAGAGCTGATGACAGGTCAGGGGGAGGGGTTACAGGTGATCAGAGGTGATGACAGGTCAGGTGGAGGGGTTACAGGTGATAAGAGCTGATGACATGTCAGGGGGAGGGGTTACAGGTGATCAGAGCTGATGACAGGTCAGGGGGAGGGGTTACAGGTGATCAGAGCTGATGACTGGTCAGGGGGAGGGGTTACAGGTGATCAGAGGTGATGACAGGTCAGGGAGAGGGGTTACAGGTGATCAGAGCTGATGACAGGTCAGGGGGAGGGGTTACAGATGATCAGAGCTGATGTCAGGGGGGGGTTACAGGTGAGCAGAGCTGATGACAGGTCAGGTGGAGGGGTTACAGGTGATCAGAGCTGATGACAGGTCAGGGGTAGGGGTTACAGGTGATCAGAGCTGATGACAGGTCAGGGGGAGGGGTTACAGGTGATCAGAGCTGATGACTGGTCGGGGAGGGGTTACAGGTGATCAGAGCTGATGACAGGTCGGGGGGTGTTACAGGTGATCAGAGCTGATGACAGGTCAGGTGGAGGGGTTACAGGTGATCAGAGCTGATGACAGGTCAGGGGGATGGGTTACAGGTGATCAGAGCTGATGACAGGTCGGGGGGGGTTACAGGTGATCAGAGCTGATGACAGGTCAGGGGGAGGGGTTACAGGTGATCAGAGCTGATGACAGGTCAGGGGGAGGGGTTACAGGTGATCAGAGCTGATGACAGGTCAGGGGGAGGGGTTACAGGTGATCTGAGCTGATGACAGGTCAGGTGGAGGGGTTACAGGTGATCAGAGCTGATGACAGGTCAGGTGGAGGGGTTACAGGTGATCAGAGCTGATGACAGGTCAGGGGGAGGGGTTACAGGTGATCAGAGCTGATGACAGGTCAGGGGGAGGGGTTACAGGTGATCAGAGCTGATGAGAGGTCAGGTGGAGGGGTTACAGGTGATCAGAGCTGATGACAGGTCAGGTGGAGGTGTTACAGGTGATCAGAGCTGATGACAGGTCAGGGGGAGGGGTTACAGGTGATCAGAGCTGATGACAGGTCAGGGGGAGGGGTTACAGGTGATCAGAGCTGATGACTGGTCATGGGGAGGGGTTACAGGTGATCAGAGCTGATGACAGGTCGGGGGGGTTACAGGTGATCAGAGCTGATGACAGGTCAGGGGGAGGGGTTACAGGTGATCAGAGGTGATGACAGGTCAGGGAGAGGGGTTACAGGTGATCAGAGCTGATGACAGGTCAGGGGGAGGGGTTACAGGTGATCAGAGCTGATGACAGGTCAGGGGGGGTTACAGGTGAGCAGAGCTGATGACAGGTCAGGGGGAGGGGTTACAGGTGATCAGAGCTGATGACAGGTCAGGGGGAGGGATTACAGGTGATCAGCGCTGATGACAGATCAGGGGGAGGGGTTACAGGTGATCAGAGCTGATGACAGGTCAGGGGGAGGGGTTACAGGTGATAAGAACTGATGACATGTCAGGGGGAGGGGTTACAGGTGATCAGAGCTGATGACAGGTCAGGGGGAGGGGTTACAGGTGATCAGAGCTGATGACTGGTCAGGGGGAGGGGTTACAGGTGATCAGAGCTGATGACAGGTCAGGTGGAGGGGTTACAGGTGATAAGAGATGATGACATGTCAGGGGGAGGGGTTACAGGTGATCAGAGCTGATGACAGGTCAGGGGGAGGGGTTACAGGTGATCAGAGCTGATGACTGGTCAGGGGGAGGGGTTACAGGTGATCAGAGGTGATGACAGGTCAGGGAGAGGGGTTACAGGTGATCAGAGCTGATGACAGGTCAGGGGGAGGGGTTACAGATGATCAGAGCTGATGTCAGGGGGGGGTTACAGGTGAGCAGAGCTGATGACAGATCAGGTGGAGGGGTTAGAGGTGATCAGAGCTGATGACAGGTCAGGGGTAGGGGTTACAGGTGATCAGAGCTGATGACAGGTCAGGGGGAGGGGTTACAGGTGATCAGAGCTGATGACTGGTCGGGGAGGGGTTACAGGTGATCAGAGCTGATGACAGGTCGGGGGGTGTTACAGGTGATCAGAGCTGATGACAGGTCAGGTGGAGGGGTTACAGGTGATCAGAGCTGATGACAGGTCAGGGGGATGGGTTACAGGTGATCAGAGCTGATGACAGGTCGGGGGGGGCTTACAGGTGATCAGAGCTGATGACAGGTCAGGGGGAGGGGTTACAGGTGATCAGAGCTGATGACAGGTCAGGGGGAGGGGTTACAGGTGATCAGAGCTGATGACAGGTCAGGGGGAGGGGTTACAGGTGATCAGAGCTGATGACAGGTCAGGGGGAGGGGTTACAGGTGATCAGCGCTGATGACAGGTCAGGGGGAGGGGTTACAGGTGATCAGAGCTGATGACAGGTCGGGAGAGGGGTTACTGGTGAGCAGAGCTGATGACAGGTCAGGGGGAGGGGTTACAGGTGATCAGCGCTGATGACAGATCAGGGGGAGGGGTTACAGGTGATCAGAGCTGATGACAGATCGGGGGGAGGAGTTACAGGTGATCAGCGCTGATGACCGGTCAGGGGGAGGAGTTACAGGTGAGCAGAGCTGATGACGGGTCAGGGGGAGGGGATACAGGTGATCAGAGCTGATGAGTGGTCAGGGGGAGGGGTTACAGGTGATCAGAGCTGATGACAGGTCGGGGGCTTTACAGGTGATCAGAGCTGATGACAGGTCAGGGGGAGGGGTTACAGGTGATCAGAGGTAATGACAGGTCAGGGAGAGGGGTTACAGGTGATCAGAGCTGATGACAGGTCAGGGGGAGGGGTTACAGGTGATCAGAGCTGATGACAGGTCATGGGGGGTTACAGGTGAGCAGAGCTGATGACAGGTCAGGGGGAGGGGTTACAGGTGATCAGAGCTGATGACAGGTCAGGGGGAGGGGTTACAGGTGATCAGCGCTGATGATAGATCAGGGGGAGGGGTTACAGGTGATCAGAGCAGATGACAGGTCAGGGGGAGGGGTTACAGGTGATCAGAGCTGATGACAGGTCAGGTGGAGGGGTTACAGGGGATAAGAGCTGATGACAGGTCAGGGGGAGGGGTTACAGGTGATCAGAGCTGATGACAGGTCAGGGGGAGGGGTTACAGGTGATCAGAGCTGATGACTGGTCAGGGGGAGGTGTTACAGGTGATCAGAGCTGATGACAGGTCGGGGGGGTTACAGGTGATCAGAGCTGATGACAGGTCAGGGGGAGGAGTTACAGTTGATCAGAGGTGATGACAGGTCAGGGAGAGGGGTTACAGGTGATCAGAGCTGATGACAGGTCAGGGGTAGGGGTTACAGGTGATCAGAGCTGATGACAGGTCAGGGGGAGGGGTTACAGGTGTTCAGAGCTGATGACTGGTCGGGGAGGGGTTACAGGTGATCAGAGCTGATGACAGGTCGGGGGGTGTTACAGGTGATCAGAGCTGATGACAGGTCAGGTGGAGGGGTTACAGGTGATCAGAGCTGATGACAGGTCAGGGGGAAGGGTTACAGGTGATCAGAGCTGATGACAGGTCGGGGGGGGTTACAGGTGATCAGATCTGATGACAGGTCAGGGGGAGGGGTTACAGGTGATCAGAGCTGATGACAGGTCAGGGGGAGGGGTTACAGGTGATCAGAGCTGATGACAGGTCAGGGGGAGGGGTTACAGGTGATCAGAGCTGATGACAGGTCAGGGGGAGGGGTTACAGGTGATCAGCGCTGATGACAGGTCAGGGGGAGGGGTTACAGGTGATCAGAGCTGATGACAGGTCGGGGGAGGGGTTACTGGTGAGCAGAGCTGATGACAGGTCAGGGGGAGGGGTTACAGGTGATCAGCGCTGATGACAGATCAGGGGGAGGGGTTACAGGTGATCAGAGCTGATGACAGATCGGGGGGAGGAGTTACAGGTGATCAGCGCTGATGACCGGTCAGGGGGAGGAGTTACAGGTGAGCAGAGCTGATGACAGGTCAGGGGGAGGGGTTACAGGTGATCAGCGCTGATGACAGGTCAGGGGGAGGGGTTACAGGTGATCAGAGCTGATGACAGGTCGGGGGAGGGTTTACTGGTGAGCAGAGCTGATGACAGGTCAGGGGGAGGGGTTACAGGTGATCAGCGCTGATGACAGATCAGGGGGAGGGGTTACAGGTGATCAGAGCTGATGACAGATCGGGGGGAGGAGTTACAGGTGATCAGCGCTGATGACCGGTCAGGGGGAGGAGTTACAGGTGAGCAGAGCTGATGACAGGTCAGGGGGAGGGGTTACAGGTGATCAGAGCTGATGAGTGGTCAGGGGAAGGGGTTACAGGTGATCAGAGCTGATGACAGGTCGGGGGCTTTACAGGTGATCAGAGCTGATGACAGGTCAGGGGGAGGGGTTATAGGTGATCAGAGGTAATGACAGGTCAGGGAGAGGGGTTACAGGTGATCAGAGCTGATGACAGGTCAGGGGGAGGGGTTACAGGTGATCAGAGCTGATGACAGGTCAGGGGGGGTTACAGGTGAGCAGAGCTGATGACAGGTCAAGGGGAGGGGTTACAGGTGATCAGAGCTGATGACAGGTCAGGGGGAGGGGTTACAGGTGATCAGCGCTGATGACAGATCAGGGGGAGGGGTTACAGGTGATCAGAGCTGATGACAGGTCAGGGGGAGGGGTTACAGGTGATCAGAGCTGATGACAGGTCAGGTGGAGGGGTTACAGGTGATAAGAGCTGATGACAGGTCAGGGAGAGGGGTTACAGGTGATCAGAGCTGATGACAGGTCAGGGGGAGGGGTTACAGGTGATCAGAGCTGATGACAGGTCAGGGGGAGGGGTTACAGGTGATCAGAGCTGATGACAAGTCCGGGGGGGGTTACAGGTGATCAGAGCTGATGACAGGTCAGGGGGGGTTACAGGTGATCAGAGCTGATGACAGGTCAGGGGGAGGGGTTACAGGTGATCAGAACTGATGACAGGTCAGGGGGGGAGGGGTTACAGGTGATCAGAGCTGATGACTGGTCGGGGATGGGTTACAGGTGATCAGAGCTGATGACAGGTCGGGGGGGGTTACAGGTGATCAGAGCTGATGACAGGTCAGGTGGAGGGGTTACAGGTGATCAGAGCTGATGAGAGGTTAGGGGGAGAGGTTACAGGTGATCATAGCTGATGACAGGTCGGGGGGGAGGAGTTACAGGTGATCAGAGCTGATGACAGGTCGGGGGATTTACAGGTGAGCAGAGCTGATGACAGGTCAGGGGGAGGGGTTACAGGTGATCAGAGCTGATGACAGGTCAGGGGGAAGGGTTACAGGTGATCAGAGCTAATGACAGGTCAGGGGGAGGGGTTACAGGTGATCAGAGCTGATGACAGGTCAGGGGGAGGGGTTACAGGTGATCAGAGCTGATGACAGGTCAGTGGGAGGGGTTACAGGTGATCAGAGCTGATGACAGGTCAGGGGGAGGGGTTACAGGTGATCAGCGCTGATGACAGGTCAGGGGGAGGGGTTAAAGGTGATCAGAGCTGATGACAGGTCAGGGGGAGGGGTTACAGGTGATCAGAGCTGATGACAGGTCAGGGGGAGGGGTTACAGGTGATCAGAGCTGATGACAGGTCAGGGGGAGGGGTTACAGGTGATCAGAGCTGATGACAGGTAAAGTGGAGGGGTTACAGGTGATCAGAGCTGATGACAGGTCAGGTGGAGGGGTTACAGGTGATCAGAGCTGATGACAGGTCAGGGGGAGGGGTTACAGGTGATCAGAGCTGATGACAGGTCAGGGGGAGGGGTTACAGGTGATCAGCGCTGATGACAGATCAGGGGGAGGGGTTACAGGTGATCAGAGCTGATGACAGGTCAGGGGGAGGGGTTACAGGTGATCAGAGCTGATGACAGGTCAGGGGGAGGGGTTACAGGTGATCAGAGCTGATGACTGGTCAGGGGGAGGGGTTACAGGTGATCAGAGCTGATGACAGGTCGGGGGGGTTACAGGTGATCAGAGCTGATGACAGGTCAGGGGGAGGGGTTACAGGTGATCAGAGGTGATGACAGGTCAGGGAGAGGGGTTACAGGTGATCAGAGCTGATGACAGGTCAGGGGGAGGGGTTACAGGTGATCAGAGCTGATGACAGGTCAGGGGGGGTTACAGGTGAGCAGAGCTGATGACAGGTCAGGGGGAGGGGTTACAGGTGATCAGAGCTGATGACAGGTCAGGGGGAGGGATTACAGGTGATCAGCGCTGATGACAGATCAGGGGGAGGGGTTACAGGTGATCAGAGCTGATGACAGGTCAGGGGGAGGGGTTACAGGTGATCAGAGCTGATGACAGGTCAGGTGGAGGGGTTACAGGTGATAAGAGCTGATGACATGTCAGGGGGAGGGGTTACAGTTGATCAGAGCTGATGACAGGTCAGGGGGAGGGGTTACAGGTGATCAGAGCTGATGACTGGTCAGGGGGAGGGGTTACAGGTGATCAGAGGTGATGACAGGTCAGGGAGAGGGGTTACAGGTGATCAGAGCTGATGACAGGTCAGGGGGAGGGGTTACAGATGATCAGAGCTGATGTCAGGGGGGGTTACAGGTGAGCAGAGCTGATGACAGGTCAGGTGGAGGAGTTACAGGTGATCAGAGCTGATGACAGGTCAGGGGGAGGGGTTACAGGTGATCAGAGCTGATGACTGGTCGGGGAGGGGTTACAGGTGATCAGAGCTGATGACAGGTCGGGGGGTGTTACAGGTGATCAGAGCTGATGACAGGTCAGGTGGAGGGGTTACAGGTGATCAGAGCTGATGACAGGTCAGGGGGAGGGGTTACAGTTGATCAGAGCTGATGACAGGTCGGGGGGGGGTTACAGGTGATCAGAGCTGATGACAGGTCAGGGGGAGGGGTTACAGGTGATCAGAGCTGATGACAGGTCAGGGGGAGGGGTTACAGGTGATCAGAGCTGATGACAGGTCAGGGGGAGGGGTTACAGGTGATCAGAGCTGATGACAGGTCAGGGGGAGGGGTTACAGGTGATCAGCGCTGATGACAGGTCAGGGGGAGGGGTTACAGGTGATCAGAGCTGATGACAGGTCGGGGGAGGGGTTACTGGTGAGCAGAGCTGATGACAGGTCAGGGGGAGGGGTTACAGGTGAACAGCGCTGATGACAGATCAGGGGGAGGGGTTACAGGTGATCAGAGCTGATGACAGATCGGGGGGAGGAGTTACAGGTGATCAGCGCTGATGACCGGTCAGGGGGAGGAGTTACAGGTGAGCAGAGCTGATGACAGGTCAGGGGGAGGGGTTACAGGTGATCAGAGCTGATGAGTGGTCAGGGGGAGGGGTTACAGGTGATCAGAGCTGATGAGTGGTCAGGGGGAGGGGTTACAGGTGATCAGAGCTGATGACAGGTCGGGGGCTTTACAGGTGATCAGAGCTGATGACAGGTCAGGGGGAGGGGTTACAGGTGATCAGAGCTGATGACAGGTCAGGGGGGGGTTACAGGTGATCAGAGCTGATGACAGGTCAGGGGGAGGGGTTACAGGTGATCAGAGCTGATGACAGGTCAGGGGGGGGTTACAGGTGATCAGCGCTGATGACAGATCAGGGAGAGGGGTTACAGGTGATCAGAGCTGATGACAGGTCAGGGGGAGGGGTTACAGGCGATCAGAGCTGATGACAGGTCAGGTGGAGGGGTTACAGGTGATCAGAGCTGATGACAGGTCAGGGGGAGGGGTTACAGTTGTTCAGAGCTGATGACTGGTCAGGGGGAGGGGTTACAGGTGATCAGAGCTGATGACAGGTCGGGGGGGTTACAGGTGATCAGAGCTGATGACAGGTCAGGGGGAGGAGTTACAGGTGATCAGAGGTGATGACAGGTCAGGGAGAGGGGTTACAGGTGATCAGAGCTGATGACAGGTCAGGGGGAGAGGTTACAGGTGATCAGAGCTGATGACAAGTCAGGGGGGGTTACAGGTGAGCAGAGCTGATGACAGGTCAGGTGGAGGGGTTACAGGTGATCAGAGCTGATGACAGGTCAGGGGGAGGGGTTACAGGTGATCAGAGCTGATGACAGGTCAGGGGGAGGGGTTACAGGTGATCAGAGCTGATGACTGGTCGGAGAGGGGTTACAGGTGATCAGAGCTGATGACAGGTCGGGGGGGGTTACAGGTGATCAGAGCTGATGACAGGTCAGGTGGAGGGGTTACAGGTGATCAGAGCTGATGACAGGTCAGGGGGAGGGGTTACAGGTGATCAGAGCTGATGACATGTCGGGGGGGTTACAGGTGAGCAGAGCTGATGACAGGTCTGGGGGAGGGGTTACAGGTGATCAGAGCTGATGACAGGTCAGGGGGAGGGGTTACAGGTGATCAGCGCTGATGACAGGTCAGGGGGAGGGGTTACAGGTGATCAGAGCTGATGACAGGTCGGGGGAGGGGTTACTGGTGAGCAGAGCTGATGACAGGTCAGGGGGAGGGGTTACAGGTGATCAGCGCTGATGACAGATCAGGGGGAGGGGTTACAGGTGATCAGAGCTGATGACAGGTCAGGGGGGGAGGGGTTACAGGTGATCAGAGCTGATGACTGGTCGGGGAGGGGTTACAGGTGATCAGAGCTGATGACAGGTCGGGGGGGTTACAGGTGATCAGAGCTGATGACAGGTCAGGTGGAGGGGTTACAGGTGATCAGAGCTGATGACAGGTCATGGGGAGGGGTTACAGGTGATCAGAGCTGATGACAGGTCAGGGGGGGAGGGGTTACAGGTGATCAGAGCTGATGACAGGTCGGGGGGGTTACAGGTGAGCAGAGCTGATGACAAGTCAGGGGGAGGGGTTACAGGTGATCAGAGCTGATGACAGGTCAGGGGGAGGGGTTACAGGTGATCAGAGCTAATGACAGGTCAGGGGGAGGGGTTACAGGTGATCAGAGCTGATGACAGGTCAGGGGGAGGGGTTACAGGTGATCAGAGCTGATGACAGATCAGGGGGGGGTTACAGGTGATCAGAGCTGATGACAGGTCAGGGGGAGGGGTTACAGGTGATCAGAGCTGATGACAGGTCAGGGGGAGGGGTTACAGGTGATCAGAACTGATGACAGGTCAGGGGGAGGGGTTACAGGTGACTAGAGCTGATGACAGGTCAGGGGGAGGGGTTACAGGTGATCAGAGCTGATGACAGGTCAGGGGGAGGGGTTACAGGTGATCAGAGCTGATGACAGGTCAAGGGGAGGGGTTACAGGTGATCAGAGCTGATGACAGGTCAGGGGGAGGGGTTACAGGTGATCAGAGCTGATGACAGGTTAGGGGGAGGGGTTACAGGTGATCAGAGCTGATGACAGGTCAGGGGGAGGGGTTACAGGTGATCAGAGCTGATGGCAGGTCAGGGGGAGGGGTTACAGGTGATCAGAGCTGATGACAGGTCAGGGGGAGGGGTTACAGGTGATCAGAGCTGATGACAGGTCAGGTGGAGGGGTTACAGGTGATCAGAGCTGATGACAGGTCAGGTGGAGGGGTTACAGGTGATCAGAGCTGATGACAGGTCAAGGGGAGGGGTTACAGGTGATCAGAGCTGATGACAGGTCAGGGGGAGGGGTTACAGGTGATCAGAGCTGATGACAGGTTAGGTGGAGGGGTTACAGGTGATCAGAGCTGATGACAGGTCAGGGGGGGAGGGGTTACAGGTGATCAGAGCTGATGACAGGTCGGGGGGGGTTACAGGTGAGCAGAGCTGATGACAGGTCAGTGGGAGGGGTTACAGGTGATCAGAGCTGATGACAGGTCAGGGGGAGGGGTTACAGGTGATCTGAGCTAATGACAGGTCAGGGGGAGGGGTTACAGGTGATCAGAGCTGATGACAGGTCAGGTGGAGGGGTTACAGGTGATCAGAGCTGATGACAGGTCAGGTGGAGGGGTTACAGGTGATCAGAGCTGATGACAGGTCAGGGGGAGGGGTTACAGGTGATCAGAGCTGATGACATGTCAGGGGGAGGGGATACAGGTGATCAGCGCTGATGACAGATCAGGGGGAGGGGTTACAGGTGATCAGAGCTGAAGACAGGTCAGGGGGAGTGGTTACAGGTGATCAGAGCTGATGAGAGGTCAGGTGGAGGGGTTACAGGTGATGAGAGCTGATGACAGGTCAGGGGGAGGGGTTACAGGTGATCAGAGCTGAAGACAGGTCAGGGCGAGGGGTTACAGGTTATCAGAGGTGATGACAGGTCAGGGGGAGGGGTTACAGGTGATCAGAGCTGATGACAGGTCAGGGGGGGTTACAGGTGAGCAGAGCTGATGACAGGTCAGGGGGAGGGTTTACAGGTGATCAGAGCTGATGACAGGTCAGGGGGAGGGGTTACAGGTGATCAGCGCTGATGACAGATCAGGGGGAGGGGTTACAGGTGATCAGAGCTGATGACAGGTCAGGGGGAGGGGTTACAGGTGATCAGAGCTGATGACAGGTCAGGTGGAGGGGTTACAGGTGATAAGAGCTGATGACAGGTCAGGGGGAGGGGTTACAGGTGATCAGAGCTGATGACAGGTCAGGGGGAGGGGTTACAGGTGATCAGAGCTGATGACTGGTCAGGGGGAGGGGTTACAGGTGATCAGAGCTGATGACAGGTCGGGGGGGTTACAGGTGATCAGAGCTGATGACAGGTCAGGGGGAGGAGTTACAGGTGATCAGAGGTGATGACAGGTCAGGGAGAGGGGTTACAGGTGATCAGAGCTGATGACAGGTCAGGGGGAGGGGTTACAGGTGATCAGAGCTGATGACAAGTCAGGGGGGGTTACAGGTGAGCAGAGCTGATGACAGGTCAGGTGGAGGGGTTACAGGTGATCAGAGCTGATGATAGGTCAGGGGGAGGGGTTACAGGTGATCAGAGCTGATGACAGGTCAGGGGGAGGGGTTACAGGTGATCAGAGCTGATGACAGGTCAGGGGGAGGGGTTACAGGTGATCAGAGCTGATGACTGGTCAGTGGGAGGGGTTACAGGTGATCAGAGCTGATGCCAGGTCGGGGGGGTTACAGGTGATCAGAGCTGATGACAGGTCAGGGGGAGGGGTTACAGGTGATCAGAGGTGATGACAGGTCAGGGAGAGGGGTTACAGGTGATCAGAGCTGATGACAGGTCAGGGGGAGGGGTTACAGGTTATCAGAGCTGATGTTAGGGGGGGGTTACAGGTGAGCAGAGCTGATGACAGGTCAGGTGGAGGGGTTACAGGTGATCAGAGCTGATGACAGGTCAGGGGGAGGGGTTACAGGTGATCAGAGCTGATGACAGGTCAGGGGGAGGGGTTACAGGTGATCAGAGCTGATGACTGGTCGTGGAGGGGTTACAGGTGATCAGAGCTGATGACAGGTCGGTGGGTGTTACAGGTGATCAGAGCTGATGACAGGTCAGCGGGAGGGGTTACAGGTGATCAGAGCTGATGACAGGTCGGGGGGTTACAGGTGAGCAGAGCTGATGACAGGTCAGGGGGAGGGGTTACAGGTGATCAGAGCTGATGACAGGTCAGGGGGAGGGGTTACAAGTGATCAGAGCTGATGACAGGTCAGGGGGAGGGGTTACAGGTGATCAGAGCTGATGACAGGTCAGGGGGAGGGGTTACAGGTGATCAGCGCTGATGACAGGTCAGGGGGAGGGGTTACAGGTGATCAGAGCTGATGACAGGTCGGGGGAGGGGTTACTGGTGAGCAGAGCTGATGACAGGTCAGGGGGAGGGGTTACAGGTGATCAGCGCTGATGACAGATCAGGGGGAGGGGTTACAGGTGATCAGAGCTGATGACAGATCGGGGGGAGGAGTTACAGGTGATCAGCGCTGATGACAGGTCAGGGGGAGGGGTTACAGGTGAGCAGAGCTGATGACAGGTCAGGGGGAGGAGTTACAGGTGATCAGAGGTGATGACAGGTCAGGGAGAGGGGTTACAGGTGATCAGAGCTGATGACAGGTCAGGGGGAGGGGTTACAGGTGATCAGAGCTGATGACAAGTCAGGGGGGGTTACAGGTGAGCAGAGCTGATGACAGGTCAGGTGGAGGGGTTACAGGTGATCAGAGCTGATGACAGGTCAGGTGGAGGGGTTACAGGTGATCAGAGCTGATGACAGGTCAGGGGGAGGGGTTACAGGTGATCAGAGCTGATGACAGGTCGGGGGGGTTACAGGTGAGCAGAGCTGATGACAGGTCAGGGGGAGGGGTTACAGGTGATCAAAGCTGATGACAGGTCAGGGGGAGGGGTTACAGGTGATCAGCACTGATGACAGGACAGGGGGAGGAGTTACAGGTGATCAGAGCTGATGACAGGTCAGGGGGAGGGGTTACAGGTGATCAGAGCTGATGACAGGTCAGGGGGAGGGGTTACAGGTGATCAGAGCTGATGACAGGTCAGGGGGAGGGGTTACAGGTGATCAGAGCTGATGACAGGTCGGGGGAGGGGTTACTGGTGAGCAGAGCTGATGACAGGTCAGGGGGAGGGGTTACAGGTGATCAGCACTGATGACAGATCAGGGGGAGGGGTTACAGGTGATCAGAGCTGATGACAGGTCAGAGGGAGGGGTTACAGGTGATCAGAGCTGATGACAGATCGGGGGGAGGAGTTACAGGTGATCAGCGCTGATGACAGGTCAGGGGGAGGGGTTACAGGTGAGCAGAGCTGATGACAGGTCAGGGGGAGGAGTTACAGGTGATCAGAGGTGATGACAGGTCAGGGAGAGGGGTTACAGGTGATCAGAGCTGATGACAGGTCAGGGGGAGGGGTTACAGGTGATCAGAGCTGATGACAAGTCAGGGGGGTTACAGGTGAGCAGAGCTGATGACATGTCAGGTGGAGGGGTTACAGGTGATCAGAGCTGATGACAGGTCAGGTGGAGGGGTTACAGGTGATCAGAGCTGATGACAGGTCAGGGGGAGGGGTTACAGGTGATCAGAGCTGATGACAGGTCGGGTGGGTTACAGGTGAGCAGAGCTGATGACAGGTCAGGGGGAGGGCTTACAGGTGATCAGAACTGATGACAGGTCAGGGGGAGGGGTTACAGGTGATCAGCACTGATGACAGGACAGGGGGAGGAGTTACAGGTGATCAGAGCTGATGACAGGTCAGGGGGAGGGGTTACAGGTGATCAGAGCTGATGACAGGTCAGGGGGAGGGGTTACAGGTGATCAGAGCTGATGACAGGTCAGGGGGAGGGGTTACAGGTGATCAGAGCTGATGACAGGTCGGGGGAGGGGTTACTGGTGAGCAGAGCTGATGACAGGTCAGGGGGAGGGGTTACAGGTGATCAGCACTGATGACAGATCAGGGGGAGGGGTTACAGGTGATCAGAGCTGATGACAGGTCAGAGGGAGGGGTTACAGGTGATCAGAGCTGATGACAGGTCAGGGGGAGGGGTTACAGGTGATCAGAGCTGATGACAGGTCAGGGGGAGGGGTTACAGGTGATCAGAGCTGATGACTGGTCAGGGGGAGGGGTTACAGGTGATCAGAGCTGATGACAGGTCAGGGGGAGGGGTTACAGGTGATCAGCGCTGATGACAGGTCAGGGGGAGGGGTTACAGGTGATCAGAGCTGATGACAGGTCGGGGGGAGGGGTTACAGGTGAGCAGAGCTGATGACAGGACAGGGGGAGGGGTTACAGGTGATCACAGCTGATGACAGGTCAGGAGGAGGGGTTACAGGTGATCAGAGCTGATGACAGGTCAGGGGGAGGGGTTAGAGGTGATCAGCGCTGATGACAGGTCAGGGGGAGGGGTTACAGGTGATCAGCACTGATGACAGATCAGGGGGAGGGGTTACAGGTGATCACCGCTGATGACAGATCAGGGGGAGGGCTTACAGGTGAATAGAACAGATGAGAGGTCTGGGGGAGGGGTTACAGGTGAATAGCGCAGATGAGAGGTCTGGGGGAGGGGTGACAGGTGAATAGAGCAGATGAGAGGTCTGGGGGGAGGGATTACAGGTGAATAGAGCAGATGAGAGGTCTGGGGGAGGGTTTACAGGTGAATAGAGCAGATGAGAGGTCTGGGGGGAGGGGTTACAGGTGAATAGAGCAGATGAGAGGTCTGGGGGAGGGGTTACTGGTGAATAGAGCAGATGAGAGGTCTGGGGGAGGGGTTACAGGTGAATAGCATAGATGAGAGGTCTGGGGGAGGGGTTACAGGTGAATAGAGCAGATGAGAGGTCTAGGGGGAGGGGTTACAGGTGAATAGAGCAGATGAGAGGTCTGGGGGGAGGGGTTACAGGTGAATAGAGCAGATGAGAGGTCTGGAGGAGGGGTTACAGGTGAATAGAGCAGATGAGAGGTCTGGGGGAGGGGTTACAGGTGAATAGAGCAGATGTGAGGGCTGAGGGAGGGGTTACAGGTGAATAGAGCAGATGAAAGGTCTGGGGGAGGGGTTACAGGTGAATAGCACAGATGAGAGGTCTGAGGGAGGGGTTACAGGTGAATAGAGCAGATGAGAGGTCTGGGGGAGGGGTTACAGGTGAATAGCGCAGATGAGAGGTCTGAGGGAGGGGTTACAGGTGAATAGCACAGATGAGAGGTCTGAGGGAGGGGTTACAGGTGAATAGAGCAGATGAGAGGCCTGGGGGAGGGGTTACAGGTGAATAGCACAGATGAGAGGTCTGAGGGAGGGGTTACAGGTGAATAGCACAGATGAGAGGTCTGAGGGAGGGGTTACAGGTGAATAGAGCAGATGAGAGGTCTGGAGGAGGGGTTACAGGTGAATAGAGCAGATGAGAGGTCTGGGGGAGGGGTTACAGGTGAATAGCACAGATGAGAGGTCTGGGGGAGGGGTTACAGGTGAATAGAGAAAATGAGAGGTCTGGGGGAGGAGTTACAGGTGAAGAGAGCAGATGAAAGTTCTGGGGGAGGGGCTATAGGTGAATAGCACAGATGAGAGGTCTGGGGGAGGGGTTACAGGTGAATAGAGCAGATGAGAGGTTAGGGGGAGGGGTTACAGGTGAATAGAGCAGATGAAAGGTCTGGGGAAGGGGTTACAGGTGAATAGAGCAGATGAGAGGTCTGGGGTAGGGGTTATAGTTGAATAGAGCAGATGAGAGGTCTGGGGTAGTGGTTATAGGTGAGTAGAGCAGATGAGAGGTCTGGGGAACGGGTTACAGGTGAATAGAGCAGATGAGAGGTCTTGGGTAGGGGTTATAGGTGAATAGAGCAGATGAGAGGTCTGGGGGAGGGGTTACAGGTGAATAGAGCAGATGAGAGGTCTGGGGGATCGTTTACAGGTGAATAGCACAGATGAGAGGTCTGGGGGAGGGGTTACAGGTGAATAGAGCAGATGAAAGGTCTGTGGGAGGGGTTACAGGTGAATAGAGCAGATGAGAGGTCTGGGGGAGGGGTTACAGGTGAATAGAGCAGATGAGAGGTCTGGGGCAGGGGTTACTGGTGAGTAGCACAGATGAGCGGTCTGGGGGAGGGGTTACAGGTGAGTAGAGCAGATGAGAGGTCTGGGGGGAGGGGTTACAGGTGAATAGAGCAGATGAGAGGTCTGGGGGAGGGGTTACAGGTGAATAGCGCAGATGAGAGGTCTGGGGGAGGGGTTACAGGTGAATAGAGCAGATGAGAGGTCTGGGGGAGGGGTTACAGGTGAATAGAGCAGATGAGAGGTCTGGGGGAGTGGTTACAGGTGAATAGCGCAGATGAGAGGTCTGGAGGAGGGGTTACAGGTGAATAGAGCAGATGAGAGGTCTGGGGGAGGGGTTACAGGTGAATAGCGCAGATGAGAGGTCTGGGGGGAGGGGTTACAGGTGAATAGAGCAGATGAGAGGTCTGGGGGAGGGGTGACAGGTGAATAGAGCAGATGAGAGGTCTGGGGGGAGGGGTTACAGGTGAATAGAGCAGATGAGAGGTCTGGGGGGAGGGGTTACTGGTGAATAGAGCAGATGAGAGGTCTGGGGGAGGGGTTTCTGGTGAATAGCGCAGATGAGAGGTCTGGGGCAGGGGTTACAGGTGAATAGAGCAGATGAGAGGTCTGGGGGAGGGGTTACTGGTGAATAGCGCAGATGAGAGGTCTGGGGGAGGGGTTACAGGTGAATACAGCAGATGAGAGGTCTGTGGGAGGGGTTACTGGTGAATAGAGCAGATGAGAGGTCTGGGGGAGGGGTTACAGGTGAATAGAACAGATGAGAGGTCTGGGGGAGGGGTTACAGGTGAATAGCGCAGATGAGAGGTCTGGGGGAGGGGTGACAGGTGAATAGAGCAGATGAGAGGTCTGGGGGGAGGGGTTACAGGTGAATAGAGCAGATGAGATGTCTGGGGGAGGGTTTACAGGTGAATAGAGCAGATGAGAGGTCTGGGGGGAGGGGTTACAGGTGAATAGAGCAGATGAGAGGTCTGGGGAGGGGTTACAGGTGAATAGAGCAGATGAGAGGTCTGGGGGAGGGGTTACAGGTGAATAGCATAGATGAGAGGTCTGGGGGAGGGGTTACAGGTGAATAGAGCAGATGAGAGGAATGGGGGAGGGGTTACAGGTGAATAGAGCAGATGAGAGGTCTGGGGGAGGGGTTACAGGTGAATAGAACAGATGAGAGGTCTGGGGGGAGGGGTTACAGGTGAATAGAGCAGATGAGAGGTCTGGGGGAGGGGTTACAGGTGAATAGAGCAGATGAGAGGTCTGGGGGAGGGGTTACAGGTGAGTTGCGCAGATGAGAGGTCTGGGGGGAGGGGTTACAGGTGAATAGAGCAGATGAGAGGTCTGGGAGAGGGGTTACAGGTGAATAGAGCAGATGAGAAGTCTGGGGAGAGGGGTTACAGGTGAATAGAGCAAATGAGAGGTCTGGGGGAGAGGCTACAGGTGAATAGAGCAGATGAGAGGTCTGGGGGAGGGGTTACAGGTGAATATAGCAGATGAGATGTCTGGGGGGAGGGGTTACAGGTGAATAGAGCAGATGAGAGGTCTGGGGGAGGGGTTACAGGTGAATAGAGCAGATGAGAGGTCTGGGGGAGGGGTTACAGGTGAATAGAGCAGATGCGAGGTCTGGGGCGATGGGTTACAGGTGAATAGAGCAGATGAGAGGTCTGGGGGAGGGGTGACAGGTGAATAGAGCAGATGAGAGGTCTGGGGGGAGGGGTTACAGGTGAATAGAGCAGATGAGAGGTCTGGAGGAGGGTTTACAGGTGAACAGAGCAGATAAGAGGTCTGGGGGAGGGGTTGCAGGTGAATAGCGCAGATGAGAGGTCTGAGGGAGGGGTTTCAGGTGAATAGAGCAGATGAGAGGTCTGGGGGAGGGGTTACTGGTGAATAGCGCAGATGAGAGGTCTGGGGGAGGGGTTACAGGTGAATAGAGCAGATGAGAGGTCTGGGGGAGGGGTTACAGGTGAATAGAGCAGATGAGAGGTCTGGGGGGAGGGGTTACAGGTGAATAAAGCAGATGAGAGGTCTGGGGGAGGGGTTACAGGTGAATAGAGCAGATGAGAGGTCTGGGGGAGGGGTTACAGGTGAATAGAGCAGATGAGAGGTCTGGGGGGAGGGGTTACAGGTGAATAGCGCAGATGAGAGGTCTGGGGGAGGGGTTACAGGTGAATAGAGCAGATGAGAGGTCTGGGGGAGGGGTTACTGGTGAATAGCGCAGATGAGAGGTCTGGGGGAGGGGTTACAGGTGAATAGAGCAGATGAGAGGTCTGGGGGAGGGGTTACAGGTGAATAGAGCAGATGAGAGGTCTGGGGGAGGGGTTACAGGTGAATAGAACAGATGAGAGGTCTGGGGGAGGGGTTTCAGGTGAATAGCGCAGATGAGAGGTCTGGGGGAGGGGTGACAGGTGAATAGAGCAGATGAGAGGTCTGGGGGAGGGGTTACAGGTGAATAGAGCAGATGAGAGGTCTGGGGGAGGGTTTACAGGTGAATAGAGCAGATGAGAGGTCTGGGGGAGTGGTTACAGGTGAATAGAGCAGATGAGAGGTCTGGGGGGAGGGGTTACAGGTGAATAGAGCAGATGAGAGGTCTGGGGGAGGGGTTACAGGTGAATAGAGCAGATGAGAGGTCTGGGGGAGGGGTTACAGGTGAATAGAGCAGATGAGAGGTCTGGGGCAGGGGTTACTGGTGAGTAGCACAGATGAGCGGTCTGGGGGAGGGGTTACAGGTGAGTAGAGCAGATGAGAGGTCTGGGGGGAGGGGTTACAGGTGAATAGAGCAGATGAGAGGTCTGGGGGAGGGGTTACAGGTGAATAGCGCAGATGAGAGGTCTGGGGGAGGGGTTACAGGTGAATAGAGCAAATGAGAGGTCTGGGGGAGGGGTTACAGGTGAATAGAGCAGATTAGAGGTCTGGGGGAGGGGTTACAGGTGAATAGCGCAGATGAGAGGTCTGGGGGGAGGGCTTACAGGTGAATAGAGCAGATGAGAGGTCTGGGGGAGGGGTGACAGGTGAATAGAGCAGATGAGAGGTCTGGGGGGAGGGGTGACAGGTGAATAGAGCAGATGAGAGGTCTGGGGGGAGGGGTTACTGGTGAATAGAGCAGATGAGAGGTCTGGGGGAGGGGTTACTGGTGAATAGCGCAGATGAGAGGTCTGGGGGAGGGGTTACAGGTGAATAGAGCAGATGAGAGGTCTGGGGGAGGGGTTACTGGTGAATAGCGCAGATGAGAGGTCTGGGAGAGGGGTTACAGGTGAATACAGCAGATGAGAGGTCTGGGGGAGGAGTTACTGGTGAATAGAGCAGATGAGAGGTCTGGGGGAGGGGTTACAGGTGAATAGAACAGATGGGAGGTCTGGGGGAGGGGTTACAGGTGAATAGCGCAGATGAGAGGTCTGGGGGAGGGGTGACAGGTGAATAGAGCAGATGAGAGGTCTGGGGGGAGGGGTTACAGGTGAATAGAGCAGATGAGAGGTCTGGGGGAGGCTTTACAGGTGAATAGAGCAGATGAGAGGTCTGGGGGGAGGGGTTACAGGTGAATAGAGCAGATGAGAGGTCTGGGGGAGGGGTTACAGGTGAATAGAGCAGATGAGAGGTCTGGGGGAGGGGTTACAGGTGAATAGCATAGATGAGAGGTCTGGGGGAGGGGTTACAGGTGAATAGAGCAGATGAGAGGTCTGGGGGAGGGGTTACAGGTGAATAGAGCAGATGAGAGGTCTGGGGGAGGGGTTACAGGTGAATAGAACAGATGAGAGGTCTGGGGGAGGGGTTACAGGTGAATAGAGCAGATGAGAGGTCTGGGGGAGGGGTTACAGGTGAGTTGCGCAGATGAGAGGTCTCGGGGGAGGGGTTACAGGTGAATAGAGCAGATGAGAGGTCTGGGGGAGGGGTTACAGGTGAATAGAGCAGATGCGAGGTCTGGGGGGAGGGGTTACAGGTGAATAGAGCAGATGAGAGGTCTGGGGGGAGGGGCTACAGGTGAATAGAGCAGATGAGAGGTCTGGGGGAGGGGTTACAGGTGAATATAGCAGATGAGAGGTCTGGGGGGAGGTGTTACAGGTGAATAGAGCAGATGAGAGGTCTGGGGGAGGGGTTACAGGTGAATAGAGCAGATGAGAGGTCTGGGGGAGGGGTTACAGGTGAATAGAGCAGATGAGAGGTCTGGGGGGAGGGGTTACAGGTGAATAGAGCAGATGAGAGGTCTGGGGGAGGGGTGACAGGTGAATAGAGCAGATGAGAGGTCTGGGGGGAGGGGTTACAGGTGAATAGAGCAGATGAGAGGTCTGGAGGAGGGTTTACAGGTGAATAGAGCAGATAAGAGGTCTGGGGGAGGGGTTGCAGGTGAATAGCGCAGATGAGAGGTCTGAGGGAGGGGTTACAGGTGAATAGAGCAGATGAGAGGTCTGGGGGAGGGGTTACTGGTGAATAGCGCAGATGAGAGGTCTGGGGGAGGGGTTACAGGTGAATAGAGCAGATGAGAGGTCTGGGGGAGGGGTTACAGGTGAATAGAGCAGATGAGAGGTCTGGGGGAGGGGTTACAGGTGAATAGAGCAGATGAGAGGTCTGGGGGAGGGGTTACAGGTGAATAGAGCAGATGAGAGGTCTGGGGGAGGGGTTACAGGTGAATAGAGCAGATGAGAGGTCTGGGGGGAGGGGTTACAGGTGAATAGCGCAGATGAGAGGTCTGGGGGAGGGGTTACAGGTGAATAGAGCAGATGAGAGGTCTGGGGGAGGGGTTACTGGTGAATAGCGCAGATGAGAGGTCTGGGGGAGGGGTTACAGGTGAATAGAGCAGATGAGAGGTCTGGGGGAGGGGTTACAGGTGAATAGAGCAGATGAGAGGTCTGGGGGAGGGGTTACAGGTGAATAGAACAGATGAGAGGTCTGGGGGAGGGGTTTCAGGTGAATAGCGCAGATGAGAGGTCTGGGGGAGGGGTGACAGGTGAATAGAGCAGATGAGAGGTCTGGGGGGAGGGGTTACAGGTGAATAGAGCAGATGAGAGTTCTGGGGGAGGGTTTACAGTTGAATAGAGCAGATTAGAGGTCTGGGGGAGTGGTTACAGGTGAATAGAGCAGATGAGAGGTCTGGGGGAGGGGTTACAGGTGAATTGCATAGATGAGAGGTCTGGGGGAGGGGTTACAGGTGAATAGAGCAGATGAGAGGTCTGGGGGGAGGGGTTACAGGTGAATAGAGCAGATGAGAGGTCTGGGGGGAGGGGTTACAGGTGAATAGAGCAGATGAGAGGTCTGGGGGAGGGGTTACAGGTGAATAGAGCAGATGAGAGGTCTGGGGGAGGGGTTACAGGTGAATAGAACAGATGAGAGGTCTGGGGGGAGGGGTTACAGGTGAATAGAGCAGATGAGAGGTCTGGGGGAGGGGTTACAGGTGAATTGTGAAGATGAGAGGTCTGGGGGGAGGGGTTACAGGTGAATAGAGCATATGAGAGGTCTGGGGGAGAGGTTACAGGTGAATAGAGCAGATGAGAGGTCTGGGGGGAGGGGCTACAGGTGAATAGAGCAGATGAGAGGTCTGGGGGAGGGGTTACAGGTGAATAGAGCAGATGAGAGGTCTGGGGGGAGGGGTTACAGGTGAATAGAGCAGATGAGAGGTCTGGGGGAGGGGTTACAGGTGAATAGAGCAGATGAGAGGTCTGGGGGAGGGGTTACAGGTGAATAGAGCAGATGAGAGGTCTGGGGGAGGGGTTACAGGTGAATAGAGCAGATGAGAGGTCTGGGGGAGGGGTTACAGGTGAATAGAGCAGATGAGAGGTCTGGGGGGAGGGGTTACAGGTGAATAGAGCAGATGAGAGGTCTGGGGGAGGGTTTACAGGTGAATAGAGCAGATGAGAGGTCTGGGGGGAGGGGTTACAGGTGAATAGAGCAGATGAGAGGTCTGGGGGAGGGGTTACAGGTGAATAGCATAGATGAGAGGTCTGGGGGAGGGGTTACAGGTGAATAGAGCAGATGAGAGGAATGGGGGAGGGGTTACAGGTGAATAGAGCAGATGAGAGGTCTGGGGGGAGTGGTTACAGGTGAATAGAGCAGATGAGAGGTCTGGGGGAGGGGTTACAGGTGAATAGAACAGATGGGAGGTCTGGGGGAGGGGTTACAGGTGAATAGCGCAGATGAGAGGTCTGGGGGAGGGGTGACAGGTGAATAGAGCAGATGAGAGGTTACAACCATAAAGAATACAAAACTATCATATATAGTTTAGTAAAGATATAAAGTTTATTAATTACATAAACACAAAATAAACCCTAGAAAATTGCCCCTAAAAAACCTAATTGAAAATGATTGGACAGTGTGGGTCCAAATGATATTAGTATTTTATAATAGTATAAGTGGCGAAACAAACATGATTTTTATATCTATTAATTGGGTATATATCAACATGAATAATTTATGATAATATGGATGGTATAGTAAACATGATTTTTATATATGAATTAATTATACGCAGGATTCCAGGTTAACATATAATTAACAAGTATCACAGATTTCATATATTTACCTGCACAGTATTTTTAATCGTGTGTCACAGAAGAGAAAAGTCAATAATGCAGTCATAGAGGAATTGCCCCATAACCATCAATCCCTTAAATCTGAAGGGCAACCATCAGCGACCTAAAATGCATATATTTCAAAGAATACAGACCATATGCCATAGTGTTGGACCACACTGCCTGGCACGCCAACGCACGTTTCGCGTTCAGCTTCGTCAGGGGGTACAGAGGCAATGTTAAAGCTGGACATATACAGTTGTGCTCAAAAGTTTACATACCCCGGCAGAATGTTTCCTTTCTTGGCCTTGTTTCAGAGAATATGAATGATAGCAAAAAAGCTATTTCTCCACTCATGGTTATTGGTTTGGTGAAGCCATTTATTGTCAAACTACTGTGTTTTCTCTTTTAAAATCTTAATGACGACCAAAAACATCCAAATGACCCTGATCAAAAGTTCACATACCCCAGTTCTTAATGTATTGCCCCCTCCGTGTATTGCCCCCTCTAGCATCAATGACAGCTTGAAGTTTTTTGTGATAGTTGTGGATGAGGTTCTTTATTTTCTCAGATGGTAAAGCCGCCCATTCTTCTTGGCAAAAAGCCTCCAGTTCCTGTAAATTCCTGGGCTGTCTGGCATGAACTGCTCACTTGAGATCTCCCCAGAGTGGCTCAATGATATTGAGGTCAGGAGACTGAGATGGCCACTCCAGAACCTTCACTTTGTTCTGCTGTAGCCAATGACAGGTCGACTTGGCCTTGTGTTTTGGATCGTTGTTATGTTGGAACATCCAAGTACGTCCCATGCGCAGCTTCCGGGCTGAAGAGTGCAAATTTGCCTCCAGTGTTTCCTGATAACGTGCTGCATTCATCTTTCCTTCAACTTTTACCAAGTTTCCTGTGCCTTTGTAGCTCACACATCCCCAAAACATCAGCGATCCACCTCCGTGCTTTACTGTAGGAATGGTGTTCCTTTCATCATAGGCCTTGTTGACCTCTCTCCAAATGTAACGTTTATGGGTGTGGCCAAAAAGTTCAATTTTGGTCTCATCACTCCAAATTACCTTGTTCTGGAAGTTTTGAGGCTTGTCTCTGTGCTGTATGGCGTATTGTAGGTGAGATACTTTGTGGCATTTGCGCAGTAATGGCTTTTTCTGGCGACTCGACCATACAGCCCATTTTTCTTCAAGTGCCTCCTTATTGTGCATCTTGAAACAGCCACACCGCTAGTTTTCAGAGTGTCCTGAATTTCAGCTGATGTTATTTGTGGGTTTTTCTTTGCATCCCGAACAATTTTCCTGGCAGTTGTGGCCGAAATTTTTGTTGCTCTACCTGACCATGGTTAGATTTTTACGGAGCCCCTGATTTTCCATTTGTTAATCACAGTTTGAACGCTGCTGACTGGCATTATCAATTCCTTGGATATCCTTTTGTATCCCTTTCCTGTGTTATACAGTTCAACTACCTTTTCCCATAGATCCGTTGACAATTCTTTTGCTTTCCCCATGACTCACAATCCAGAAACGTCAGTGGCTGGATGAAAGATGCAAGAGTCTGTCTGAATCCCAGAAACTCACTCAGCTCTTATGTACATGTAGCGCCCCGAGGGCTCGGCCGCTACAGGGGTATTGCACCTCTGCCAGAGGTGTGATATTCCACTCCCGGGTAAGGATGGAGTATGGACCAGGGCTCAGTTAGCTGCATACAGCACACTCACCCCATTTCCGGGGGACAGCTCAACGGTACTCCCATTAGACAGAAATGCAGGTACGACAGACCATGTCCCTGGCTGGAGTGGGGAGGGGGGAGGAAAACCCAGTGATGTAGGAGCAGATAGGGGTTGGTTCCTGAGCGTAGGTAGGAGCCCATTGGTTGCTGGTCACCTGGGTTCATGGCTAGAGGGAGGTATAAAAGGTGGGCACCATCTTAGGACAGAGAGTCTGTGCAGAGAGAGGAGAAGACAGGGAGTAGAGGCTCTGTAGGAGCTCTACTCCAGAGTGGGCCTAGAGAGAGGCCGAGGAGGAGAGTGAAGAGAGAGAGGAGGTGAAGGGGAGCTGTGGTTCCTTCTCAGCCCAGCTCCACGGGAAAGGAGAAGAAGGAGGAACAGAAAGGAGGAAAAGAAGAGACAGAGGAACAGAGGGGCTCAGGAACAAGAAGGTGGAAGGGACCCTAAGAACCCACGAGAATACCGGGTGAAGGGTCAGGCAGACTAAGGGTACCGGATCCCAAGTTGGTGGAGGAGAAACAACCCTCAGCCAAAGACCGGAGGCTGTGGCCAGTTATTGGTGCAGCACCTCATCAAACCTGCTAGGAAGGCACCATAAAGGACAGCGGGGAACGGGGCCCACGTTTAACCGCACAAGTCCGCGGCAGCTGGACAAAAGTGGGTCACTGGTGAGGCAGGCCAGAGAAAGGATTGAAGGGGGTCCTGGGCCATGCTCTTGAACTGTCTGGGAGTTGACCGAGCCCCTCACCTGGTGGACTCAGTACGGCTCGGGCGGTCACTGCTGACAGAAGTGACCCGGAACAAATGAACTGTGAGTAAAGACCCTGGACTATAACTTGTTGTCTGTGTGCTCCTTTGCGCCTCCAGCACTATTGGTACCGGGACTCTCACCACCATCACTCCCACCATCCACTACACTGCCCTGGGGCCGCACTCTTCCCGTGGGGAGTCACACCATCCCAGCTGCATACATCATCAGCCCCAGCGGTCTGCCTTGCAGCGGCGGTTCCTAATAACCACAATCCACGGGTGGCGTAGTCGGACATCACTTAAAACTTATAAAGGGACTACCACTGGTCTGACGACCCTGAGCCACGGGACCGGGTCGCCACTACTACCCCCATCGTCTCCCTATTGCCTGGTTCCGAGTGCCCCACGGCCCAGGGGGCGAGTCAGCTTTGGCGTAGTCGGTAGGATTGTGACCAACCCGCCACAAGCGGGTATTGCGCACCTGAAAAGAGACTGTTTTATTGTATTAAAGATGGCGCCCGCCCCAGAAGAACGAGCGCCATAATGTGCATGCCGAAAGACAACAGGAAGCCACATCCCATCGTGGGCCAGGTCCCAGAATGGCGCCAAAGAAGGAGTCCACCCCAAACAGCCATGAGTACGGCTGTGGAAATGTCCGTCAACGTGGGGGGGCTGCCCCTGAGAGTGATTGTCAGCAGAATGCCCCAGGACCACCCCCCATGGGGGCGGAAAGAGAAGAAAACTGTGGGGCAGTAGGTGGTCTGGATCAGACTGGCCAGACCACACCCGGAGATGGAGAGAGGAGTCAGCTCCAACACCTTGGCGAGGGGCCTGCTGCAGGCCGAACCATCATGCAGCTTCACGGAGCTGCTAGAACACCTCCCCAAGGAAGACCCTGAGTATGCGCGCGCTGCGCTGGAGGAGCTGGACCGGAGGATGGTCCGGGCGCAGCGGGACGTGATTGCCGGGTGGAAGGAGAAGATGGCCCGGCGGGCCGTGGTCCCGCAGCAGGAGGCGCCGCCAGCACCCAGCAGCACGCCTGCCTCTGAGGGCAGTGAGAACAGAGCGGAGGCTGAGGACGATGCCGGGGAGGAGGCCGCGACAGCAGAGGCAGGTAACGGAGACACCCTCACCCCGAGCCCTAGGGCCGCCGACCTGCCCCTGCGCCCCGTTGTGGAGCCCGGCATACCTGAAACCGCTGCAGACGCCGTGTCTCCACCGCTACCAACCGGTTCCCAGGCCGTCGACGCCGCCAGCGAGCCCCGCCCCACGCCGTGCCCTCTGACCCCGGGCGTGATCAAGAGACCACCATCGCAGGCCTGGTCGCAAGGCCTAGCCGCCGCTGCCCCGTCAGAGCCCCCTGCTTCCGCTGTGCCACCCCCGGGTGCAACCAGGAAACGACCACAGCGGGCCTGGTCGCAAGGCCGAGTACCCCCGGGCGCCGCCGACCCGCTCGCTCCCCCTGCTCCTGCTCCTCTGGGCGCGGATCTGTTCACCCAACATACCGGTCCGGATGGGCTCCCTTTCAGCTGGCCCCCCGAGTATGTTAACCCCCGCCTTCGGAGAAGCCCGTCCGCGGAGGCTGGAGTACAATCTGAACCCCTCATACCCTCTCCGGAGCCTCTGGAAGTCTCCCAGCTTCCGTTGGAGGATGCTCAGTACGAGTGGGATCCGACCGGAGAGGACCTGATGGGGTTCACGCAGGAAACACGGGCGGACGCAGCCAGCCGACGGGAGGCCTGCCGCCAACAGCTAGAGATGTTCGAGAGGGAGCAGCGAGAGCGGCGCGTGAAACAGGAAAAGTTGCAGGCCCGAAGTGCGGAGCAGAAAATGAAGGCCCGGCGAGATCCCCGAACTGCCCGCGGTCCCCGAGTCACCGGGACTGTCGTAAAATTTCAGATGGAGCATGGCTGGGGTTTCATCAGAGATCCGGACACCATCAGTGACGTATTTGTGACCCGGAGGGATGTAGAGAGCCACCTGCCAGAAGGTCATCGAGGGCGGGATCTATATCCAGGGGACGTGGTGTCTTACACCCGACACCAAGGCGTGAAGGGATGGTACGCCCTCCACGTACACAGAGTGGTAGAAAAGGAGGAGCAGTACCACTCGGACCCTGAGTACCGAGAGGGCCCGGATGGGCCTGAAGATTATGAGGAGCAAGGAGTAGCTGGAGGGTATCGCTACCAGTGAACAGTGGCATACCAGTGTACATAGTTACCCGTCTGGGTACAGAGAGCTGTTTTGGAACTGTTTCCAGAGTAAAGTGTGGTCCCCATTGGGACTGTTATGGAACTGTTGAATGTGTGAAAGTTATCCCCTATATCCCCTACCAGGCTGAGCCCTTCTGGCTGTGCTGGACTTCAGTGTTTGACTGTTTCTCTAGCCTGGTGCTTCGGTGCCTTTCTCTGTCAAGTTCGCTTGGTCCTCTGGGACCTCTAGTACATTTTGTCAGTTTGTCTTTTTGTGTTCTGCAACAACTTCTGTTTAGGAGGTGTCCCATTTTTGTCCCAGTCCTTAGTTCTTTTAGGGACCCCTCCCTTAATGCTATAGGTCTTCGTTTAGACTAGCCTAGGACTAAGGCGGGTCTGTTCACTAGGAACAGGCAGCCCGCTACATCGTAGGGATTCAGCTTAGTTTTACTGTAGGGGCAGCTTTCCCTATCTTTCCTTAGTACATGTTGCAGATCATAACAGTAAGTCCAGCCCAAAAAAAAACAAACTAAAAGGGAAGAAATCCGGGGATCAGTATGGTTTCCATCCAGGATTTGGCTCAACGCTTGCAGGGATTGTCTCTGGAGGTGGCAGAGCTTCAGCAACACGTGAGTAGCGGTCCTGGAGCGCATTTTGTCGAACCCAAGGTAGGACTGCCTGATGTTTTTTATGGTAAACAGCAAGATTTTTTTTCCTTTAAAAATGCTTGTTTGTTATATTTTCGTTTGAGACCAAGATCCTCTGGGAATGAATCACAGCGCATTGGTTTTATTATGTCACTTTTGCGCAATGAACCACAGGGGTGGGCCTTTTCTCTCCAGCCTAATGATCCGTGTTTAAGGTCAGTTGAATTTTTTTCTGCTATGGGGCTATTATATGACGATCCTGATCGAATCTCATCTGCTGAATCAGAACTTAGACGTTTGAATCAGGGGTCTGATGATGTTGAAAATTATTGCACACACTTCAGGAGATGGGCTTCAGAAGTTAAGTGGAATGATCCTGCGCTGAGATGTTTATTTCTTGCTGGTCTGAATGAAAGGGTTAAGGATTTGCTAATTGCATTCCCTGCACCTGAGACTCTGCAGGATGCCTTGCAATTAGCTGCTCCTGTGGACAGGAGACTGAGGTGCAGGCTTAATGAGGTAAAGACTCCTGTAATGTCAGGTCCTAGTCCCCAGAAAATCTGCTCTGACGGCGGAGAACCGATGGAGGTTGGGGCGATGTCGCTCCGCTCTCAGGAAAAAGACCGAAGGTTCGCCGAGGGATTGTGTCTTTATTGTGGTAAAGCTGAGCATTTGATTAAGTATTGTGAGCATCGTTTAAGTAAAGAAAAAAAAAAGGTCAGTTACGCCCGTATAGCTTGTTTACGCTCTGCAGGAGTGTTTCTTTCTGGGTGTACTACTCTGCAGGGAGATTTGATTCAGGTATTTGTGGATTGTGGTTCAACACTTAATGTGATTGATAAGGGGTTTTTGGAAAACCTTAAATTGAAATCCAAACCTTTGTCATCCCCTATTTCTGTGGTTGCAATTGATAACACTCCTTTGAAATGTATTACTCACAAGACTGCTGCATTTCCTCTCACTATCAATGGTGTTCACCAAGAAATTTTGGACTTGGTTGTTTTGGATAATTTGCCCTCTCCAGTTGTTCTAGGATTGCCTTGGTTAAAACTGCACAATCCTTTGTTGGACTGGTCTACTAATGAGATTAAGTCTTGGAGTCCGAAGTGCTATGATAAATGTTGTAATGGTCGCATTGCGGCTGTGGAAAAAGGGGAATTGCCTGTACCTATTCAAGATTTTTGGATGTTTTTTTCGGAGGAGGAGTCGCAAGTTTTACCTCCTCATAGGGATTACGATTGCACCATTGAGTTTGTTCCGGGTGCTACTCTTCCCAAAAGTCACTTGTTTAATCTGACTATCCCTGAAAGAAAGGCCTTGGATGAGTACATACAGACTAGCCTGGCTGCTGGTCACATTAGACCTTCTAAGTCGCCTGTGGCAGTTGGATTCTTCTTTGTTAAAAAAAAGGACGGCGGTTTACGTTCATGTCTGGATTTTCGTGAAATTAATAAGATTACCGTACGCAATTCCTACCCACTGCCGTTAATTCCTGACTTGTTTAACCAGTTAGTGGGGGCCAAGTGGTTCTCCAAGATTGATCTCCGGGGGGCATACAATTTGTTACGTGTGAAGGAGGGTGATGAATGGAAAACTGCTTTTAACACTCCGGTAGGTCATTTTGAGAATCTGGTGATGCCCTTCGGTCTTACCAATGCTCCAGCATTTTTTCAGAACCTTATTAATGACATCCTGAGACCTCTGATTGGTAAGAATGTGGTTGTGTATTTGAATGACATTTTGATTTATTCACCAGATCTAGAGTTCCATTGGCAGAGTGTACGTGAAGTTTTGCAGTTATTGAGTGATAATTCTGATGCGCCCCCAGGGCTTTGGGGTACACGGCAGCCGGGCCTATGGATGCTGGTGGGGGATATCACGGTGGCTGGCCCGGTCCGTGGCCCAGGGTGGTCAACCAAAAAGGAAGGGGGGTTTCAGTTTATATGAGGTTTTGGAATAGTTTGTGATGCCGCCTGTGGTGCCTGGTAAGGATTACCAGCGCTGCGACAGTCCTCTGAGGCAGATGTTAGGGCAACTTATGATGGAACGGCTCCCCACAGGTGGAGCGGGCCTCAGGGCAGCGTGGGGAAATGGATGGTGGTACAGGTGAGAGACGGCCAGGACGGTTCATGGAGAAATGACAGACATTCACACGGGGGTTCGCTTCGGTACCTTTACTGGTGATGATGCAGGCACGGTCCAGGGTACTCCGGTAGGCAGGGTGCACTTCTGCACTCTCCCCAGTGAGCGGATATAGGGCCTCCTGATCCGTTGCTTTCACTTGCTAAGCTTCTGACCTGCCTGGAGCTAGGCCTGGCTTAATTACTCTCTCTATCTCTCTTTCACCTGCTGACCTGGCGGTAGGGTCTTCTCTTGGAGATCACTCTCCCTGGACGCTGGGGCCTCCGTGACTCCTAGCCCTGGTACGGTATTCAGCGTTGGTCGACCTGGGACTTGTAGTCCTCCAGGTATCCGGTGGTCCTTACTGGGTATAAAGGGACCCGGTAGGCGCGGACCCGGTGTCCGGTGTATAGTTCGGGGTGAGCCTGGTACGCTCCTCTGCCCCCTCGTTGCTTCTTCTCCCCTCTCGCCTTCGGCCACACTCAGGGCCCTCACTAGGCTTCAGTGCGCGCTATAGGCCTGAACTTGCCTCACACAGCAGCCTGCGTGCTGCTCTCTCTCTGAGCACACTCTCCAACAACTAAAAACCGTACTGCATAGCTCCACCCTCCATATATATCCCTAGCAGGGCTCCCTCTGGTGGTCTGAGGTGGTAGGGTGGAGGTGTGTGAATGTGTGAGGGCCTCTTGTGGAGAAGTCCATCCATGCACCCTACTGGGTTCTGTGGCACCTGTGCACAGCAGAGCGCCACATTCCACCCTAGTACAATTCAGTACTCCTGGACTGAAGCATTTTTTTCAAACAGGTAACAACAATAACAACAATTATAATTATAATAACAATAGAGTTACAGTAAGTCCTGTAACCAGGTGTCCATTTCACCGATGAAATAACATGAGAGACCCGCCTGAAAACCCTCAACGTAGGCCCTGGGCGTGGCTACAGGGCATAGGTGATCCAGGTGCTGGACCACGTCTTCGGCCACGCCAAACGGGTTTTTGTTCCGTGGTCACTTAAGGGGCACTCCAGGGAGTGCAACTATGTATAGGAACAGTTTTTGGGCTGCTCGCAGTCCTCAGCCAACAAGTCTTTATACTAAATAAACATATATTAATTTTCAGTTTACACAATAAACATTAGTAGGCAATACCCAACTGGGTAACTATCTACACTGCAGGTATTTCTAACTTATTCCTTATACCTGGCAGGGACCTGGCCTTTTGTACTGCGTGTTGATCTACGTAGTACTGGGGTGTTGTTGATGTCTGTGTTTGCACTGTCTGCTACCCTGTCAGATCTACGTGTGGGCAAATTGTAGAACTGTCTTAACCTCTCGATGGGACTGGCAAGTACACTGTTTACTGGGCCTTCTGGCTCTGCTTCTACCGGTGATCCTTCTTCCAGGGATTCTTCCTGAGCAGGCTCTTCCGGGGAACTTACAGGTCTTACTTGCAGTGGAGGGTCTTCTGGCTGTTGGTAGAAGTGCATCACAGGTATTATTACGGCTCCAACCAGCTGAGGCCAGTCTGCCGGGAAATCTCCTAAGACAGTATGGAGTACATCTTCTTTGGGTTCTTCAGTCACTATAAGAGGTACTTCTTCCTGTGCCTTCAATAGACCTGGGCACAACTTCAAATGGTCTCTTGAGACTGTTGCAGTTGTCTTACCTCCATCTTTACTGATTAGACAGGTTTTTTTATTGTCGAGTCTGGAATTCAACACAGTGTAAGGCTCTCTTTCCCACTTGTCGTCAAGCTTATGGTTTCTTCTCTTTCGCTTCAGCACAACTTCTCCAGGTGTTAAGGGTTCTGCGGGTGCACTCTTGTTGTACTGTGCTTCCTGCTTATCTCTCACCCTATTTAGACTGTCTTTGACACAGGCCTGCACTCTCTTGTACTGCTCCTGTCGAGTTGTATCCCAGTCTTCAGTGGACATATCTGCTTCTGGCTCTACCACTCCAAGCTCCAGGTCCATGGGCAACTTTCCGGGTCTTGCTCTTATGAGGTACGCTGGAGTACAATTGGTGGAACTCACAGGTATGTGATTGTACAGATCTACCAGGTCAGGTAGTTTGTCTGGCCACTGATTCCTTTCTTCTAGAGGTAAGGTCTTCAGCAGGTCTATGACGATATTGTTTATCTTTTCACATAGACCATTGGTTTGAGGGTGGTACGGCGTAGTCCGAATCTTCTTACACCTGTACAGATGGCAAAAGTCTTTGAACAGCTCGGCTTCAAAGGCAGGGCCTTGATCCGTCAGCACCTTATCCGGGTATCCATGGGGCCTGCAGAAGTATGCTTGAAACGTCCTTGCTGCAGTTTCTGCCATCAGATCCTTGACGGGGGCTACCACCAGGAACTGGGAGTAGTGATCCACCATGGTCAGGGCATAGGAGTAGCCTGAACTGCTGGGTGACTGCTTGACGTGATCCAGAGTGACGATCTCCAGGTGCTGGGTTGTCTTGATGGACTGCAAGGGTGCTTTCTGGCTGCTGTAGTCTTTTCTTCTGAGGCTACAGGGTCCACAATCCCGGCACCACCTCTCTATGGAGCTCCGCATTCCAACCCAATAAAACCGACTCTTCAGGAGGGTTTCCAGCTTCTTCCAGTCAAAGTGCCCTGCTTGATCGTGGTAGGCCTCCAACACCATCTGGATGTCTGTCCTGGGCACTACGATCTGCCATACCATCTCATGGGTCTTGGGGTTGACATATATTTTGCACAGCTTCTCTCTATAGATGAACAGCCGGCTTCTCTCATTCCACAGTTGCTTGGCTTGGGGAGGAGCATCCTTCTCCAGGGAGGAACCTTCCTGGGTTATCAGCTCTTTGATACGGCTGACAACCGGGTTGCTGTCCTGGGTCTCCTTCCAGCTGTGATGAGGTAAAGGGTTTAGTGTCTTACCACGATACCTCCTGGAGGTGCGCTGCTCGTGGACCATCCCATTTCTGTGGAAGGCAGGTAGCTCAATGTCCTCCAGGTCATCCACTTCTTCTTCAGTGTCCAACTGGTGAGGCATTCTGGATAGGGCATCGGCGTTGGCGTTCTTGTGGCCTGCCCGGTACTTGATGGTGAACTGATAGTTTGACAGTTGGGCCATCCAACGCTGTTCCATGGCTCCCAACTTGGCTGTCTCTAGATGTGTCAAGGGGTTGTTTTCAGTACAGGCCATGAACTTACTGGAGGCCAAGTAGTGCTTGAATCGGTCAGTGATGGCCCAGACCAAGGCCAGGAGCTCCAAATGAAGGAGCTATAATTCTCTGGATTCCTCTCAGTCGGACGAAGCTTCCTGCTAGCATAGGCAATCACCTTCTCTTTGCCATACTGCTTCTGACTTAACACAGCTCCTAGTCCCTCGTTGCTGGCATCAGTGTACAGCAGGAAAAGTTGGCTGTAGTCAGGGTAGGCCAGGATTTCTTCACCAGTCAGGATCTCTTTCATCACTGCAAAGGACTCAGCCTGTTCTTTACCCCACTGAAAGGGGGGTTTTTTACCTCAGTCGGACTGTCCTCCCAGGAGATTTTGCAAAGGCGCTGCCTTCTTGGTGTAGTCCTTCACAAATCTCCGGTAATACCCGACCAGTCCCAGGAACTGACGTACCAACTTGAGATTCTTCGGCTCCGGCCATTTCTGGATGGCAGTGACCTTCTCCGGGTCTGGTGCTACTCCTTCTGGACTGACGATGTGCCCCAGGTACTGAACCTTCTGTTTGAGCAGGTGGCACTTGGAAGGCTTCAACTTCATCCCATACCGGGACAACAACTCAAATACCTCCGCCAGGTGCTTCAAATGGTCCTCATACGTCTTGGAGTACACTATCACGTCATCCAGGTATAGCAGCACGGTATCGAAGTTGTGGTGTCCCAGGCAGCACTCCATCAACCTCTGGAACGTTCCAGGGGCGTTGCAGAGTCCGAACGGCATACAGTTGAACTCGCAGAGTCCCATCGGGGTATTGAAGGCCGTCTTCTCCCGGTCCTCCTCAGCAACTGCTACTTGCCAGTACCCACTAGTGAGGTCAAGGGTAGAGAAGTAATTTGCAGACTTTAGTGCAGCCAGGGATTCCTCTATATGGGGCAAAGGGTATGCATCTTTATGTGTTATGCGATTAATCTGTCTATAATCTACACACATCCTCACGCTTCCATCCTTTTTCCTGACCAGGACCAGGGGAGCTGCCCAGGGGCTACAGCTATCTCTTATTACCCCTGCTTTCTTCATGTCATGCAATATTTCCTTCGCTTTCTGGTAGTGTGCTGGTGGTATGGGCCTGTAACGTTCTTTGATGGGTGGATGGTCACCTATGGGTATATGGTGTTGTACCCCTTTAATCCTCCCAAAATCAAGTGGGTGCTTACTGAATACCTGTTCGTATTCCTGGACCACCCTGTGTACACCTTGTTTTTCATGGACAGGAGTGGCGTCAGTCCCAACATGGAGCTGTCGACACCAATCCCCCACCTGGGTTTCTGAGTCATTACCCTCCACTGTGTCTGATGAGGTTAAAGACTCTACTGTGTGTATGGCATCATCATTCACAGTATACAATCTAGCAACAGTGGCGTATCTTGGTAATTTAACTTCCTCCTCCCCACAATTTAGGAGACGTACAGGTACCCTTCCATTGCGTACATCAACCACCCCTCTAGCAGTTAGGAGTGTAGGTCTGTGCTCTGAGCTAATGGGCTCCACTACCGCCTGATAGTTCTGTCCCTTGAGACCTATTGATGCCCTACATCAAATCAGCATCTCACTCATTGGGGGAATCACAATGGGTATCGAGTCTGTCACCCGTACATTACCAATCTCACCACCTGTTAGCTTTACCTGTTGCTGGTACAGGAGGGCTCGAATCTCTCTCTGGAGCACCTTCCTCTGTCCTGGTTTGGCAGTGTCAGCCATCTGTTGGAGCAAGAACACAACTTCTCCCAAACAGTTACCAACAATATTTGTACCAAGTATCATATACAAGTCTGTATCACCAGGGTTAGATTCTGTAGCGTCGGCGTCCCTGCCTCCTGCTAGGCAGAGACGCCGTTCCTCTCACCTCCCTGCCCCGTCCTCGGCGTCCTCTTCCCGCGCTGTTGGCAGCGCTCGCCGCTTCCCGGGCACTGTGCTTAGGGCGTGCGGGCGCGCTCCCTCTCTCTTAAAGGGGCCGCGCGCGCCGTCCTAAGGAGTCCCCGGCCAATTGCCGGTGGAGCTCCCATATATAAGGCACCTCCTCCAAAATGCAGGTGCCCGAGCAAGGTTGTTGCAAAGCCTTTCACCTCTGCTTCAGCCCTCAGGTCCCGTTGCCAGTCTGCTTTTCATCGCTGTCTACCTGCTTGCATTCCTGCGGTCCGACAGTCTGTCTACCTGCATCCGCCAGTCTGTCTATGGACCAGTCCGCCTGCTGATCAGGAAGCTCCTGCCTGATACCTGCCTGATACCTGCCTGAGATCATCTGCCAGCCAGCCGAGAGACTCTTACCCGCTCACCTGGGAGCGCTCACCTGCTACCTGCCTGCTAGCCTACCTGGAGGCTCTGCCGTCACCTGCCGTGACCACCTGCCAGCCAGCCGAGAGACTCTTACCCGCTCACCTGGGAGCGCTCACCTGCTACACGCCTGCTAGCCTACCTGGAGGCTCTGCCGTCACTTGCCGTGACCACCTGCCTGTCTAGAGACTCTTACCCTGAAGTCACTTGCCGTGACCACCTGCCTGTCTAGAGACTCTTACCCTGCTGTCACTTGCCGTGACCACCCGCCTGTCAAGAGACTGTTCCCGTTACTTGCCGTGACCTCCTGCCCTTCTTCCCAGAGACTGTTCCTGTCACTTGCCGTGACTACCTGCCCGCCTTCCCTGGGAGCCACCCGCTTAATTACAAGGACTGCCCCTTTGTATAGTAGCTCAGAGGTTCCACCTCCCAGACCCGTTACAGTTTGCTCGGGCCATGGAACCCGGTGGCACCCAAGCTCCCTCACTCTCGGACCTATGTCATGAACTTTCCCGTCAGAGGTCCCAACAGGACTCCATCTTGGGCCACCTGCGTAGTGTTCACTCCCGCCTGGACACACTGACTGCCTCATCGGGAGCTGCTTCCACTCGCACAACTACTACCCCGGCAGCTCCGCTGCCCATCAATACCATGGCATCCCTTCCCGATCCCCGTCTTTCCGCCCCGCCTCGTTTTAGTGGAGATCCCGGTCAGGCACGGGGCTTCATTAACCAGTGCACCCTGCACTTCGAACTTTTGGCACACCAGTTTTCCACCAACCGAGCCAAAGTGGCCTTCATCATGTCCCATCTCACTGGGGAGGCGCTGGCTTGGCTAAATCCTCTATGGGAGAGAGGAGACCCCTGGTGTCCGACCTGCCAGCCTTTCTCTCGGCCTTCCGGAAAGTCTTCAACGATCCAGGACGAAAGACCTCATCCGCCTCATCTCTGCTGCGCCTCCGTCAAGGGAGTCTCACCGTGGGCCAATATGCCATACGGTTCCGTACCCTTGCTTCTGAGCTTGCCTGGGATAACGATGCCCTGGTGTCCGTCTTCTGGGAAGGTTTATCCGGCCGGATTAAAGATGAACTTGCCGGTCGGGACATTCCTACCACTCTCGATGATTTAATAACACTTGCCACCCGGATTGACATCCGGTTCCAGGAGCGTACCAAAGAGGTCACCCGTGAGAGGAGGTTTCCTCGCCTTGCTCCTACCTTCCAGAATCCCGTCACTTCCTCTGTTACTCCCCAGGCGCACTCACCCGAGTCTATGCAGGTCGACCAGACCAAGATAGTCAAAACCCGTCAAGAATCACGCCGTGCCGAGGGGAGCTGCTTCTACTGTGGCAGTAAGGAGCACCGGATCCGTTCCTGCCGGGAGAGGTCGGGAAACGCCTGTGTCTAGGATCGCTCAGAGAGGTCGTCCTAGACAAGAATAAACCCTCTCCATCTCTGATGCTGTCGGTCTCTATCATCTGCGGGGAGAACCGTTACTTTGAACTAGCTCAACTTGATTATGGAGCTGCCGTAAATCTTATTTCTCAGTCCCTGGTAGAGAAATACCGCATTCCCACCAAACCTCTGGCCGAACCCTTATCTGTCGCCTCCGTGGACGGGGGTCTCTTACCGCATCCCATCCAACTTATCACCGAACCCTTAACTCTGCAGGTGGGAATGCTGCACTCTAAGAGCATCTTCTTTCATGTTCTACCTGGTCTCTCTCATGCCCTTTTGCTTGGCCTACCTTGGCTCCAGAGACATGCACCCGTACTTGACTGGCAGACCGGAGAAGTCCTTCGCTGGGGACAGGACTGCCATAAGACTTGTTTAGTTCCCGTTCGCCCTGCCCGTCCTTCTCCTTCCCCCGCCAATCTACCCGGCCTGCCGGTACCCTATTGGTCTTATGCTGATGTCTTTAATAAAAAGGAAGCAGAGACATTACCTCCTCATAGACCATACGATTGCCCTATCGACTTGGTACCTGGCGCTACTCCGCCCCGAGGGCGTATCTACCCTTTGTCCGCTGCTGAGACCCGGTCCATGTCTGAATATATTGAGGAGAACCTGGCCCGGGGATTTATCCGGAAATCTACCTCCCCGGCGGGAGCAGGCTTCTTCTTCGTTAAAAAGAAGGACGGCTCACTCCGTCCCTGCATAGACTATAGAGGCCTTAACCAGATGACGGTGAAGAATAAATACCCCCTTCCGCTCATTCCTGAATTATTTGACCGTCTGAGGGGTGCTAGAATCTTCACCAAGCTGGATCTCCGTGGGGCCTATAACCTGGTTCGTATCCGTCAGGGGGATGAATTGAAGACGGCATTCAACACCCGGGACGGCCACTATGAATACCTCGTAATGCCCTTCGGTCTCTGTAATGCTCCCGCCGTCTTTCAAGAGTTGGTCAATGACATCTTCCGTGACCTTCTCTACTCCTGCGTGGTGGTATACCTGAACGACATCTTGGTCTTCTCTCCGGATCTCCCCACACACCGGAGGGACGTTCGTCAGGTCCTGCTCAGGCTCAGGCAAAACCACCTCTACGCTAAATTTGAGAAGTGCCTCTTTGAGCAGACCTCGCTTCCATTTCTGGGCTACATTATCTCTCAGACCGGTCTACGAATGGATCCTGAGAAACTTTCTGCCATCCAGAAGTGGCCCCAACCAGAGGGGTTGAAGGCTATCCAGTGGTTCCTGGGCTTCGCCAACTACTACCGCCTCTTCATTCCGCACTTCTCTTCCCGGACTGCCCCTATCTCTGCGCTCACCCGTAAGGGCGCTAATCCCAAAGAATGGCCGCCCGAGGCAGAGGAGGCCTTCCTGTCTTTGAAACAAGCTTTCTCCTCTGCTTCTGTGCTGCACCGTCCGGACAGCAACAAACAATTCTTCTTAGAAGTAGACGCCTCCTCCTCCGGAGCCGGAGCGGTGCTCACCCAAAAGGCGTCATCCGGAAGAATGGTAACCTGCGGCTTCTTCTCCAAACTCTTCTCCTCATCTGAGCGCAATTATTCTATAGGAGACCGAGAATTGTTAGCCATTAAGTTGGCACTGGAGGAGTGGCGTTACCTGCTCGAGGGGGCTCTTCACCCGGTAATAATCTACACGGATCACAAAAACTTGGCTTATCTCCAGAGTGCCCAAAGACTTAACCCGCGCCAAGCCCGGTGGTCCTTGTTCTTCGCCCGCTTTGATTTCATTCTTCATTTTCGCCCGGCAGACAAAAATATCAAAGCTGATGCCTTGTCCTGATCCTTTTTGTTCTCCGATCTAGAGGAGGAGCCAAGGTAATGCTGGTGGCTCCCGTGGATCTAAATCGTCTTCCACCCGGTAAGACGTTCGTAACAGTACCTGATCGTGAGAAAGTCCTACATTGGGGACATTCGTCTAAGCTAGCTGGCCATGCTGGCCAGAAAAAGACCCTCCTGCTTATTACCCGGCATTACTGGTGGCCTACCCTGCACAAGGACGTAATAGACTTTGTCTCAGCCTGTGCGTCCTGCGCCTGCAACAAGGTTCCTAGACATCTGCCAGCCGGCCGCCTTCTGCCTCTTCCCATACCTGCTGCCCCGTGGCAGCATATAGCCATGGACTTTATAACGGATCTCCCTGTCTCTACCGGTTGTACGGTCATTTGGGTGGTCGCTGACCGCTTCTCTAAGATGTCTCACTTCATTCCCCTGCCGGGCCTTCCGTCTGCATCTGAATTGGCTAAAGACTTTATCCATCATATTTTCCGTCTTCATGGTCTCCCTCTCCACATCGTATCCGACCGAGGAGTTCAGTTCACCTCTCGCTTCTGGAGAGCCATGTGTAAACTGCTGGGGGTCACCTTGGACTTCTCCTCTGCTTATCACCCACAGTCCAATGGTCAAGTAGAGCGGATCAACCAAATTTTAACCAGTTACCTCCCGCACTTTGTTAATGCCCACCATTCCGACTGGGTGGATCTTTTACCGTGGGCCGAATTTTCCTATAATAATCACGAGAGCGAGTCTTCCTCCAAATCCCCGTTTTTTATTGTCTACGGTCAGCATCCTCGGATCCCGTTTCCCGTCTCCGCCTCGGTGGATAATCCGGCCGCAGAATCTCTTGTTAGCGAATTCTCCTCCATTTGGGAGAGTACCAGATCCGCACTTCTTCAGTCCTCCGAGCGGATGAAGAAACAGGCTGACAAAGACGTCTGGATCCGCCCCAATTCCGTCCTGGAGATAAAGTCTGGCTCTCGTCCAAGTATGTCCGGCTCAAGATTCCTTCCTACAAGTTAGGGCCTCGGTTCATCGGCCCACTGGAAGTTATCAAACAAATCAACCCGGTGGCCTATAAATTGAAACTCCCGGCCAACTTGCGGATCCCTAACTCCTTCCATGTATCTCTCCTCAAACCTGTGGTACTTAACTCTTTTTCCAAGTCTACAGGTACGCCTCCTGCTTCGGTTTCCGCTGAAGACGAGTTTGAGGTAGAGAGCATTCTGGCCACCAAAAGGGTAAGAGGAAAGACCTTTTTTCTAGTGGATTGGAAGGGGTTTGGTCCTGAAGAGAGAACGTGGGAGCCCCGGGAGAACATCCATGCCCCGCTCATCCTTGATAAATTTCTCTCCAGCCTAAAAGAGGGGGGGCCTAAAGGGGGGGGTACTGTAGCGTTGACGTCCCTGCCTCCTGCTAGGCAGAGACGCCGTTCCTCTCACCTCCCTGCCCCGTCCTCTGCGTCCTCTTCCCGCACTGCTGGCAGCACTCGCCGCTTCCCGGGCACTGTGCTTAGGTCGCGCGCGCGCTCCCTCTCTCTTAAAGGGGCCGCGCGCGCCGTCCTAAGGAGTCCCCGGCCAATTGCCGGTGGAGCTCCCATATATAAGGCACCTCCTCCAAAATGGAGGTGCCCGAGCAAAGTTGTTGCAAAGCCTTTCACCTCTGCTTCAGCCCTCAGGTCCCGTTGCCAGTCTGCTTTTCAGCGCTGTCTACCTGCTTGCATTCCTGCGGTCTGACAGTCTGTCTACCTGCATCTGCCAGTCTGTCTATGGACCAGTCCGCCTGCTGATCAGGAAGCTCCTGCCTGATACCTGCCTGATACCTGCCTGAGATCATCTGCCAGACAGCCGAGAGACTCTTACCCGCTCACCTGGGAGCGCTCACCTGCTACCTGCCAGCTAGCCTACCTGGAGGCTCTGCCGTCACCTGCCGTGACCACCTGCCAGCCAGCCGAGAGACTCTTACCCGCTCACCTGGGAGCGCTCACCTGCTACACGCCTGCTAGCCTACCTGGAGGCTCTGCCGTCACCTGCTGTGACCACCTGCCAGCCAGCCGAGAGACTCTTACCCGCTCACCTGGGAGCGCTCACCTGCTACACGCCAGCTAGCCTACCTGGAGGCTCTGCCGTCACTTGCCGTGACCACCTGCCTGTCTAGAGACTCTTACCCTGCTGTCACTTGCCGTGACCACCTGCCTGTCTAGAGACTCTTACCCTGCTGTCACTTGCCGTGACCACCCGCCTGTCAAGAGACTGTTCCCGTTACTTGCCGTGACCTCCTGCCCTTCTTCCCAGAGACTGTTCCTGTCACTTGGCGTGACTACCTGCCTGCCTTCCCTGGGAGCCACCCGCTTCCTTACAAGGACTGCCCCTTTGTATAGTAGCTCAGAGGTTCCACCTCCCAGACCCGTTACAGATTCCACTACAATCAGTCCTTGGTCCTTCAGTTCCGCTCTCCCCACCTTCACTGTCACGTCCTTAACCCCTACTAGGTTAAGAGGAGGGCCGTTAGAGGCATACACAGAGAGGTTCGGGGCTGACGGCTGGAGTTCATCTATGGACCAGTATCTTTTGTAGAGGACATCAGGTATGATGGTTACCTGTGAGCCGGTGTCCAGTAACGCAGGTGTTGCTATGCCATCCAGCATGATGGACAGGAAAGGCCTTCCTCCTACGAACCGGTGGTACCAGCTTGATGGGCCTTGTTGATTTACTCCTGGGTGTCGGCCCTCAGCCCCAGGGTTTGCCCGTTTAAAGGATAGTTCCGTGCGGTGTGGCCTGCCTTGTGGCAATGGTAGCAGATGAAGTCTCCTGAAGGGCGACGTTGGTCGTTGGTCCTCCCATGGGGTGGCATTGTCCTCCTCCGGGGTGGCGTTGTCCTCCTACGGGGTGGCGTTGCCCTCCTTCTACTCCTCATCCAGGGCACATCCTCAGGGCTGTCGGCGAGTAGGATCCTTCCTTCCGGCTCGGGCTCCGTCTGTAGCTGCAGGGTGCTTAGGACAGTGGCCAGGGTTTTACTTAGCTGACGCACTTCAGAGCGTAGGCTGTCCAGCTCGCTAGGGGGCACTGTTTGCGTCTTTGTTTCAGCCGTTAATGAAGGAGCAGTGGGTGCTGCGGCCACTGGGGTGGCCCCACCCTGGTAACGCTGGATGGCAGTCCCTGATGTTTCCAGGGACTGTAGACCGTTAATAGCCATGTCCTTGAGGGTGTCAAAGGTGGCGTCTGGATGATCTAAAGCCCACCACCGTACAGTTCTGCTCTCCTCCTGGGACCTCAACCCCCAGATGAATTTTTCCGTCAGCATTTTACTCTCATCTTGTATGCTGGCTGGACTAACCTGTTTCAGGGCCCGCGGGGCTTCCTGTAAGCTCCAGGCGTAGTTGGGGATACTGTCCTCAGGTTTCTGGACACAGTGGTAGAACCTCATCCGGAGATCTGTCTCAGTGCGGTTTTCAAACACAGTTTGCAGTCTCTTAAAGATAGTGGATACTGATTCCTGGTCTGCGACTGGCCAGGTTTCAACTTCTCACTCTGCGGCACCAGTCAATTGTCCCAGCACAACAGCGGCTCTCTGCTTACCAGTCAGAGAATACATGTCTAGCACACCGCATATTTTTCTCCTGAACCCAGACAGGGTGTCTGGTTTGCCATCATACTGGGGAAGCCATTTCGCTCCAGGGATATACGGCAGGGCCATGGGTGTCAACGGAGTCACAACCCTTGCTGGTGGGGTGGCCGCTCCAGCCTGTGCAGCGCCGGGCGCAAGTTGGGCATCAGGAGCGTTAACCGGTGCTCCGGCGGCTTGCTGGTCGTCGGCCATGGTTGCACCCCCCTAGTAAACCGTAGCCTACCTTCTTCACTTTTTATCAGGTAGGCCGCAGCTCCGCGGGCGACGGTCTTCTTCCAGGACCTTGAGTCGCTCGCGTCTGACGTCAGAGCGTCCACTGGACTCCTTCCAGGACCTGGCGCTTCCTGGTTCGACGTCAAGGGTGGGGCGTGTCCTGGGCTTCGCGCGCTTCCAGCGGTTACTCCTCTCCGATTCCCGCGGTTACGCCCCTCTTCTTCCAGCGCGGCGACAGGAAAATGGCAGATAATGGCGAGAAACCTCGGAAATGGCGTGAAATCTTCACCACAGTAGGTGTTACAGTCTTTTAAGGCGCACAGTACCCGGTGGCAGCGGGCACGCAATCCTGTTCGTGACGTCAGAAGTTGACGCGCCCCCAGGGCTGTGGGGTACTCGGCAGCCGGGCCTATGGATGCTAGTGGGGGATATCACGGTGGCTGGCCCGGTCCGTGGCCCAGGTTGGTCAACCAAAAAGGAAGGGGGGTTTGAGTTTATATGGGGTTTTGGAATAGTTCGTGATGCCACCTGTGGTGCCTGGTAAGGTCTACCAGCACTGCGACAGTCCTCTGAGGCAGATGTTAGGGCAGCTTATGATGGAATGGCTCCCCAAAGGTGGAGCGGGCCTCAGGGCAGCGTAGGGAAATGGATGGTGGTACAGGTGAGAGTCGGCCAGGACGGTTCAGGGAAAAATGACAGACACTCACACGGGGGTTCGCTTCGGTACCTTTACTGGTGTAGGTGCAGGTATGGTCCAGGGTACTCGTACGAAGAGTGCACTTCTGGACTCTCCCCAGTGAGCGGGTATAGGGCCTCCTGATCCGTTGCTTTCACTTGCTAAGCTTCTGACCTGCCTGGAGCTAGGCCTTGCTTAATTACTGTCTGTCTCTCTCTCTTGCACCTGCTGACCTGGTGGTAGGGCCTTCTCTTGGAGATCACTCTCCCTGGACACTGGGGCCTTCGTGACTCCTAGCCCTGGTACGGTAGTCAGCGTTGGTCGACCTGGGACTTGTAGTCCTCCAGGTATCCGGTGGTCCCTACTGGGTATAAAGGGACCAGGTAGGCACGGACCCGGTGTCCGGTGTCTAGTTCCGGGTGAGCCTGGTACGCTCCTCTGCCCCCTCGTTGCTTCTTCTCCCCTCTCGCCTTCGGCCACACTCAGGGCCCTCACTAGGCTTCAGTGCGCGCTGTAGGCCTGAACTTGCCTCACACAGCAGCCTGCGTGCTGCTCTCTCTGAGCACACTCTCCAACAACTAAAAACCGCACTGCCTAGCTCCACCCTCCATATATATCCCTAACAGAGCTTCCTCTGGTGGTCTGAGGTGGTAGGGTGGAGGTGTGTGAATGTGTGAGGGCCTCTTGTGGAGAAGTCCATCCATGCACCCTAATGGGTTCTGTGGCACCTGTGCACAGCAGGGCGCCACAATTCACTCTTTGCTAAGCTGGAGAAATGTGAGTTCGCTGTGCAGAAAATTTGTTTTTTGGGCTACATTGTCTCCAGCGAGGGCTTTGAGATGGACCCGGTGAAGGTTCAGGCTGTGCAGGAATGGCCTAGGCCTATTGGTTTGAAATCTATACAGAGATTTTTGGGTTTTGCCAATTATTACAGGAAATACATTAAGAATTTTTCTGTAATTGTTAAACCTCTAACTGATCTCACCAGGAAAGGTGCGAATACGGCCCAGTGGACTACTGAGGCCATTGAAACGTTTGAGTATCTCAAAGAGAGGTTCAGTTCTGCCCCTATCCTTATGCAGCCTGATGAGACCAAGCCGTTTTTGGTCGAGGTCGATGCTTCATCGGTGGGGGTCGGAGCAGTTTTGTCTCAGGAGAACAAGGATGGAGTACATCCTTGTGCCTTCTTTTCGAAAAAAATTTTGGAAACCGAACTGAATTATAATGTTGGAAATCGGGAGTTGCTGGCTATTAAACTCGCGTTTGAACATTGACGTCATTTTTTGGGAGGCGCTAGATTTCCTATTCAGGTTTTCACTGATCATAAGAATTAGATCTATCTGGATGCTGCCAAGCGCTTGAATACCCGTCAAGCTAGGTGGGCACTTTTTTTTTCTCGGCTTCATTTTTCTGTTACCTATATCCCTGGTACTAAGAATGTTAAAGCCGATGCTTTATCTTGCAGCTTTTCTCCTACGGTCGGTGCAGAGGAGGAGGAGAGCATTTTACAGAAAGGAGTTGTGGTGGCGGCTTTGGACTCCATTTTGGAGAATGGGATTCTGAAAGCTCAAGATGATGCTCCATCTAACACTCCCCATGGGAGGCTGTTTGTACCTAGAGCGTTTAGGAGAGATTTGTTTGTGGAGTGTTATGAGTCTCGGTTGGCAGGTCATCCGGGAGTTTCTGAGACTAAGAGACTTATCAGTCGCAGTTTTTGGTGGCCTGGATGGCAGAAGGAAGTCATCAGGTGGGTGCGTCAATGTACTGTGTGTGCTAGGTCAAAGGCTTCGCATGCTCCTGCTGCGGGGTTGCTTTGCCCTCTGGAGGTTCCTAGTGCACCTTGGACGCATCTCACAATGGATTTTATTACTGATCTGCCTGTGTCCGAGGGTTTCACTGTCATCTGGGTGGTCGTGGACCGTTTTAGTAAGATGTGTCATTTGGTTCCATTCATAAGTTGCCCTGCGCCAAGACACTCGCTAAGGCGTTTGTTAAGGAGATTGTCAAGCTCCATGGCATTCCCACGGATATTGTTTCTGACAGGGGACCTCAGTTCGTGGCTCGCTTTTGGCGTGCTTTTTGTGACAAGTATCTTGTCTCCTGGAAGGGTTTCGGTCCCGAAGACAACTCCTGGGTAAGGACGGATGATGTCTCTGCTCCTAGGCTTGTTAAAGCTTTCCACAGGAGGTTTCTCGATAGGCCTGGGCCTGGAGGATCTGGAGGATCCTCATAAAAGAGGGGGTACTGTTAGAACCCTCCTGTTTGTCTTTTCCATCTTGTGTTTTGCGGTCACGTGACCATCTGCCTTTATATTCCAGTTCCGCCCTTGTGGCTGTGCTGGACTTCAGTGTTTGACTGTTTCTCTAGCCTGGTGCTTTGGTGCCTTTCTCTGTCAAGTTCGCTTGGTCCTTCTGGGACCTCTAGTACCTTTTTGTCAGTTTGTCTTTTGTGTTCTGCAACAACTTCTCTGTTTAGGAGGTGTCCCATTTTTGTCCCAGTCCTTAGTTCTTTTAGGGACCCCTTCCTTTTTGCTATAGGTCTTTCTTCAGTCTAGCCGAGGACTAAGGTGGGTCTGTTCGCTAGGAACAGTCAGCCTGCTACATCGTAGGGATTCAGCTTAGTCTTACTGTAGGGACAGCTTTCCCCTATCTTTCCTTACTACATGTTGCAGATCATAACAAAACCCCTTCCAATCCACAAGAAAGAAGGTCTTTCCTCTTACCCTCTTGGTGGCCAAAATGTTTTCTACCTCAAAGAAGTCCTCAGCAGAGACTGGAGCTGGAGCGGTACCCGGATTGTCAGAGGAAGAATTAAGGACAGCAGGTCTGAGGAGAGCTACATGAGAGGAGTTGGGAATCCGTAAGGTGACCGGAAGTTTCAGCTTGTAAGCCACGGGATTGATTTGGTTCAGAACCTCGAATGGACCGATGAACCGCGGACCCAACTTATAGGATGGTATCTTGAAACAAACATATTTAGAGGAAAGCCAGACCTTGTCTCCCGGACGGAATTGAGGCGGATCCAGGCGTCTATTATCAGCATGTTTCTTCATCCGCTCGGAGGACTGAAGAAGTGCAGATCTAGTGTCTCCCCAAATAGCTTAAAATTCGCTGACCAGAGACTCCGCGGCAGGATTGTCCACTGAAGAGGAGACGGGAAACGGAATCCAGGGGTGTTGACCGTAGATCACAAAGAAAGGGGATTTGGAAGAGGACTCGCTTTCATGGTTATTATAGGAAAACTCGGCCCAGGGCAGGAGCTCCACCCAATCGTTATGGTGAGAATTGACAAAGAGTCGAAGAAAGCTGGTAAGAACCTGGTTGATACGTTCCACTTGACCATTGGACTGACCAGTTTACACGTAGCTCTCCAGAAGCACGAAGTGAACTGAACCCCGTGATCAGACACAATGTGGAGGCGCAGTACCCGGGAAGCTGCGTGCGGTGCGCGCCACAGCAGCAGGGAAGCGGGAGGACGCCAAATCTGGACCGCGGCGGTGAGGGGAACGGCGTCTCTGCCCGGCAGGAGGCTGAGACGCCGATGCTACACTCCCTTTAGTCTGGGTGTATATATACCTGGTTTGTCTAGGTGGGCATCGCCGGTTATACTCATTTCTACTTGGAACTTGGCTGAAGCAGCATCACGTCCTCTTTGGAGTCTTGAGGCCGTGTGCCTTGTTGGAGTTTCTTCTAAAGCTAAGTTGTAATTCCACTGTGTTGTCTTCCTCTTTTGTCTTTAGAGTGCTAGCGGAGGTTGACTAGTGCTCATCTCCTTCCACCCCCAGCTATAGCCTTATGCCAGGGATAGTAGGGCGAGGCACGTGATCGGCAACAGCTGCGGAGGCTGTATAGAGACGTTAGGGGGAGACAGGGTGACGCTAGTCCAGATTAGGAGGTCACCTCTTTCCCCTTTCCCTAGTGTCTGGGCTCCATTTCCGTTTCTCCTGGAGGAGGAAAACAGGGGATCCTAGATGAGGACATAGGAGTCTGGAGGAGGAAAACATGGGAACCTAGAGGAGGATAGACAAGTCTGGAGGAGGAAAACAGGGAAAGATACAGGAGGACAGATGAGTCTGGAGGGGAATAGAGGAACCAATAGGAAAACAGAGGAGTTTGGAGGGGGAGAGAGGAACCTAGATGAGACTGGAGGAGGACAGAGGAGTCTGGAAGGGGACAGAGGAACCTAGAGAGAGGTAGAGGGGTCTGGAGGGGGGATAGATTAGACTGAAAGAGGATAGAGATGTCTGAAAGACAGAGAGGTTAAGGTGTTAAGAGGGGTCTGGAGGAGGACACATACAGATAATTGAGGAAGGAACAGAAGGATCTGGAGAGAGATGGAAAAGAAGTGTTTGAGGATGAGGGCATGTCTATATACTGCACAATCTCCTGTATATACAATCTCTCCTGCATGTCTCTCTATATCCTGCTCTCTCCTGCATGTCTCTCTATATCCTGCTCTCTCTCCTGCATGTCTCTCTATATCCTGCTCTCTCTTTCCTGTATGTCTCTCTATATCCTGCTCTCTCCCCTGCATGTCTCTCTATATCCTGCTCTCTATCCTGCATGTCTCTCTATATCCTGCTCTCTCTCTCCATGTCTCTCTATATCCTGCTCTCTCACTCCTGCATGTCTCTCTATATCCTGCTCTCTATCCTGCATGTCTCTCTATATCCTGCTCTCTCTCCTGCATGTCTCTCTATATCCTGCTCTCTCCTGCATGTCTCTCTATATCCTGCTCTCTATCCTGCATGTCTCTCTATATCCTGCTCTCTCCTGCATGTCTCTCTATATCCTGCTCTCTCTCTCCTGCATGTCTCTCTATATCCTGCTCTCTCCTGCATGTCTCTCTATATCCTGCTCTCTCTCCTGCATGTCTCTCTATATCCTGCTCTCTCTCCTGCATGTTTCTCTACATCCTGCTCTCTCCTGCATGTCTCTCTATATCCTGCTCTCTCTCCAGCATGTCTGTCAATATCCTGCTCTCTTCTGCATGTCTCTCTATATCCTGCTCTCTCCTGCATGTCTCTCTATATCCTGCGCTCTCTCCTGCATGTCTCTCTATATCCTGCTCTCTCTCCTGCATGTCTCTCTATATCCTGCTCTCTCCTGCATGTCTCTCTATATCCTACTCTCTCTCTCTCCTGCATGTCTCTCTATATCCTGCTCTCTATCCTGCATGTCTCTCTATATCCTGCTACCTCCTGCATGTCTCTCTATATCCTGCTTTCTCTCCTGCATGTCTCTCTATATCCTGCTCTCTCTCCTGCATGTCTTTCTATATCCTGCTCTCTCTCCTGCATGTCTCTCTATATCCTGCTCTCTCCTGCATGTCTCTCTATATCCTGCTCTCTCTCTCTCCTGCATGTCTCTCTATATCCTGCTCTCTATCCTGCATGTCTCTCTATATCCTGCTACATCCTGCATGTCTCTCTATATCCTGCTTTCTCTCCTGCATGTCTCTCTATATCCTGCTCTCTCTCCTGCATGTCTCTCTACATCCTGCTCTCTCCTGCATGTCTCTCTATATCCTGCGCTCTCTCCTGCATGTCTCTCTATATCCTGCGCTCTCTCCTGCATGTCTCTCTATATCCTACTCTCTCTCCTGCATGTCTCTCTATATCCTGCTCTCTCTTCTGCATGTCTCTCTATATCCTGCTCTCTCCTGCATGTCTCTTTATATCCTGCGCTCTCTCCTGCATGTCTCTCTATATTCTGCGCTCTCTCCTGCATGTCTCTCTATATCCTGCTCTCTCTCCTGCATGTCTCTCTATATCCTGCTCTCTCCTGCATGTTTCTCTATATCCTGCTCTCTCTCCTGCATATCTCTCTATATCCTGCTCTCTCCTGCATGTCTCTTTATATCCTGCTCTCTCTCCTGCATGTCTCTCTATATCCTGCGCTCTCTCCTGCATGTCTCTCTATATCCTGCTCTCTCTCCTGCATGTCTCTCTATATCCTGCTCTCTCCTGCATGTCTCTCTATATCCTGCTCTCTCCTGCATGTCTCTCTATATCCTGCTCTCTATCCTGCATGTCTCTCTATATCCTGCTCTCTCCTGCATGTCTCTCTATATCTTGCTCTCTCTCCTGCATGTCTCTCTTTATCCTGCTCTCTCTCTCTCCTGCATGTCTCTCTATATCCTGCTCTCTATCCAGCATGTCTCTCTATATCCTGCTCTCTCTCTCCTGCATGTCTCTCTATATCCTGCTCTCTCCCCTGCATGTCTCTCTATATCCTGCTCTCTATCCTGCATGTCTCTCTATATCCTGCTCTCTCCTGCATGTCTCTCTATATCCTGCTCTCTATCCTGCATGTCTCTCTATATCTCGCTCTCTCTCCTGCATGTCTCTGTATATCCTGCTCTCTATCCTGCATGTCTCTCTATATCCTGCTCTCTCCTGCATGTCTCTCTATATCCTGCCCTCTCCTGCATGTCTCTCTATATCCTGCTCTCTCTCCTGCATGTCTCTCTATATCCTGCTCTCTCCTGCATGTTTCTCTATATCCTGCTCTCCCTCCTGCATGTCTCTCTATATCCTGCTCTCTCTTCTGCATGTTTCTCTATATCCTGCTCTCTCTTCTGCATGTCTCGCTATATCTTGCTCTCTCTCTCCTGCATGTCTCTCTATATCCTGCTCTCTCCTGCATGTCTCTCTATATCCAGCTCTCTCCTGCATGTCTCTCTATATCCTGCTCTCTCCTGCATGTCTCTCTATATCCTGCTCTCTCTCTCCTGCATGTCTCTCTATATCCTGCTCTCTCTCCTGCATGTCACTCTATATCCTGCTCTCTCTCCTGCATGTCTCTCTATATCATGCTCTCTCTCCTGCATGTCTCTCTTTATCCTGCTCTCTCTACTGCATGTCTCTCTGTATCCTGCATGTCTCTCTATATCCTGCCCTCTCTCCTGCATGTCTCTCTATATCCTGCTCTCTCTCCTGCATGTCTCTCTATATCCTGCTCTCTCCTGCATGTCTCTCTATATCCTGCTCTCTATCCTGCACGTCTCTCTATATCCTGCTCTCTCCTGCATGTCTATTTATATCCTGCTCTCTCTCCTACATGTCTCTCTATATCCTGCTCTCTCTCTCCTGCATGTCTCTCTATATCCTGCTCTCTCCTGCATGTCTGTCTATATCCTGCTCTCTCCTGCATGTCTCTCTATATCCTGCTCTCTCCTGCATGTCTCTCTATATCCTGCTCTCTCTCTCCTGCATGTCTCTCTATATCCTGCTCTCTATCCTGCATGTCTCTCTATATCCTGCTCACTCCTGCATGTCTCTCTATATCCTGCTCTCTCTCCTGCATGTCTCTCTATATCCTGCTCTCTCCTGCATGTCTCTCTATATCCTGCGCTCTCTCCTGCATGTCTCTCTATATCCTGCTCTCTCCTGCATGTCTCTCTATATCCTGCGCTCTCTCCTGCATGTCTCTCTATATCCTGCTCTCTCCTGCATGTCTCTCTATATCCTGCTCTCTCCTGCATGTCTCTCTTTATCCTGCTCTCTCTCCTGCATGTCTCTCTATATCCTGCTCTCTCCTGCATGTCTCTCTATATCCTGCGCTCTCTCCTGCATGTCTCTCTATATCCTGCTCTCTCCTGCATGTCTCTCTATATCCTGCTCTCTCCTGCATGTCTCTCTATATCCTGCGCTCTCTCCTGCATGTCTCTCTATATCCTGCTCTCTCCTGCATGTCTCTCTATATCCTGCTCTCTATCCTGCATGTCTCTCTATATCCTGCTCTCTATCCTGCATGTCTCTCTATATCCTGCTCTCTCTCCTGCATGTCTCTCTATATCCTGCTCTCTCTCCTGCATGTCTCTCTATATCCTGCTCTCTCCTGCATGTCTCTCTATATCCTGCGCTCTCTCCTGCATGTCTCTCTATATCCTGCTCTCTCCTGCATGTCTCTCTATATCCTGCTCTCTCCTGCATGTCTCTCTATATCCTGCGCTCTCTCCTGCATGTCTCTCTATATCCTGCTCTCTCCTGCATGTCTCTCTATATCCTGCGCTCTCTCCTGCATGTCTCTCTATATCCTGCTCTCTTCTGCATGTCTCTCTATATCCTGCTCTCTCTCCTGCATGTCTCTCTATATCCTGCTCTCTCTCCTGCATGTCTCTCTATATCCTGCTCTCTCTCCTGCATGTCTCTCTATATCCTGCTCTCTCTCCTGCATGTCTCTCTATATCCTGCTCTCTCTCCTGCATGTCTCTCTATATCCTGCTCTCTCCTGCATGTTTCTCTATATCCTGCTCTCTCCTGCATGTCTGTCAATATCCTGCTCTCTTCTGCATGTCTCTCTATATCCTGCTCTCTCTCCTGCATGTCTCTCTATATCCTGCTCTCTCTCTCCTGCATGTCTCTCTATATCCTGCTCTCTCTCCTGCATGTCACTCTATATCCTGCTCTCTCTCCTGCATGTCTCTCTATATCATGCTCTCTCTCCTGCATGTCTCTCTTTATCCTGCTCTCTCTACTGCATGTCTCTCTGTATCCTGCATGTCTCTCTATATCCTGCCCTCTCTCCTGCATGTCTCTCTATATCCTGCTCCTTCTCCTGCATGTCTCTCTATATCCTGCTCTCTCCTGCATGTCTCTCTATATCCTGCTCTCTCTCCTGCATGTCTCTCTATATCCTGCCCTCTCTCCTGCATGTCTCTCTATATCCTGCTCTCTCTCCTGCATGTCTCTCTATATCCTGCTCCTTCTCCTGCATGTCTCTCTATATCCTGCTCTCTCCTGCATGTCTCTCTATATCCTGCTCTCTCTCCTGCATGTCTCTCTATATCCTGCTCTCTTCTGCATGTCTCTCTATATCCTGCTCTCTCCTGCATGTCTCTCTATATCCTGCTCTCTCCTGCATGTCTCTCTATATCCTGCTCTCTCTCTCTCCTGCATGTCTCTCTATATCCTGCTCTCTATCCTGCATGTCTCTCTATATCCTTCTACCTCCTGCATGTCTCTCTATATCCTGCTCTCTCTCCTGCATGTCTCTCTATATCCTGCTCTCTCTCCTGCATGTCTCTCTATATCCTGCTCTCTCCTGCATGTCTCTCTATATCCTGCGCTCTCTCCTGCATGTCTCTCTATATCCTGCGCTCTCTCCTGCATGTCTCTCTATATCCTGCTCTCTCTCCTGCATGTCTCTCTATATCCTGCTCTCTCATGCATGTCTCTCTATATCCTGCTCTCTCCTGCATGTCTCTCTATATCCTGCGCTCTCTCCTGCATGTCTCTCTATATCCTGCGCACTCTCCTGCATGTCTCTCTATATCCTGCTCTCTCTCCTGCATGTCTCTCTATATCCTGCTCTCTCCTGCATGTCTCTCTATATCCTGCTCTCTCTCCTGCATATCTCTCTATATCCTGCTCTCTCTCCTGCATATCTCTCTATATCCTGCTCTCTCTCCTGCATGTCTCTCTATATCCTGCTCCCTCTCCTGCATGTCTCTCTATAACCTGCTCTCACTCCTGCATGTCTCTCTCTATCCTGCTCTCTCCTGCATGTCTCTCTATATTCTGCTCTCTCCTGCATGTCTCTCTATATCCTGCTCTCTGTCCTGCATGTCTCTCTATATCCTGCTCTCTCTCCTGCATGTCTCTCTATATCCTGCTCTCACTCCTGCATGTCTCTCTCTATCCTGCTCTCTCCTGCATGTCTCTCTATATTCTGCTCTCTCCTGCATGTCTCTCTATATCCTGCTCTCTCCTGCAAGTCTCTCTATATCCTGCTCTCTCCTGCATGTCTCTCTATATCTTGCTCTCTCTCCTGCATGTCTCTCTTTATCCTGCTCTCTCTCTCCTGCATGTCTCTCTATATCCTGCTCTCTATCCAGCATGTCTCTCTATATCCTGCTCTCTCTCTCCTGCATGTCTCTCTATATCCTGCTCTCTCCTGCATGTCTCTCTATATCCTGCTCTCTCCCCTGCATGTCTCTCTATATCCTGCTCTCCATCCTGCATGTCTCTCTATATCCTGCTCTCTCCTGCATGTCTCTCTATATCCTGCTCTCTATCCTGCATGTCTCTCTATATCTCGCTCTCTCTCCTGCATGTCTCTCTATATCCTGCTCTCTATCCTGCATGTCTCTCTATATCCTGCTCTCTCCTGCATGTCTCTCTATATCCTGCCCTCTCCTGCATGTCTCTCTATATCCTGCTCTCTCTCCTGCATGTCTCTCTATATCCTGCTCTCTCCTGCATGTTTCTCTATATCCTGCTCTCCCTCCTGCATGTCTCTCTATATCCTGCTCTCTCTTCTACATGTTTCTCTATATCCTGCTCTCTCTTCTGCATGTCTCTCTATATCTTGCTCTCTCTCTCCTGCATGTCTCTCTATATCCTGCTCTCTCCTGCATGTCTTTCTATATCCAGCTCTCTCCTGCATGTCTCTCTATATCCTGCTCTCTCTCTCCTGCATGTCTCTCTATATCCTGCTCTCTCTCCTGCATGTCACTCTATATCCTGCTCTCTCTCCTGCATGTCTCTCTATATCATGCTCTCTCTCCTGCATGTCTCTCTTTATCCTGCTCTCTCTACTGCATGTCTCTCTGTATCCTGCATGTCTCTCTATATCCTGCCCTCTCTCCTGCATGTCTCTCTATATCCTGCTCTCTCTCCTGCATGTCTCTCTATATCCTGCTCTCTCCTGCATGTCTCTCTATATCCTGCTCTCTATCCTGCATGTCTCTCTATATCCTGCTCTCTCCTGCATGTCTATTTATATCCTGCTCTCTCTCCTGCATGTCTCTCTATATCCTGCTCTCTCTCTCCTGCATGTCTCTCTATATCCTGCTCCCTCCTGCATGTCTCTCTATATCCTGCTCTCTCTCCTGCATGTCTCTCTATATCCTGCTCTCTCCTGCATGTCTCTCTATATCCTGCGCTCTCTCCTGCATATCTCTCTATATCCTGCTCTCTCCTGCATGTCTCTCTATATCCTGCTCTCTCCTGCATGTCTCTTTATATCCTGCGCTCTCTCCTGCATGTCTCTCTATATCCTGCTCTCTCCTGCATGTTTCTCTATATCCTGCTCTCTATCCTGCATGTCTCTCTATATCCTGCTCTCTATCCTGCATGTCTCTCTATATCCTGCTCTCTCTCCTGCATGTCTCTCTATATCCTGCTCTCTCTCCTGCATGTCTCTCTATATCCTGCTCTCTCCTGCATGTCTCTCTATATCCTGCGCTCTCTCCTGCATGTCTTTCTATATCCTGCTCTCTCCTGCATGTCTCTCTATATCCTGCTCTCTCCTGCATGTCTCTCTATATCCTGCGCTCTCTCCTGCATGTCTCTCTATATCCTGCTCTCTCCTGCATGTCTCTCTATATCCTGCGCTCTCTCCTGCATGTCTCTCTATATCCTGCTCTCTTCTGCATGTCTTTCTATATCCTGCTCTCTCTCATGCATGTCTCTCTATATCCTGCTCTCTCCTGCATGTCTCTCTATATCCTGCTCTCTCTCCTGCATGTCTCTCTATATCCTGCTCTCTCCTGCATGTCTCTCTATATCCTGCTCTCTCTCATGCATGTCTCTCTATATCCTGCTCTCTCCTGCATGTCTCTCTATATCCTGCTCTCTCTCCTGCATGTCTCTCTATATCCTGCTCTCTCTCATGCATGTCTCTCTATATCCTGCTCTCTCCTGCATGTCTCTCTATATCCTGCTCTCTCTCCTGCATGTCTCTCTATATCCTGCTCTCTCTCCTGCATGTCTTTCTATATCCTGCTCTCTATCCTGCATGTTTTTCTATATCCTGCTCTCTCTCCTGCATGTCTCTCTATATCCTGCTCTCTCTCCTGCATGTCTCTCTATATCCTGCTCTCTCTCATGCATGTCTCTCTATATCCTGCTCTCTCCTGCATGTCTCTCTATATCCTGCTCTCTCTCCTGCATGTCTCTCTATATCCTGCTCTCTCTCCTGCATGTCTTTCTATATCCTGCTCTCTATCCTGCATGTTTTTCTATATCCTGCTCTCTCTCCTGCATGTCTCTCTATATCCTGTTCTCTCCTGCATGTCTCTCTATATCCTGCGCTCTCTCCTGCATGTCTCTCTATATCCTGCTCTCTCCTGCATGTCTCTCTATATCCTGCGCTCTCTCCTGCATGTCTCTCTATATCCTGCTCTCTTCTGCATGTCTCTCTATATCCTGCTCTCTCTCATGCATGTCTCTCTATATCCTGCTCTCTCCTGCATGTCTCTCTATATCCTGCTCTCTCTCCTGCATGTCTCTCTATATCCTGCTCTCTCCTGCATGTCTCTCTATATCCTGCTCTCTCTCATGCATGTCTCTCTATATCCTGCTCTCTCCTGCATGTCTCTCTATATCCTGCTCTCTCTCCTGCATGTCTCTCTATATCCTGCTCTCTCTCATGCATGTCTCTCTATATCCTGCTCTCTCCTGCATGTCTCTCTATATCCTGCTCTCTATCCTGCATGTCTCTCTATATCCTGCTCTCTCTCCTGCATGTCTCTCTATATCCTGCTCTTTCCTGCATGTCTCTCTATATCCTGCTCTCTCCTGCATGTCTTTCTATATCCTGCTCTCTATCCTGCATGTTTTTCTATATCCTGCTCTCTCTCCTGCATGTCTCTCTATATCCTGCTCTCTCCTGCATGTCTCTCTATATCCTGCTCTCTCTCCTGCATATCTCTCTATATCCTGCTCTCTCTCCTGCATGTCTCTCTATATCCTGCTCCCTCTCCTGCATGTCTCTCTATATCCTGCTCTCTCTCCTGCATGTCTCTCTCTATCCTGCTCTCACTCCTGCATGTCTTTCTCTATCCTGCTCTCTCCTGCATGTCTCTCTATATTCTGCTCTCTCCTGCATGTCTCTCTATATCCTGCTCTCTCTCCTGCATGTCTCTCTATATCCTGCTCTCTCTCCTGCATGTCTCTCTATATCCTGCTCTCACTCCTGCATGTCTCTCTCTATCCTGCTCTCTCCTGCATGTCTCTCTATATCTTGCTCTCTCTCCTGCATGTCTCTCTTTATCCTGCTCTCTCTCCTGCATGTCTCTCTATATCCTGCTCTCTCTCCTGCATGTCTCTCTATATCCTGCTCTCTCTCCTGCATGTCTCTCTATATCCTGCTCTCTCCTGCAAGTCTCTCTATATCCTGCTCTCTCCTGCATGTCTCTCTATATCTTGTTCTCTCTCCTGCATGTCTCTCTTTATATCCTGCTCCTTCTCCTGCATGTCTCTCTATATCCTGCTCTCTCCTGCATGTCTCTCTATATCCTGCTCTCTCTCCTGCATGTCTCTCTATATCCTGCTCTCTTCTGCATGTCTCTCTATATCCTGCTCTCTCCTGCATGTCTCTCTATATCCTGCTCTCTCCTGCATGTCTCTCTATATCCTGCTCTCTCTCTCTCCTGCATGTCTCTCTATATCCTGCTCTCTATCCTGCATGTCTCTCTATATCCTTCTACCTCCTGCATGTCTCTCTATATCCTGCTCTCTCTCCTGCATGTCTCTCTATATCCTGCTCTCTCTCCTGCATGTCTCTCTATATCCTGCTCTCTCCTGCATGTCTCTCTATATCCTGCGCTCTCTCCTGCATGTCTCTCTATATCCTGCGCTCTCTCCTGCATGTCTCTCTATATCCTGCTCTCTCTCCTGCATGTCTCTCTATATCCTGCTCTCTCATGCATGTCTCTCTATATCCTGCTCTCTCCTGCATGTCTCTCTATATCCTGCGCTCTCTCCTGCATGTCTCTCTATATCCTGCGCACTCTCCTGCATGTCTCTCTATATCCTGCTCTCTCTCCTGCATGTCTCTCTATATCCTGCTCTCTCCTGCATGTCTCTCTATATCCTGCTCTCTCTCCTGCATATCTCTCTATATCCTGCTCTCTCTCCTGCATATCTCTCTATATCCTGCTCTCTCTCCTGCATGTCTCTCTATATCCTGCTCCCTCTCCTGCATGTCTCTCTATAACCTGCTCTCACTCCTGCATGTCTCTCTCTATCCTGCTCTCTCCTGCATGTCTCTCTATATTCTGCTCTCTCCTGCATGTCTCTCTATATCCTGCTCTCTGTCCTGCATGTCTCTCTATATCCTGCTCTCTCTCCTGCATGTCTCTCTATATCCTGCTCTCACTCCTGCATGTCTCTCTCTATCCTGCTCTCTCCTGCATGTCTCTCTATATTCTGCTCTCTCCTGCATGTCTCTCTATATCCTGCTCTCTCCTGCAAGTCTCTCTATATCCTGCTCTCTCCTGCATGTCTCTCTATATCTTGCTCTCTCTCCTGCATGTCTCTCTTTATCCTGCTCTCTCTCTCCTGCATGTCTCTCTATATCCTGCTCTCTATCCAGCATGTCTCTCTATATCCTGCTCTCTCTCTCCTGCATGTCTCTCTATATCCTGCTCTCTCCTGCATGTCTCTCTATATCCTGCTCTCTCCCCTGCATGTCTCTCTATATCCTGCTCTCCATCCTGCATGTCTCTCTATATCCTGCTCTCTCCTGCATGTCTCTCTATATCCTGCTCTCTATCCTGCATGTCTCTCTATATCTCGCTCTCTCTCCTGCATGTCTCTCTATATCCTGCTCTCTATCCTGCATGTCTCTCTATATCCTGCTCTCTCCTGCATGTCTCTCTATATCCTGCCCTCTCCTGCATGTCTCTCTATATCCTGCTCTCTCTCCTGCATGTCTCTCTATATCCTGCTCTCTCCTGCATGTTTCTCTATATCCTGCTCTCCCTCCTGCATGTCTCTCTATATCCTGCTCTCTCTTCTACATGTTTCTCTATATCCTGCTCTCTCTTCTGCATGTCTCTCTATATCTTGCTCTCTCTCTCCTGCATGTCTCTCTATATCCTGCTCTCTCCTGCATGTCTTTCTATATCCAGCTCTCTCCTGCATGTCTCTCTATATCCTGCTCTCTCTCTCCTGCATGTCTCTCTATATCCTGCTCTCTCTCCTGCATGTCACTCTATATCCTGCTCTCTCTCCTGCATGTCTCTCTATATCATGCTCTCTCTCCTGCATGTCTCTCTTTATCCTGCTCTCTCTACTGCATGTCTCTCTGTATCCTGCATGTCTCTCTATATCCTGCCCTCTCTCCTGCATGTCTCTCTATATCCTGCTCTCTCTCCTGCATGTCTCTCTATATCCTGCTCTCTCCTGCATGTCTCTCTATATCCTGCTCTCTATCCTGCATGTCTCTCTATATCCTGCTCTCTCCTGCATGTCTATTTATATCCTGCTCTCTCTCCTGCATGTCTCTCTATATCCTGCTCTCTCTCTCCTGCATGTCTCTCTATATCCTGCTCCCTCCTGCATGTCACTCTATATCCTGCTCTCTCTCCTGCATGTCTCTCTATATCCTGCTCTCTCCTGCATGTCTCTCTATATCCTGCGCTCTCTCCTGCATATCTCTCTATATCCTGCTCTCTCCTGCATGTCTCTCTATATCCTGCTCTCTCCTGCATGTCTCTTTATATCCTGCGCTCTCTCCTGCATGTCTCTCTATATCCTGCTCTCTCCTGCATGTTTCTCTATATCCTGCTCTCTATCCTGCATGTCTCTCTATATCCTGCTCTCTATCCTGCATGTCTCTCTATATCCTGCTCTCTCTCCTGCATGTCTCTCTATATCCTGCTCTCTCTCCTGCATGTCTCTCTATATCCTGCTCTCTCCTGCATGTCTCTCTATATCCTGCGCTCTCTCCTGCATGTCTTTCTATATCCTGCTCTCTCCTGCATGTCTCTCTATATCCTGCTCTCTCCTGCATGTCTCTCTATATCCTGCGCTCTCTCCTGCATGTCTCTCTATATCCTGCTCTCTCCTGCATGTCTCTCTATATCCTGCGCTCTCTCCTGCATGTCTCTCTATATCCTGCTCTCTTCTGCATGTCTTTCTATATCCTGCTCTCTCTCATGCATGTCTCTCTATATCCTGCTCTCTCCTGCATGTCTCTCTATATCCTGCTCTCTCTCCTGCATGTCTCTCTATATCCTGCTCTCTCCTGCATGTCTCTCTATATCCTGCTCTCTCTCATGCATGTCTCTCTATATCCTGCTCTCTCCTGCATGTCTCTCTATATCCTGCTCTCTCTCCTGCATGTCTCTCTATATCCTGCTCTCTCTCATGCATGTCTCTCTATATCCTGCTCTCTCCTGCATGTCTCTCTATATCCTGCTCTCTCTCCTGCATGTCTCTCTATATCCTGCTCTCTCTCCTGCATGTCTTTCTATATCCTGCTCTCTATCCTGCATGTTTTTCTATATCCTGCTCTCTCTCCTGCATGTCTCTCTATATCCTGCTCTCTCTCCTGCATGTCTCTCTATATCCTGCTCTCTCTCATGCATGTCTCTCTATATCCTGCTCTCTCCTGCATGTCTCTCTATATCCTGCTCTCTCTCCTGCATGTCTCTCTATATCCTGCTCTCTCTCCTGCATGTCTTTCTATATCCTGCTCTCTATCCTGCATGTTTTTCTATATCCTGCTCTCTCTCCTGCATGTCTCTCTATATCCTGCTCTCTCCTGCATGTCTCTCTATATCCTGCGCTCTCTCCTGCATGTCTCTCTATATCCTGCTCTCTCCTGCATGTCTCTCTATATCCTGCGCTCTCTCCTGCATGTCTCTCTATATCCTGCTCTCTTCTGCATGTCTCTCTATATCCTGCTCTCTCTCATGCATGTCTCTCTATATCCTGCTCTCTCCTGCATGTCTCTCTATATCCTGCTCTCTCTCCTGCATGTCTCTCTATATCCTGCTCTCTCCTGCATGTCTCTCTATATCCTGCTCTCTCTCATGCATGTCTCTCTATATCCTGCTCTCTCCTGCATGTCTCTCTATATCCTGCTCTCTCTCCTGCATGTCTCTCTATATCCTGCTCTCTCTCATGCATGTCTCTCTATATCCTGCTCTCTCCTGCATGTCTCTCTATATCCTGCTCTCTATCCTGCATGTCTCTCTATATCCTGCTCTCTCTCCTGCATGTCTCTCTATATCCTGCTCTTTCCTGCATGTCTCTCTATATCCTGCTCTCTCCTGCATGTCTTTCTATATCCTGCTCTCTATCCTGCATGTTTTTCTATATCCTGCTCTCTCTCCTGCATGTCTCTCTATATCCTGCTCTCTCCTGCATGTCTCTCTATATCCTGCTCTCTCTCCTGCATATCTCTCTATATCCTGCTCTCTCTCCTGCATGTCTCTCTATATCCTGCTCCCTCTCCTGCATGTCTCTCTATATCCTGCTCTCTCTCCTGCATGTCTCTCTCTATCCTGCTCTCACTCCTGCATGTCTTTCTCTATCCTGCTCTCTCCTGCATGTCTCTCTATATTCTGCTCTCTCCTGCATGTCTCTCTATATCCTGCTCTCTCTCCTGCATGTCTCTCTATATCCTGCTCTCTCTCCTGCATGTCTCTCTATATCCTGCTCTCACTCCTGCATGTCTCTCTCTATCCTGCTCTCTCCTGCATGTCTCTCTATATCTTGCTCTCTCTCCTGCATGTCTCTCTTTATCCTGCTCTCTCTCCTGCATGTCTCTCTATATCCTGCTCTCTCTCCTGCATGTCTCTCTATATCCTGCTCTCTCTCCTGCATGTCTCTCTATATCCTGCTCTCTCCTGCAAGTCTCTCTATATCCTGCTCTCTCCTGCATGTCTCTCTATATCTTGTTCTCTCTCCTGCATGTCTCTCTTTATCCTGCTCTCTCTCCTGCATGTCTTTCTATATCTTGCTCTCTCTCCTGCATGTCTCTCTTAATCCTGCTCTCTCTCCTGCATGTCTCTCGATATCCTGCTCTCTCCGGCATGTCTCTCTATATCCTGCTCTCTCCTGCATGTCTCTCTATATCCTGCTCTCTCTCTCCTGCATGTCTCTCTATATCCTGCTCTCTATCCAGCATGTCTCTCTATATCCTGCTCTCTCTCTCCTGCATGTCTCTCTATATCCTGCTCTCTCCTGCATGTCTCTCTATATCCTGCTCTCTATCCTGCATGTCTCTCTATATCCTGCTCCCTCCTGCATGTCTCTCTATATCTCGCTCTCTCTCCTGCATGTCTCTCTATATCCTGCTCTCTCTCCTGCATGTCTCTGTATATCCTGCTCCCTCCTGCATGTCTCTCTATATCCTGCTCTCTCTCCTGCATGTCTCTCTATATCCTGCTCTCTCCTGCATGTCTCTTTATATCCTGCTCTCTCTCCTGCATGTCTCTCTATATCCTGCTCTCTCTCCTGCATGTCTCTCTATATCCTGCTCTCTCCTGCATGTCTCTCTATATTCTGCTCTCTGCTGCATGTCTCTCTATATCCTGCTCTCTCCTGCATGTCTCTCTATATCCTGCTCTCTCTCTCCTGCATGTCTCTCTATATCCTGCTCTCTATCCTGCATGTCTCTCTATATCCTGCTCCCTCCTGCATGTCTCTCTATATCCTGCTTTCTCTCCTGCATGTCTCTCTATATCCTGCTCTCTCTCCTGCATGTCTCTCTATATCCTGCTCTCTCCTGCATGTCTCTCTATATCCTGCGCTCTCTCCTGCATGTCTCTCTATATCCTGCGCTCTCTCCTGCATGTCTCTCTATATCCTGCTCTCTCTCCAGCATGTCTGTCAATATCCTGCTCTCTTCTGCATGTCTCTCTATATCCTGCTCTCTATCCTGCATGTCTCTCTATATCCTGCTCTCTCTCCAGCATGTCTGTCAATATCCTGCTCTCTTCTGCATGTCTCTCTATATCCTGCTCTCTATCCTGCATGTCTCTCTATATCCTGCTCTCTATCCTGCATGTCTCTCTATATCCTGCTCCCTCCTGCATGTCTCTCTATATCTCGCTCTCTCTCCTGCATGTCTCTCTATATCCTGCTCTCTCTCCTGCATGTCTCTGTATATCCTGCTCCCTCCTGCATGTCTCTCTATATCCTGCTCTCTCTCCTGCATGTCTCTCTATATCCTGCTCTCTCCTGCATGTCTCTTTATATCCTGCTCTCTCTCCTGCATGTCTCTCTATATCCTGCTCTCTCTCCTGCATGTCTCTCTATATCCTGCTCTCTCCTGCATGTCTCTCTATATTCTGCTCTCTGCTGCATGTCTCTCTATATCCTGCTCTCTCCTGCATGTCTCTCTATATCCTGCTCTCTCTCCTGCATGTCTCTCTATATCCTGCTCTCTATCCTGCATGTCTCTCTATATCCTGCTCCCTCCTGCATGTCTCTCTATATCCTGCTTTCTCTCCTGCATGTCTCTCTATATCCTGCTCTCTCTCCTGCATGTCTCTCTATATCCTGCTCTCTCCTGCATGTCTCTCTATATCCTGCGCTCTCTCCTGCATGTCTCTCTATATCCTGCGCTCTCTCCTGCATGTCTCTCTATATCCTGCTCTCTCTCCAGCATGTCTGTCAATATCCTGCTCTCTTCTGCATGTCTCTCTATATCCTGCTCTCTATCCTGCATGTTTTTCTATATCCTGCTCTCTCTCCTGCATGTCTCTCTATATCCTGCTCTCTCCTGCATGTCTCTCTATATCCTGCTCTCTCTCCTGCATACCTCTCTATATCCTGCTCTCTCTCCCGCATGTCTCTCTATATCCTGCTCCCTCTCTTGCATGTCTCTCTATATCCTGCTCTCTCCTGCATGTCTCTCTATATTCTGCTCTCTCTCCTGCATATCTCTCTATATCCTGCTCTCTCTCCTGCATGTCTCTCTATATCCTGCTCCCTCTCCTGCATGTCTCTCTATATCCTGCTCTCACTCCTGCATGTCTCTCTCTATCCTGCTCTCTCCTGCATGTCTCTCTATATTCTGCTCTCTCCTGCATGTCTCTCTATATCCTGCTCTCTCCTGCATGTCTCTCTATATCCTGCTCTCTATCCTGCATGTCTCTCTATATCCTGCTCCCTCCTGCATGTCTCTCTATATCCTGCTCTCTCTCCTGCATGTCTCTCTATATCCTGCTCTCTCTCCTGCATGTCTCTCTATATCCTGCTCTCTCCTGCATGTCTCTCTATATCCTGCGCTCTCTCCTGCATGTCTCTCTATATCCTGCTCTCTCCTGCATGTCTCTCTATATCCTGCGCTCTCTCCTGCATGTCTCTCTATATCCTGCTCTCTTCTGCATGTCTCTCTATATCCTGCTCTCTCTCATGCATGTCTCTCTATATCCTGCTCTCTCCTGCATGTCTCTCTATATCCTGCTCTCTCTCATGCATGTCTCTCTATATCCTGCTCTCTCCTGCATGTCTCTCTATATCCTGCTCTCTCTCCTGCATGTCTCTCTATATCCTGCTCTCTCTCATGCATGTCTCTCTATATCCTGCTCTCTCCTGCATGTCTCTCTATATCCTGCTCTCTCTCCTGCATGTCTCTCTATATCCTGCTCTCTCTCCTGCATGTCTTCTATATCCTGCTCTCTATCCTGCATGTCTCTCTATATCCTGCTCTCTCTCCTGCATGTCTCTCTATATCCTGCTCTTTCCTGCATGTCTCTCTATATCCTGCTCTCTCCTGCATGTCTTTCTATATCCTGCTCTCTATCCTGCATGTTTTTCTATATCCTGCTCTCTCTCCTGCATGTCTTTCTATATCCTGCTCTCTCCTGCATGTCTCTCTATATCCTGCTCTCTCTCCTGCATGTCTCTCTATATCCTGCTCCCTCTACTGCATGTCTCTCTATATCCTGCTCTCTCTCCTGCATGTCTCTCTCTATCCTGCTCTCACTCCTGCATGTCTTTCTCTATCCTGCTCTCTCCTGCATGTCTCTCTATATTCTGCTCTCTCCTGCATGTCTCTCTATATCCTGCTCTCTCTCCTGCATGTCTCTCTATATCCTGCTCTCTCTCCTGCATGTCTCTCTATATCCTGCTCTCACTCCTGCATGTCTCTCTCTATCCTGCTCTCTCCTGCATGTCTCTCTATATCCTGCTCTCTCTCCTGCATGTCTTTCTATATCCTGCTCTCTATCCTGCATGTCTCTCTCTATCCTGCTCTCTCTCCTGCATGTCTCTCTATATCCTGCTCTCTCTCCTGCATGTCTCTCTATATCCTGCTCTCTCCTGCAAGTCTCTCTATATCCTGCTCTCTCCTGCATGTCTCTCTATATCTTGCTCTCTCTCCTGCATGTCTCTCTTTATGCTGCTCTCTCTCCTGCATGTCTTTCTATATATTGCTCTCTCTCCTGCATGTCTCTCTTCATCCTGCTCTCTCTCCTGCATGTCTCTCGATATCCTGCTCTCTCCTGCATGTCTCTCTATATCCTGCTCTCTCCTGCATGTCTCTCTATATCCTGCTCTCTCTCTCCTGCATGTCTCTCTATATCCTGCTCTCTATCCAGCATGTCTCTCTATATCCTGCTCTCTCTCTCCTGCATGTCTCTCTATATCCTGCTCTCTCCTGCATGTCTCTCTATATCCTGCTCTCTATCCTGCATGTCTCTCTATATCCTGCTCCCTCCTGCATGTCTCTCTATATATCGCTCTCTCTCCTGCATGTCTCTCTATATCCTGCTCTCTCTCCTGCATGTGTCTGTATATCCTGCACCCTCCTGCATGTCTCTCTATATCCTGCTCTCTCTCCTGCATGTCTCTCTATATCCTGCTCTCTCCTGCATGTCTCTCTATATTCTGCTCTCTGCTGCATGTCTCTCTATATCCTGCTCTCTCCTGCATGTCTCTCTATATCCTGCTCCCTCCTGCATGTCTCTCTATATCCTGCTTTCTCTCCTGCATGTCTCTCTATATCCTGCTCTCTCTCCTGCATGTCTCTCTATATCCTGCTCTCTCCTGCATGTCTCTCTATATCCTGCGCTCTCTCCTGCATGTCTCTCTATATCCTGCGCTCTCTCCTGCATGTCTCTCTATATCCTGCTCTCTCTCCAGCATGTCTGTCAATATCCTGCTCTCTTCTGCATGTCTCTCTATATCCTGCTCTCTATCCTGCATGTTTTTCTATATCCTGCTCTCTCTCCTGCATGTCTCTCTATATCCTGCTCTCTCCTGCATGTCTCTCTATATCCTGCTCTCTCTCCTGCATACCTCTCTATATCCTGCTCTCTCTCCCGCATGTCTCTCTATATCCTGCTCCCTCTCTTGCATGTCTCTCTATATCCTGCTCTCTCCTGCATGTCTCTCTATATTCTGCTCTCTCTCCTGCATATCTCTCTATATCCTGCTCTCTCTCCTGCATGTCTCTCTATATCCTGCTCCCTCTCCTGCATGTCTCTCTATATCCTGCTCTCACTCCTGCATGTCTCTCTCTATCCTGCTCTCTCCTGCATGTCTCTCTATATTCTGCTCTCTCCTGCATGTCTCTCTATATCCTGCTCTCTCCTGCATGTCTCTCTATATCCTGCTCTCTATCCTGCATGTCTCTCTATATCCTGCTCCCTCCTGCATGTCTCTCTATATCCTGCTCTCTCTCCTGCATGTCTCTCTATATCCTGCTCTCTCTCCTGCATGTCTCTCTATATCCTGCTCTCTCCTGCATGTCTCTCTATATCCTGCGCTCTCTCCTGCATGTCTCTCTATATCCTGCTCTCTCCTGCATGTCTCTCTATATCCTGCGCTCTCTCCTGCATGTCTCTCTATATCCTGCTCTCTTCTGCATGTCTCTCTATATCCTGCTCTCTCTCATGCATGTCTCTCTATATCCTGCTCTCTCCTGCATGTCTCTCTATATCCTGCTCTCTCTCATGCATGTCTCTCTATATCCTGCTCTCTCCTGCATGTCTCTCTATATCCTGCTCTCTCTCCTGCATGTCTCTCTATATCCTGCTCTCTCTCATGCATGTCTCTCTATATCCTGCTCTCTCCTGCATGTCTCTCTATATCCTGCTCTCTCTCCTGCATGTCTCTCTATATCCTGCTCTCTCTCCTGCATGTCTTCTATATCCTGCTCTCTATCCTGCATGTCTCTCTATATCCTGCTCTCTCTCCTGCATGTCTCTCTATATCCTGCTCTTTCCTGCATGTCTCTCTATATCCTGCTCTCTCCTGCATGTCTTTCTATATCCTGCTCTCTATCCTGCATGTTTTTCTATATCCTGCTCTCTCTCCTGCATGTCTTTCTATATCCTGCTCTCTCCTGCATGTCTCTCTATATCCTGCTCTCTCTCCTGCATGTCTCTCTATATCCTGCTCCCTCTACTGCATGTCTCTCTATATCCTGCTCTCTCTCCTGCATGTCTCTCTCTATCCTGCTCTCACTCCTGCATGTCTTTCTCTATCCTGCTCTCTCCTGCATGTCTCTCTATATTCTGCTCTCTCCTGCATGTCTCTCTATATCCTGCTCTCTCTCCTGCATGTCTCTCTATATCCTGCTCTCTCTCCTGCATGTCTCTCTATATCCTGCTCTCACTCCTGCATGTCTCTCTCTATCCTGCTCTCTCCTGCATGTCTCTCTATATCCTGCTCTCTCTCCTGCATGTCTTTCTATATCCTGCTCTCTATCCTGCATGTCTCTCTCTATCCTGCTCTCTCTCCTGCATGTCTCTCTATATCCTGCTCTCTCTCCTGCATGTCTCTCTATATCCTGCTCTCTCCTGCAAGTCTCTCTATATCCTGCTCTCTCCTGCATGTCTCTCTATATCTTGCTCTCTCTCCTGCATGTCTCTCTTTATGCTGCTCTCTCTCCTGCATGTCTTTCTATATATTGCTCTCTCTCCTGCATGTCTCTCTTCATCCTGCTCTCTCTCCTGCATGTCTCTCGATATCCTGCTCTCTCCTGCATGTCTCTCTATATCCTGCTCTCTCCTGCATGTCTCTCTATATCCTGCTCTCTCTCTCCTGCATGTCTCTCTATATCCTGCTCTCTATCCAGCATGTCTCTCTATATCCTGCTCTCTCTCTCCTGCATGTCTCTCTATATCCTGCTCTCTCCTGCATGTCTCTCTATATCCTGCTCTCTATCCTGCATGTCTCTCTATATCCTGCTCCCTCCTGCATGTCTCTCTATATATCGCTCTCTCTCCTGCATGTCTCTCTATATCCTGCTCTCTCTCCTGCATGTGTCTGTATATCCTGCACCCTCCTGCATGTCTCTCTATATCCTGCTCTCTCTCCTGCATGTCTCTCTATATCCTGCTCTCTCCTGCATGTCTCTTTATATCCTGCTCTCTCCTGCATGTCTCTCTATATCTTGTTCTCTCTCCTGCATGTCTCTCTATATCCTGCTCTCTCCTGCATGTCTCTCTATATTCTGCTCTCTGCTGCATGTCTCTCTATATCCTGCTCTCTCCTGCATGTCTCTCTATATCCTGCTCTCTCTCTCCTGCATGTCTCTCTATATCCTGCTCTCTATCCTGCATGTCTCTCTATATCCTGCTCCCTCCTGCATGTCTCTCTATATCCTGCTTTCTCTCCTGCATGTCTCTCTATATCCTGCTCTCTCTCCTGCATGTCTCTCTATATCCTGCTCTCTCCTGCATGTCTCTCTATATCCTGCGCTCTCTCCTGCATGTCTCTCTATATCCTGCTTTCTCTCCAGCATGTCTGTCAATATCCTACTCTCTTCTGCATGTCTCTCTATATCCTGCTCTCTATCCTGCATGTTTTTCTATATCCTGCTCTCTCTCCTGCATGTCTCTCTATATCCTGCTCTCTCCTGCATGTCTCTCTATATCCTGCTCTCTCTCCTGCATATCTCTCTATATCCTGCTCTCTCTCCTGCATGTCTCTCTATATCCTGCTCCCTCCCCTGCATGTCTCTCTATATCCTGCTCTCTCCTGCATGTCTCTCTATATCCTGCTCTCTCTCCTGCATATCTCTCTATATCCTGCTCCCTCTCCTGTATGTCTCTCTATATCCTGCTCCCTCTCCTGCATGTCTCTCTATATCCTGCTCTCACTCCTGCATGTCTCTCTCTATCCTGCTCTCTCCTGCATGTCTCTCTATATTCTGCTCTCTCCTGCATGTCTCTCTATATCCTGCTCTCTCTCCTGCATGTCTCTCTATATCCTGCTCTCTCTCCTGCATGTCTCTCTCTATCCTGCTCTCTCCTGCATGTCTCTCTATATTCTGCTCTCTCCTACATGTCTCTCTATATCCTGCTCTCTCCTGCAAGTCTCTCTATATCCTGCTCTCTCCTGCATGTCTCTCTATATCTTGCTCTCTCTCCTGCATGTCTCTCTTTATCCTGCTCTCTCTCTCCTGCATGTCTCTCTATATCCTGCTCTCTATCCAGCATGTCTCTCTATATCCTGCTCTCTCTCTCCTGCATGTCTCTCTATATCCTGCTCTCTCCTGCATGTCTCTCTATATCCTGCTCTCTATCCTGCATGTCTCTCTATATCTCGCTCTCTCTCCTGCATGTCTCTCTATATCCTGCTCTCTATCCTGCATGTCTCTCTATATCCTGCTCTCTCCTGCATGTCTCTCTATATCCTGCCCTCTCCTGCATGTCTCTCTATATCCTGCTCTCTCTCCTGCATGTCTCTCTATATCCTGCTCTCCCTCCTGCATGTCTCTCTATATCCTGCTCTCTCCTGCATGTCTCTCTATATCCTGCTCTCTCTCCTGCATGTCTCTCTATATCCTGCTCTCTCCTGCATGTCTCTCTATATCCTGCTCTCTCTCCTGCATGTCTCTCTATATCCTGCTCTCTCATGCATTTCTCTCTATATCCTGCTCTCTCCTGCATGTCTCTCTATATCCTGCTCTCTCCTGCATGTCTCTCTATATCCTGCTCTCTCTCCTGCATGTCTCTCTATATCCTGCTCTCTCCTGCATGTCTCTCTATATCCTGCTCTCTCTCCTGCATGTCTCTCTATATCCTGCTCTCTCTCCTGCATGTCACTCTATATCCTGCTCTCTCTCCTGCATGTCTCTCTATATCATGCTCTCTCTCCTGCATGTCCCTCTTTATCCTGCTCTCTCTACTGCATGTCTCTCTATATCCTGCTCTCTCTCCTGCATGTCTCTCTATATCCTGCTCTCTCCTGCATGTCTCTCTATATCCTGCTCTCTCTCCTGCATGTCTCTCTATATCCTGCTCTCTCTCCTGCATGTCACTCTATATCCTGCTCTCTCTCCTGCATGTCTCTCTATATCATGCTCTCTCTCCTGCATGTCTCTCTATATCCTGCTCTCTCCTGCATGTCTCTCTATATCCTGCTCTTTCTCCTGCATGTCTCTCTATATCATGCTCTCTCTCCTGCATGTCTCTCTTTATCCTGCTCTCTCTCCTGCATGTCTCTCTATATCCTGCTCTCTCTCCTGCATGTCTCTCTATATCCTGCCCTCTCTCCTGCATGTCTCTCTATATCCTGCTCTCTCTCCTGCATGTCTCTCTATATCCTGTTCGCTCTCTCCTGCATGTCTCTCTATATCCTGCTCTCTCTCCTGCATGTCTCTCTATATCCTGCTCTCTCTCCTGCATGTCTCTCTATATCCTGCTCTCTCTCCCGCATGTCTCTCTATATCCTGCTCTCTCTCCCGCATGTCTCTCTATATCCTGCTCTCTATCCTGTATGTCTCTCTATATCCTCCTCTCTCCTGCATGTCTCTCTACATCCTGCTCTCTCCTGCATGTCTCTCTATATCCTGCTCTCTCCTGCATGTCTCTCTATATCCTGCTCTCTCCTGCATGTCTCTTTATATCCTGCTCTCTCCTGCATGTCTCTCTATATCTTGCTCTCTCCTGCATGTCTCTCTATATCCTGCTCTCTCTCCTGCGTCTCTCTATATCCTGCTCTCTCCTGCATGTCTCTCTATATCCTGCTCTCTCCTGCATGTCTCTTTATATCCTGCTCTCTCCTGCATGTCTCTCTATATCTTGCTCTCTCCTGCATGTCTCTCTATATCCTGCTCTCTCTCCTGCGTCTCTCTATATCCTGCTCTCTCCTGCATGTCTCTCTATATCCTGCTCTCTCTCCTGCATGTCTCTCTATATCCTGCTCTCTATCCTGCATGTCTCTCTATATCCTTCTCTCTCTCCTGCATGTCTCTCTATATCCTGCTCCTTCTCCTGCATGTCTCTCTATATCCTGCTCTCTCCTGCATGTCTCTCTATATCCTGCTCTCTCTCCTGCATGTCTCTCTATATCCTGCTCTCTCCTGCATGTCTCTCTATATCCTGCGCTCTCTCCTGCATGTCTCTCTATATCCTGCGCTCTCTCCTGCATGTCTCTCTATATCCTGCTTTCTCTCCAGCATGTCTGTCAATATCCTACTCTCTTCTGCATGTCTCTCTATATCCTGCTCTCTATCCTGCATGTTTTTCTATATCCTGCTCTCTCTCCTGCATGTCTCTCTATATCCTGCTCTCTCCTGCATGTCTCTCTATATCCTGCTCTCTCTCCTGCATATCTCTCTATATCCTGCTCTCTCTCCTGTATGTCTCTCTATATCCTGCTCCCTCTCCTGCATGTCTCTCTATATCCTGCTCTCACTCCTGCATGTCTCTCTCTATCCTGCTCTCTCCTGCATGTCTCTCTATATTCTGCTCTCTCCTGCATGTCTCTCTATATCCTGCTCTCTCTCCTGCATGTCTCTCTATATCCTGCTCTCTCTCCTGCATGTCTCTCTCTATCCTGCTCTCTCCTGCATGTCTCTCTATATTCTGCTCTCTCCTGCATGTCTCTCTATATCCTGCTCTCTCTCCTGCATATCTCTCTATATCCTGCTCTCTCTCCTGTATGTCTCTCTATATCCTGCTCCCTCTCCTGCATGTCTCTCTATATCCTGCTCTCTCTCCTGCAAGTCTCTCTATATCCTGCTCTCTCCTGCATGTCTCTCTATATCTTGCTCTCTCTTCTGCATGTCTCTCTTTATCCTGCTCTCTCTCTCCTGCATGTCTCTCTATATCCTGCTCTCTATCCAGCATGTCTGTCTATATCCTGCTCTCTCTCTCCTGCATGTCTCTCTATATCCTGCTCTCTCCTGCATGTCTCTCTATATCCTGCTCTCTATCCTGCATGTCTCTCTATATCTCGCTCTCTCTCCTGCATGTCTCTCTATATCCTGCTCTCTCTCCTGCATGTCTCTCTATATCCTGCTCTCTCCTGCATGTCTCTCTATATCCTGCCCTCTCCTGCATGTCTCTCTATATCCTGCTCTCTCTCCTGCATGTCTCTTTATATCCTGCTCTCTCTCCTGCATGTCTCTCTATATCCTGCTCTCCCTCCTGCATGTCTCTCTATATCCTTCTCTCTCCTGCATGTCTCTCTATATCCTGCTCTCTCCCCTGCATGTCTCTCTATATCCTGCTCTCTCCTGCATGTCTCTCTATATCCTGCTCTCTCTCCTGCATGTCTCTCTATATCCTGCTCTCTCCTGCATTTCTCTCTATATCCTGCTCTCTCCTGCATGTCTCTCTATATCCTGCTCTCTCCTGCATGTCTCTCTATATCCTGCTCTCTCTCCTGCATGTCTCTCTATATCCTGCTCTCTCCTGCATGTCTCTCTATATCCTGCTCTCTCTCCTGCATGTCTCTCTATATCCTGCTCTCTCTCCTGCATGTCACTCTATATCCTGCTCTCTCTCCTGCATGTCTCTCTATATCATGCTCTCTCTCCTGCATGTCCCTCTTTATCCTGCTCTCTCTACTGCATGTCTCTCTATATCCTGCTCTCTCCTGCATGTCTCTCTATATCCTGCTCTCTCCTGCATGTCTCTCTATATCCTGCTCTCTCTCCTGCATGTCTCTCTATATCCTGCTCTCTCTCCTGCATGTCACTCTATATCCTGCTCTCTCTCCTGCATGTCTCTCTATATCATGCTCTCTCTCCTGCATGTCTCTCTATATCCTGCTCTCTCCTGCATGTCTCTCTATATCCTGCTCTCTCTCCTGCATGTCTCTCTATATCCTGCTCTCTCTCCTGCATGTCACTCTATATCCTGCTCTCTCTCCTGCATGTCTCTCTTTATCCTGCTCTCTCTCCTGCATGTCTCTCTATATCCTGCTCTCTCTCCTGCATGTCTCTCTATATCCTGCCCTCTCTCCTGCATGTCTCTCTATATCCTGCTCTCTCTCCTGCATGTCTCTCTATATCCTGTTCGCTCTCTCCTGCATGTCTCTCTATATCCTGCTCTCTCTCCTGCATGTCTCTCTATATCCTGCTCTCTCTCCTGCATGTCTCTCTATATCCTGCTCTCTCTCCCGCATGTCTCTCTATATCCTGCTCTCTCTCCCGCATGTCTCTCTATATCCTGCTCTCTATCCTGCATGTCTCTCTATATCCTCCTCTCTCCTGCATGTCTCTCTACATCCTGCTCTCTCCTGCATGTCTCTCTATATCCTGCTCTCTCCTGCATGTCTCTCTATATCCTGCTCTCTCCTGCTAGTGTCTCTATATCCTGCTCTCTCCTGCTAGTCTCTCTATATCCTGCTCTCTCCTGCATGTCTCTCTATATCCTGCTCTCTCCTGCATGTCTCTTTATATCCTGCTCTCTCCTGCATGTCTCTCTATATCTTGCTCTCTCCTGCATGTCTCTCTATATCCTGCTCTCTCTCCTGCGTCTCTCTATATCCTGCTCTCTCCTGCATGTCTCTCTATATCCTGCTCTCTCTCCTGCATGTCTCTCTATATCCTGCTCTCTATCCTGCATGTCTCTCTATATCCTGCTCTCTCTCCTGCATGTCTCTCTATATCCTGCTCCTTCTCCTGCATGTCTCTCTATATCCTGCTCTCTCCTGCATGTCTCTCTATATCCTGCTCTCTCTCTCCTGCATGTCTCTCTATATCCTGCTCCTTCTCCTGCATGTCTCTCTATATCCTGCTCTCTCCTGCATGTCTCTCTATATCCTGCTCTCTCCTGCATGTCTCTCTATATCCTGCTCTCTCTCCTGCATGTCTCTCTATATCCTGCTCTCTCTCCTGCATGTCTCTCTATATCTTGTTCTCTCCTGCATGTCTCTCTATATCATGCTCTCTCTCTCCTGCATGTCTCTCTATATCCTGCTCTCTCTTGCATGTCTCTTTATATCCTGCTCTCTCCTGCATGTCTCTCTATATCCTGCATGTCTCTCTATATCCTGCTCTCTATCCTGCATGTCTCTATATCCTGCTCTCTCCTGCATGTCTCTCTATATCCTGCTCTCTCTCCTGCATGTCTCTCTATATCCTGCTCTCTCTCCTGCATGTCTCTCTATATCTTGCTCTCTCCTGCATGTCTCTCTATATCCTGCTCTCCCTCCTGCGTCTCTCTATATCCTGCTCTCTCCTGCATGTCTCTCTATATCCTGCTCTCTCTCTCCTGCATGTCTCTCTATATCCTGCTCTCTCCTGCATGTCTCTCTCTATCCTGCTCTCTCCTGCATGTCTTTCTATATCTTGCTCTCTCTCCTGCATGTCTCTCTATATCCTGCTCTCACTCCTGCATGTCTCTCTCTATCCTGCTCTCTCCTGCATGTCTCTCTATATTCTGCTCTCTCCTGCATGTCTTTCTATATCCTGCTCTCTCTCCTGCATGTCTCTCTCTATCCTGCTCTCTCTCCTGCATGTCTCTCTATGTCCTGCTCTCTCTCCTGCATGTCTCTCTATATCCTGCTCTCTCCTGCAAGTTTCTCTATATCCTGCTCTCTCCTGCATGTCTCTCTATATCTTGCTCTCTCTCCTGCATGTCTCTCTTTATCCTGCTCTCTCTCCTGCATGTCTTTCTATATCTTGCTCTCTCTCCTGCATGTCTCTCTTTATCCTGCTCTCTCTCCTGCATGTCTCTCGATATCCTGCTCTCTCCTGCATGTCTCTCTATATCCTGCTCTCTCCTGCATGTCTCTCTATATCCTGCGCTCTCTCCTGCATGTCTCTCTATATCCTGCGCTCTCTCCTGCATGTCTCTCTATATCCTGCTTTCTCTCCAGCATGTCTGTCAATATCCTACTCTCTTCTGCATGTCTCTCTATATCCTGCTCTCTATCCTGCATGTTTTTCTATATCCTGCTCTCTCTCCTGCATGTCTCTCTATATCCTGCTCTCTCCTGCATGTCTCTCTATATCCTGCTCTCTCTCCTGCATATCTCTCTATATCCTGCTCTCTCTCCTGTATGTCTCTCTATATCCTGCTCCCTCTCCTGCATGTCTCTCTATATCCTGCTCTCACTCCTGCATGTCTCTCTCTATCCTGCTCTCTCCTGCATGTCTCTCTATATTCTGCTCTCTCCTGCATGTCTCTCTATATCCTGCTCTCTCTCCTGCATCTCTCTCTATATCCTGCTCTCTCTCCTGCATGTCTCTCTCTATCCTGCTCTCTCCTGCATGTCTCTCTATATTCTGCTCTCTCCTGCATGTCTCTCTATATCCTGCTCTCTCTCCTGCATATCTCTCTATATCCTGCTCTCTCTCCTGTATGTCTCTCTATATCCTGCTCCCTCTCCTGCATGTCTCTCTATATCCTGCTCTCTCTCCTGCAAGTCTCTCTATATCCTGCTCTCTCCTGCATGTCTCTCTATATCTTGCTCTCTCTTCTGCATGTCTCTCTTTATCCTGCTCTCTCTCTCCTGCATGTCTCTCTATATCCTGCTCTCTATCCAGCATGTCTGTCTATATCCTGCTCTCTCTCTCCTGCATGTCTCTCTATATCCTGCTCTCTCCTGCATGTCTCTCTATATCCTGCTCTCTATCCTGCATGTCTCTCTATATCTCGCTCTCTCTCCTGCATGTCTCTCTATATCCTGCTCTCTATCCTGCATGTCTCTCTATATCCTGCTCTCTCCTGCATGTCTCTCTATATCCTGCCCTCTCCTGCATGTCTCTCTATATCCTGCTCTCTCTCCTGCATGTCTCTTTATATCCTGCTCTCTCTCCTGCATGTCTCTCTATATCCTGCTCTCCCTCCTGCATGTCTCTCTATATCCTTCTCTCTCCTGCATGTCTCTCTATATCCTGCTCTCTCTCCTGCATGTCTCTCTATATCCTGCTCTCTCCTGCATGTCTCTCTATATCCTGCTCTCTCTCCTGCATGTCTCTCTATATCCTGCTCTCTCCTGCATTTCTCTCTATATCCTGCTCTCTCCTGCATGTCTCTCTATATCCTGCTCTCTCCTGCATGTCTCTCTATATCCTGCTCTCTCTCCTGCATGTCTCTCTATATCCTGCTCTCTCCTGCATGTCTCTCTATATCCTGCTCTCTCTCCTGCATGTCTCTCTATATTCTGCTCTCTCTCCTGCATGTCACTCTATATCCTGCTCTCTCTCCTGCATGTCTCTCTATATCATGCTCTCTCTCCTGCATGTCCCTCTTTATCCTGCTCTCTCTACTGCATGTCTCTCTATATCCTGCTCTCTCTCCTGCATGTCTCTCTATATCCTGCTCTCTCCTGCATGTCTCTCTATATCCTGCTCTCTCTCCTGCATGTCTCTCTATATCCTGCTCTCTCTCCTGCATGTCACTCTATATCCTGCTCTCTCTCCTGCATGTCTCTCTATATCCTGCTCTCTCTCCTGCATGTCTCTCTATATCCTGCTCTCTCTCCTGCATGTCTCTCTATATCCTGCTCTCTCCTGCATGTCTCTCTATATCCTGCTCTCTCTCCTGCATGTCTCTCTATATCCTGCTCTCTCTCCTGCATGTCACTCTATATCCTGCTCTCTCTCCTGCATGTCTCTCTTTATCCTGCTCTCTCTCCTGCATGTCTCTCTATATCCTGCTCTCTCTCCTGCATGTCTCTCCATATCCTGCCCTCTCTCCTGCATGTCTCTCTATATCCTGCTCTCTCTCCTGCATGTCTCTCTATATCCTGTTCGCTCTCTCCTGCATGTCTCTCTATATCCTGCTCTCTCTCCTGCATGTCTCTCTATATCCTGCTCTCTCTCCTGCATGTCTCTCTATATCCTGCTCTCTCTCCCGCATGTCTCTCTATATCCTGCTCTCTCTCCCGCATGTCTCTCTATATCCTGCTCTCTATCCTGCATGTCTCTCTATATCCTCCTCTCTCCTGCATGTCTCTCTACATCCTGCTCTCTCCTGCATGTCTCTCTATATCCTGCTCTCTCCTGCATGTCTCTCTATATCCTGCTCTCTCCTGCTAGTGTCTCTATATCCTGCTCTCTCTCCTGCATGTCTCTCTATATCCTACTCTCTCTCCTGCATGTCTCTCTATATCCTGCTCTCTCCTGCTAGTCTCTCTATATCCTGCTCTCTCCTGCATGTCTCTCTATATCCTGCTCTCTCCTGCATGTCTCTTTATATCCTGCTCTCTCCTGCATGTCTCTCTATATCTTGCTCTCTCCTGCATGTCTCTCTATATCCTGCTCTCTCTCCTGCGTCTCTCTATATCCTGCTCTCTCCTGCATGTCTCTCTATATCCTGCTCTCTCTCCTGCATGTCTCTCTATATCCTGCTCTCTATCCTGCATGTCTCTCTATATCCTGCTCTCTCTCCTGCATGTCTCTCTATATCCTGCTCCTTCTCCTGCATGTCTCTCTATATCCTGCTCTCTCCTGCATGTCTCTCTATATCCTGCTCTCTCTCTCCTGCATGTCTCTCTATATCCTGCTCCTTCTCCTGCATGTCTCTCTATATCCTGCTCTCTCCTGCATGTCTCTCTATATCCTGCTCTCTCCTGCATGTCTCTCTATATCCTGCTCTCTCTCCTGCATGTCTCTCTATATCCTGCTCTCTCTCCTGCATGTCTCTCTATATCTTGCTCTCTCCTGCATGTCTCTCTATATCATGCTCTCTCTCTCCTGCATGTCTCTCTATATCCTGCTCTCTCTTGCATGTCTCTTTATATCCTGCTCTCTCCTGCATGTCTCTCTATATCCTGCATGTCTCTCTATATCCTGCTCTCTATCCTGCATGTCTCTATATCCTGCTCTCTCCTGCATGTCTCTCTATATCCTGCTCTCTCTCCTGCATGTCTCTCTATATCCTGCTCTCTCTCCTGCATGTCTCTCTATATCTTGCTCTCTCCTGCATGTCTCTCTATATCCTGCTCTCTCTCCTGCGTCTCTCTATATCCTGCTCTCTCCTGCATGTCTCTCTATATCCTGCTCTCTCTCTCCTGCATGTCTCTCTATATCCTGCTCTCTCCTGCATGTCTCTCTCTATCCTGCTCTCTCCTGCATGTCTTTCTATATCTTGCTCTCTCTCCTGCATGTCTCTCTATATCCTGCTCTCACTCCTGCATGTCTCTCTCTATCCTGCTCTCTCCTGCATGTCTCTCTATATTCTGCTCTCTCCTGCATGTCTTTCTATATCCTGCTCTCTCTCCTGCATGTCTCTCTCTATCCTGCTCTCTCTCCTGCATGTCTCTCTATGTCCTGCTCTCTCTCCTGCATGTCTCTCTATATCCTGCTCTCTCCTGCAAGTCTCTCTATATCCTGCTCTCTCCTGCATGTCTCTCTATATCTTGCTCTCTCTCCTGCATGTCTCTCTTTATCCTGCTCTCTCTCCTGCATGTCTTTCTATATCTTGCTCTCTCTCCTGCATGTCTCTCTTTATCCTGCTCTCTCTCCTGCATGTCTCTCGATATCCTGCTCTCTCCTGCATGTCTCTCTATATCCTGCTCTCTCTTGCATGTCTCTCTATATCCTGCTCTCTATCCAGCATGTCTCTCTATATCCTGCTCTCTCTCTCCTGCATGTCTCTCTATATCCTGCTCTCTCCTGCATGTCTCTCTATATCCTGCTCTCTATCCTGCATGTCTCTCTATATCCTGCTCCCTCCTGCATGTCTCTCTATATCTCGCTCTCTCTCCTGCATGTCTCTCTATATCCTGCTCTCTCTCCTGCATGTCTCTGTATATCCTGCTCCCTCCTGCATGTCTCTCTATATCCTGCTCTCTCTCCTGCATGTCTCTCTATATCCTGCTCTCTCCTGCATGTCTCTTTATATCCTGCTCTCTCCTGCATGTCTCTCTATATCTTGCTCTCTCTCCTGCATGTCTCTCTATATCCTGCTCTCTCCTGCATGTCTCTCTATATTCTGCTCTCTGCTGCATGTCTCTCTATATCCTGCTCTCTCCTGCATGTCTCTCTATATCCTGCTCTCTCTCTCCTGCATGTCTCTCTATATCCTGCTCTCTATCCTGCATGTCTCTCTATATCCTGCTCCCTCCTGCATGTCTCTCTATATCCTGCTTTCTCTCCTGCATGTCTCTCTATATCCTGCTCTCTCTCCTGCATGTCTCTCTATATCCTGCTCTCTCCTGCATGTCTCTCTATATCCTGCGCTCTCTCCTGCATGTCTCTCTATATCCTGCGCTCTCTCCTGCATGTCTCTCTATATCCTGCTTTCTCTCCAGCATGTCTGTCAATATCCTACTCTCTTCTGCATGTCTCTCTATATCCTGCTCTCTATCCTGCATGTTTTTCTATATCCTGCTCTCTCTCCTGCATGTCTCTCTATATCCTGCTCTCTCCTGCATGTCTCTCTATATCCTGCTCTCTCTCCTGCATATCTCTCTATATCCTGCTCTCTCTCCTGCATGTCTCTCTATATCCTGCTCCCTCTCCTGCATGTCTCTCTATATCCTGCTCTCTACTGCATGTCTCTCTATATCCTGCTCTCTCTCCTGCATTTCTCTCTATATCCTGCTCTCTCTCCTGTATGTCTCTCTATATCCTGCTCCCTCTCCTGCATGTCTCTCTATATCCTGCTCTCACTCCTGCATGTCTCTCTCTATCCTGCTCTCTCCTGCATGTCTCTCTATATTCTGCTCTCTCCTGCATGTCTCTCTATATCCTGCTCTCTCTCCTGCATGTCTCTCTATATCCTGCTCTCTCTCCTGCATGTCTCTCTCTATCCTGCTCTCTCCTGCATGTCTCTCTATATTCTGCTCTCTCCTGCATGTCTCTCTATATCCTGCTCTCTCCTGCAAGTCTCTCTATATCCTGCTCTCTCCTGCATGTCTCTCTATATCTTGCTCTCTCTCCTGCATGTCTCTCTTTATCCTGCTGTCTCTCTCCTGCATGTCTCTCTATATCCTGCTCTCTATCCAGCATGTCTCTCTATATCCTGCTCTCTCTCTCCTGCATGTCTCTCTATATCCTGCTCTCTCCTGCATGTCTCTCTATATCCTGCTCTCTATCCTGCATGTCTCTCTATATCTCGCTCTCTCTCCTGCATGTCTCTCTATATCCTGCTCTCTATCCTGCATGTCTCTCTATATCCTGCTCTCTCCTGCATGTCTCTCTATATCCTGCCCTCTCCTGCATGTCTCTATATATCCTGCTCTCTCTCCTGCATGTCTCTTTATATCCTGCTCTCTCTCCTGCATGTCTCTCTATATCCTGCTCTCCCTCCTGCATGTCTCTCTATATCCTGCTCTCTCCTGCATGTCTCTCTATATCCTGCTCTCTCTCCTGCATGTCTCTCTATATCCTGCTCTCTCCTGCATGTCTCTCTATATCCTGCTCTCTCTCCTGCATGTCTCTCTATATCCTGCTCTCTCCTGCATTTCTCTCTATATTCTGCTCTCTCCTGCATGTCTCTCTATATCCTGCTCTCTCCTGCATGTCTCTCTATATCCTGCTCTCTCTCCTGCATGTCTCTCTATATCCTGCTCTCTCCTGCATGTCTCTCTATATCCTACTCTCTCTCCTGCATGTCTCTCTATATCCTGCTCTCTCTCCTGCATGTCACTCTATATCCTGCTCTCTCTCCTGCATGTCTCTCTATATCATGCTCTCTCTCCTGCATGTCCCTCTTTATCCTGCTCTCTCTACTGCATGTCTCTCTATATCCTGCTCTCTCTCCTGCATGTCTCTCTATATCCTGCTCTCTCCTGCATGTCTCTCTATATCCTGCTCTCTCTCCTGCATGTCTCTCTATATCCTGCTCTCTCTCCTGCATGTCACTCTATATCCTGCTCTCTCTCCTGCATGTCTCTCTATATCATGCTCTCTCTCCTGCATGTCTCTCTATATCCTGCTCTCTCCTGCATGTCTCTCTATATCCTGCTCTCTCTCCTGCATGTCTCTCTATATCCTGCTCTCTCTCCTGCATGTCACTCTATATCCTGCTCTCTCTCCTGCATGTCTCTCTATATCATGCTCTCTCTCCTGCATGTCTCTCTATATCCTGCTCCTTCTCCTGCATGTCTCTCTATATCCTGCTCTCTCCTGCATGTCTCTCTATATCCTGCTCTCTCTCCTGCATGTCTCTCTATATCCTGCTCTCTCTCCTGCATGTCTCTCTATATCCTGCCCTCTCTCCTGCATGTCTCTCTATATCCTGCTCTCTCTCCTGCATGTCTCTCTATATCCTGTTCGCTCTCTCCTGCATGTCTCTCTATATCCTGCTCTCTCTCCTGCATGTCTCTCTATATCCTGCTCTCTCTCCTGCATGTCTCTCTATATCCTGCTCTCTCTCCCGCATGTCTCTCTATATCCTGCTCTCTCTCCCGCATGTCTCTCTATATCCTGCTCTCTATCCTGCATATCTCTCTATATCCTCCTCTCTCCTGCATGTCTCTCTACATCCTGCTCTCTCCTGCATGTCTCTCTATATCCTGCTCTCTCCTGCATGTCTCTCTATATCCTGCTCTCTCCTGCTAGTGTCTCTATATCCTGCTCTCTCCTGCTAGTCTCTCTATATCCTGCTCTCTCCTGCATGTCTCTCTATATCCTGCTCTCTCCTGCATGTCTCTTTATATCCTGCTCTCTCCTGCATGTCTCTCTATATCTTGCTCTCTCCTGCATGTCTCTCTATATCCTGCTCTCTCTCCTGCGTCTCTCTATATCCTGCTCTCTCCTGCATGTTTCTCTATATCCTGCTCTCTCTCCTGCATGTCTCTCTATATCCTGCTCTCTATCCTGCATGTCTCTCTATATCCTGCTCTCTCTCCTGCATGTCTCTCTATATCCTGCTCCTTCTCCTGCATGTCTCTCTATATCCTGCTCTCTCCTGCATGTCTCTCTATATCCTGCTCTCTCTCCTGCATGTCTCTCTATATCCTGCTCCTTCTCCTGCATGTCTCTCTATATCCTGCTCTCTCCTGCATGTCTCTCTATATCCTGCTCTCTCCTGCATGTCTCTCTATATCCTGCTCTCTCTCCTGCATGTCTCTCTATATCCTGCTCTCTCTCCTGCATGTCTCTCTATATCTTGCTCTCTTCTGCATGTCTCTCTATATCCTGCTCTCTCTCTCCTGCATGTCTCTGTATATCCTGCTCTCTCCTGCTTGTCTCTCTATATCCTGCTCTCTATCCTGCATGTCTCTATATCCTGCTCTCTCCTGCATGTCTCTCTATATCCTGCTCTCTCTCATGCATGTCTCTCTATATCCTGCTCTCTCTCCTGCATGTCTCTCTATATCTTGCTCTCTCCTGCATGTCTCTCTATATCCTGCTCTCTCTCTCCTGCATGTCTCTCTATATCCTGCTCTCTCCTGCATGTCTCTCTCTATGCTGCTCTCTCCTGCATGTCTCTCTATATTCTGCTCTCTCCTGCATGTCTTTCTATATCCTGCTCTCTCTCCTGCATGTCTCTCTCTATCCTGCTCTCTCTCCTGCATGTCTCTCTATATCCTGCTCTCTCTCCTGCATGTCTCTCTATATCCTGCTCTCTCCTACAAGTCTCTCTATATCCTGCTCTCTCCTGCATGTCTCTCTATATCTTGCTCTCTCTCCTGCATGTCTCTCTTTATCCTGCTCTCTCTCCTGCATGTCTTTCTATATCTTGCTCTCTCTCCTGCATGTCTCTCTTTATCCTGCTCTCTCTCCTGCCTGTCTCTCGATATCCTGCTCTCTCCTGCATGTCTCTCTATATCCTGCTCTCTCTTGCATGTCTCTCTATATCCTGCTCTCTATCCAGCATGTCTCTCTATATCCTGCTCTCTCTCTCCTGCATGTCTCTCTATATCCTGCTCTCTCCTGCATGTCTCTCTATATCCTGCTCTCTATCCTGCATGTCTCTCTATATCCTGCTCCCTCCTGCATGTCTCTCTATATCTCGCTCTCTCTCCTGCATGTCTCTCTATATCCTGCTCTCTCTCCTGCATGTCTCTGTATATCCTGCTCCCTCCTGCATGTCTCTCTATATCCTGCTCTCTCTCCTGCATGTCTCTCTATATCCTGCTCTCTCCTGCATGTCTCTTTATATCCTGCTCTCTCCTGCATGTCTCTCTATATCTTGCTCTCTCTCCTGCATGTCTCTCTATATCCTGCTCTCTCCTGCATGTCTCTCTATATTCTGCTCTCTGCTGCATGTCTCTCTATATCCTGCTCTCTCCTGCATGTCTCTCTATATCCTGCTCTCTCTCTCCTGCATGTCTCTCTATATCCTGCTCTCTATCCTGCATGTCTCTCTATATCCTGCTCCCTCCTGCATGTCTCTCTATATCCTGCTTTCTCTCCTGCATGTCTCTCTATATCCTGCTCTCTCTCCAGCATGTCTCTCTATATCCTGCTCTCTCCTGCATATCTCTCTATATCCTGCGCTCTCTCCTGCATGTCTCTCTATATCCTGCGCTCTCTCCTGCATGTCTCTCTATATCCTGCTTTCTCTCCAGCATGTCTGTCAATATCCTGCTCTCTTCTGCATGTCTCTCTATATCCTGCTCTCTATCCTGCATGTTTTTCTATATCCTGCTCTCTCTCCTGCATGTCTCTCTATATCCTGCTCTCTCCTGCATGTCTCTCTATATCCTGCTCTCTCTTTTGCATATCTCTCTATATCCTGCTCTCTCTCCTGCATGTCTATCTATATCCTGCTCCCTCTCCTGCATGTCTCTCTATATCCTGCTCTCTCCTGCATGTCTCTCTATATCCTGCTCTCTCTCCTGCATCTCTCTATATCCTGCTCTCTCTCCTGCATGTCTCTCTATATCCTGCTCCCTCTCCTGCATGTCTCTCTATATCCTGCTCTCACTCCTGCATGTCTCTCTCTATCCTGCTCTCTCCTGCATGTTTCTCTATATTCTGCTCTCTCCTGCATGTCTCTCTATATCCTGCTCTCTCTCCTGCATGTCTCTCTATATCCTGCTCTCTCTCCTGCATGTCTCTCTCTATCCTGCTCTCTCCTGCATGTCTCTCTATATTCTGCTCTCTCCTGCATGTCTCTCTATATCCTGCTCTCTCCTGCAAGTCTCTCTATATCCTGCTCTCTCCTGCATGTCTCTTTATATCTTGCTCTCTCTCCTGCATGTCTCTCTTTATCCTGCTCTCTCTCTCCTGCATGTCTCTCTATATCCTGCTCTCTATCCAGCATGTCTCTCTATATCCTGCTCTCTCTCTCCTGCATGTCTCTCTATATCCTGCTCTCTCCTGCATGTCTCTCTATATCCTGCTCTCTATCCTGCATGTCTCTCTATATCTCGCTCTCTCTCCTGCATGTCTCTCTATATCCTGCTCTCTATCCTGCATGTCTCTCTATATCCTGCTCTCTCCTGCATGTCTCTCTATATCCTGCCCTCTCCTGCATGTCTCTCTATATCCTGCTCTCTCTCCTGCATGTCTCTCTATATCCTGCTCTCTCCTGCATGTCTCTCTATATCCTGCGCTCTCTCCTGCATGTCTCTCTATATCCTGCTTTCTCTCCAGCATGTCTGTCAATATCCTACTCTCTTCTGCATGTCTCTCTATATCCTGCTCTCTATCCTGCATGTTTTTCTATATCCTGCTCTCTCTCCTGCATGTCTCTCTATATCCTGCTCTCTCCTGCATGTCTCTCTATATCCTGCTCTCTCTCCTGCATATCTCTCTATATCCTGCTCTCTCTCCTGCATGTCTCTCTATATCCTGCTCCCTCTCCTGCATGTCTCTCTATATCCTGCTCTCTACTGCATGTCTCTCTATATCCTGCTCTCTCTCCTGCATATCTCTCTATATCCTGCTCTCTCTCCTGTATGTCTCTCTATATCCTGCTCCCTCTCCTGCATGTCTCTCTATATCCTGCTCTCACTCCTGCATGTCTCTCTCTATCCTGCTTTCTCCTGCATGTCTCTCTATATTCTGCTCTCTCCTGCATGTCTCTCTATATCCTGCTCTCTCTCCTGCATGTCTCTCTATATCCTGCTCTCTCTCCTGCATGTCTCTCTCTATCCTGCTCTCTCCTGCATGTCTCTCTATATTCTGCTCTCTCCTGCATGTCTCTCTATATCCTGCTCTCTCCTGCAAGTCTGTCTATATCCTGCTCTCTCCTGCATGTCTCTCTATATCTTGCTCTCTCTCCTGCATGTCTCTCTTTATCCTGCTCTCTCTCTCTCCTGCATGTCTCTCTATATCCTGCTCTCTATCCAGCATGTCTCTCTATATCCTGCTCTCTCTCTCCTGCATGTCTCTCTATGTCCTGCTCTCTCCTGCATGTCTCTCTATATCCTGCTCTCTATCCTGCATGTCTCTCTATATCTCGCTCTCTCTCCTGCATGTCTCTCTATATCCCGCTCTCTATCCTGCATGTCTCTCTATATCCTGCTCTCTCCTGCATGTCTCTCTATATCCTGCCCTCTCCTGCATGTCTCTCTATATCCTGCTCTCTCTCCTGCATGTCTCTTTATATCCTGCTCTCTCTCCTGCATGTCTCTCTATATCCTGCTCTCCCTCCTGCATGTCTCTCTATATCCTGCTCTCTCCTGCATGTCTCTCTATATCCTGCTCTCTCTCCTGCATGTCTCTCTATATCCTGCTCTCTCCTGCATGTCTCTCTATATCCTGCTCTCTCTCCTGCATGTCTCTCTATATCCTGCTCTCTCCTGCATTTCTCTCTATATTCTGCTCTCTCCTGCATGTCTCTCTATATCCTGCTCTCTCCTGCATGTCTCTCTATATCCTGCTCTCTCTCCTGCATGTCTCTCTATATCCTGCTCTCTCCTGCATGTCTCTCTATATCCTGCTCTCTCTCCTGCATGTCTCTCTATATCCTGCTCTCTCTCCTGCATGTCACTCTATATCCTGCTCTCTCTCCTGCATGTCTCTCTATATCATGCTCTCTCTCCTGCATGTCCCTCTCTATCCTGCTCTCTCTACTGCATGTCTCTCTATATCCTGCTCTCTCTCCTGCATGTCTCTCTATATCCTGCTCTCTCCTGCATGTCTCTCTATATCCTGCTCTCTCTCCTGCATGTCTCTCTATATCCTGCTCTCTCTCCTGCATGTCACTCTATATCCTGCTCTCTCTCCTGCATGTCTCTCTATATCATGCTCTCTCTCCTGCATGTCTCTCTATATCCTGCTCTCTCCTGCATGTCTCTCTATATCCTGCTCTCTCTCCTGCATGTCTCTCTATATCCTGCTCTCTCTCCTGCATGTAACTCTATATCCTGCTCTCTCTCCTGCATGTCTCTCTATATCATGCTCTCTCTCCTGCATGTCTCTCTTTATCCTGCTCTCTCTCCTGCATGTCTCTCTATATCCTGCTCTCTCTCCTGCATGTCTCTCTATATCCTGCCCTCTCTCCTGCATGTCTCTCTATATCCTGCTCTCTCTCCTGCATGTCTCTCTATATCCTGTTCGCTCTCTCGTGCATGTCTCTCTATATCCTGCTCTCTCTCCTGCATGTCTCTCTATATCCTGCTCTCTCTCCTGCATGTCTCTCTATATCCTGCTCTCTCTCCCGCATGTCTCTCTATATCCTGCTCTCTCTCCCGCATGTCTCTCTATATCCTGCTCTCTATCCTGCATGTCTCTATATCCTGCTCTCTCCTGCATGTCTCTCTATATCCTGCTCTCTCTCCTGCATGTCTCTCTATATCCTGCTCTCTCTCCTGCATGTCTCTCTATATCTTGCTCTCTCCTGCATGTCTCTCTATATCCTGCTCTCTCTCTCCTGCATGTCTCTCTATATCCTGCTCTCTCCTGCATGTCTCTCTCTATCCTGCTCTCTCTCCTGCATGTCTCTCTATATCCTGCTCTCTCTCCTGCATGTCTCTCTATATCTTGCTCTCTCCTGCATGTCTCTCTATATCCTGCTCTCTCTCTCCTGCATGTCTCTCTATATCCTGCTCTCTCCTGCATGTCTCTCTCTATCCTGCTCTCTCCTGCATGTCTTTCTATATCTTGCTCTCTCTCCTGCATGTCTCTCTATATCCTGCTCTCACTCCTGCATGTCTCTCTCTATGCTGCTCTCTCCTGCATGTCTCTCTATATTCTGCTCTCTCCTGCATGTCTTTCTATATCCTGCTCTCTCTCCTGCATGTCTCTCTCTATCCTGCTCTCTCTCCTGCATGTCTCTCTATATCCTGCTCTCTCTCCTGCATGTCTCTCTATATCCTGCTCTCTCCTACAAGTCTCTCTATATCCTGCTCTCTCTCCTGCATGTCACTCTATATCCTGCTCTCTCTCCTGCATGTCTCTCTATATCATGCTCTCTCTCCTGCATGTCCCTCTCTATCCTGCTCTCTCTACTGCATGTCTCTCTATATCCTGCTCTCTCTCCTGCATGTCTCTCTATATCCTGCTCTCTCCTGCATGTCTCTCTATATCCTGCTCTCTCTCCTGCATGTCTCTCTATATCCTGCTCTCTCTCCTGCATGTCACTCTATATCCTGCTCTCTCTCCTGCATGTCTCTCTATATCATGCTCTCTCTCCTGCATGTCTCTCTATATCCTGCTCTCTCCTGCATGTCTCTCTATATCCTGCTCTCTCTCCTGCATGTCTCTCTATATCCTGCTCTCTCTCCTGCATGTCACTCTATATCCTGCTCTCTCTCCTGCATGTCTCTCTATATCATGCTCTCTCTCCTGCATGTCTCTCTTTATCCTGCTCTCTCTCCTGCATGTCTCTCTATATCCTGCTCTCTCTCCCGCATGTCTCTCTATATCCTGCTCTCTATCCTGCATGTCTCTATATCCTGCTCTCTCCTGCATGTCTCTCTATATCCTGCTCTCTCTCCTGCATGTCTCTCTATATCCTGCTCTCTCTCCTGCATGTCTCTCTATATCTTGCTCTCTCCTGCATGTCTCTCTATATCCTGCTCTCTCTCTCCTGCATGTCTCTCTATATCCTGCTCTCTCCTGCATGTCTCTCTCTATCCTGCTCTCTCTCCTGCATGTCTCTCTATATCCTGCTCTCTCTCCTGCATGTCTCTCTATATCTTGCTCTCTCCTGCATGTCTCTCTATATCCTGCTCTCTCTCTCCTGCATGTCTCTCTATATCCTGCTCTCTCCTGCATGTCTCTCTCTATCCTGCTCTCTCCTGCATGTCTTTCTATATCTTGCTCTCTCTCCTGCATGTCTCTCTATATCCTGCTCTCACTCCTGCATGTCTCTCTCTATGCTGCTCTCTCCTGCATGTCTCTCTATATTCTGCTCTCTCCTGCATGTCTTTCTATATCCTGCTCTCTCTCCTGCATGTCTCTCTCTATCCTGCTCTCTCTCCTGCATGTCTCTCTATATCCTGCTCTCTCTCCTGCATGTCTCTCTATATCCTGCTCTCTCCTACAAGTCTCTCTATATCCTGCTCTCTCCTGCATGTCTCTCTATATCCTGCTCTCTCTCCTGCATGTCTCTCTATATCCTGCTCTCTCTCCCGCATGTCTCTCTATATCCTGCTCTCTCTCCCGCATGTCTCTCTATATCCTGCTCTCTATCCTGCATGTCTCTATATCCTGCTCTCTCCTGCATGTCTCTCTATATCCTGCTCTCTCTCCTGCATGTCTCTCTATATCCTGCTCTCTCTCCTGCATGTCTCTCTATATCTTGCTCTCTCCTGCATGTCTCTCTATATCCTGCTCTCTCTCTCCTGCATGTCTCTCTATATCCTGCTCTCTCCTGCATGTCTCTCTCTATCCTGCTCTCTCTCCTGCATGTCTCTCTATATCCTGCTCTCTCTCCTGCATGTCTCTCTATATCTTGCTCTCTCCTGCATGTCTCTCTATATCCTGCTCTCTCTCTCCTGCATGTCTCTCTATATCCTGCTCTCTCCTGCATGTCTCTCTCTATCCTGCTCTCTCCTGCATGTCTTTCTATATCTTGCTCTCTCTCCTGCATGTCTCTCTATATCCTGCTCTCACTCCTGCATGTCTCTCTCTATGCTGCTCTCTCCTGCATGTCTCTCTATATTCTGCTCTCTCCTGCATGTCTTTCTATATCCTGCTCTCTCTCCTGCATGTCTCTCTCTATCCTGCTCTCTCTCCTGCATGTCTCTCTATATCCTGCTCTCTCTCCTGCATGTCTCTCTATATCCTGCTCTCTCCTACAAGTCTCTCTATATCCTGCTCTCTCCTGCATGTCTCTCTATATCTTGCTCTCTCTCCTGCATGTCTCTCTTTATCCTGCTCTCTCTCCTGCATGTCTTTCTATATCTTGCTCTCTCTCCTGCATGTCTCTCTTTATCCTGCTCTCTCTCCTGCATGTCTCTCGATATCCTGCTCTCTCCTGCATGTCTCTCTATATCCTGCTCTCTCTTGCATGTCTCTCTATATCCTGCTCTCTATCCAGCATGTCTCTCTATATCCTGCTCTCTCTCTCCTGCATGTCTCTCTATATCCTGCTCTCTCCTGCATGTCTCTCTAGATCCTGCTCTCTATCCTGCATGTCTCTCTATATCCTGCTCCCTCCTGCATGTCTCTCTATATCTCGCTCTCTCTCCTGCATGTCTCTCTATATCCTGCTCTCTCTCCTGCATGTCTCTGTATATCCTGCTCCCTCCTGCATGTCTCTCTATATCCTGCTCTCTCTCCTGCATGTCTCTCTATATCCTGCTCTCTCCTGCATGTCTCTTTATATCCTGCTCTCTCCTGCATGTCTCTGTATATCCTGCTCCCTCCTGCATGTCTCTCTATATCCTGCTCTCTCTCCTGCATGTCTCTCTATATCCTGCTCTCTCCTGCATGTCTCTTTATATCCTGCTCTCTCCTGCATGTCACTCTATATCCTGCTCTCTCTCCTGCATGTCTCTCTATATCCTGCTCTCTCTCCTGCATGTCACTCTATATCCTGCTCTCTCTCCTGCATGTCTCTCTATATCCTGCTCTCTCCTGCATGTCTCTCTATATCCTGCTCTCTCTCCTGCATGTCTCTCTATATCCTGCTCTCTCCTGCATGTCTCTCTATATCCTGCTCTCTCTCCTGCATGTCTCTCTATATCTTGCTCTCTCTCCTGCATGTCACTCTATATCCTGCTCTCTCTCCTGCATGTCTCTCTATATCATGCTCTCTCTCCTGCATGTCCCTCTCTATCCTGCTCTCTCTACTGCATGTCTCTCTATATCCTGCTCTCTCTCCTGCATGTCTCTCTATATCCTGCTCTCTCCTGCATGTCTCTCTATATCCTGCTCTCTCTCCTGCATGTCTCTCTATATCCTGCTCTCTCTCCTGCATGTCACTCTATATCCTGCTCTCTCTCCTGCATGTCTCTCTATATCATGCTCTCTCTCCTGCATGTCTCTCTATATCCTGCTCTCTCCTGCATGTCTCTCTATATCCTGCTCTCTCTCCTGCATGTCTCTCTATATCCTGCTCTCTCTCCTGCATGTCACTCTATGTCCTGCTCTCTCTCCTGCATGTCTCTCTATATCATGCTCTCTCTCCTGCATGTCTCTCTTTATCCTGCTCTCTCTCCTGCATGTCTCTCTATATCCTGCTCTCTCTCCTGCATGTCTCTCTATATCCTGCCCTCTCTCCTGCATGTCTCTCTATATCCTGCTCTCTCTCCTGCATGTCTCTCTATATCCTGTTCGCTCTCTCCTGCATGTCTCTCTATATCCTGCTCTCTCTCCTGCATGTCTCTCTATATCCTGCTCTCTCTCCTGCATGTCTCTCTATATCCTGCTCTCTCTCCCGCATGTCTCTCTATATCCTGCTCTCTCTCCCGCATGTCTCTCTATATCCTGCTCTCTATCCTGCATGTCTCTATATCCTGCTCTCTCCTGCATGTCTCTCTATATCCTGCTCTCTCTCCTGCATGTCTCTCTATATCCTGCTCTCTCTCCTGCATGTCTCTCTATATCTTGCTCTCTCCTGCATGTCTCTCTATATCCTGCTCTCTCTCTCCTGCATGTCTCTCTATATCCTGCTCTCTCCTGCATGTCTCTCTCTATCCTGCTCTCTCCTGCATGTCTTTCTATATCTTGCTCTCTCTCCTGCATGTCTCTCTATATCCTGCTCTCACTCCTGCATGTCTCTCTCTATGCTGCTCTCTCCTGCATGTCTCTCTATATTCTGCTCTCTCCTGCATGTCTTTCTATATCCTGCTCTCTCTCCTGCATGTCTCTCTCTATCCTGCTCTCTCTCCTGCATGTCTCTCTATATCCTGCTCTCTCTCCTGCATGTCTCTCTCTATCCTGCTCTCTCCTACAAGTCTCTCTATATCCTGCTCTCTCCTGCATGTCTCTCTATATCTTGCTCTCTCTCCTGCATGTCTCTCTTTATCCTGCTCTCTCTCCTGCATGTCTTTCTATATCTTGCTCTCTCTCCTGCATGTCTCTCTTTATCCTGCTCTCTCTCCTGCATGTCTCTCGATATCCTGCTCTCTCCTGCATGTCTCTCTATATCCTGCTCTCTCTTGCATGTCTCTCTATATCCTGCTCTCTATCCAGCATGTCTCTCTATATCCTGCTCTCTCTCTCCTGCATGTCTCTCTATATCCTGCTCTCTCCTGCATGTCTCTCTAGATCCTGCTCTCTATCCTGCATGTCTCTCTATATCCTGCTCCCTCCTGCATGTCTCTCTATATCTCGCTCTCTCTCCTGCATGTCTCTCTATATCCTGCTCTCTCTCCTGCATGTCTCTGTATATCCTGCTCCCTCCTGCATGTCTCTCTATATCCTGCTCTCTCTCCTGCATGTCTCTCTATATCCTGCTCTCTCCTGCATGTCTCTTTATATCCTGCTCTCTCCTGCATGTCTCTCTATATCTTGCTCTCTCTCCTGCATGTCTCTCTATATCCTGCTCTCTCCTGCATGTCTCTCTATATTCTGCTCTCTGCTGCATGTCTCTCTATATCCTGCTCTCTCCTGCATGTCTCTCTATATCCTGCTCTCTCTCTCCTGCATGTCTCTCTATATCCTGCTCTCTATCCTGCATGTCTCTCTATATCCTGCTCCCTCCTGCATGTCTCTCTATATCCTGCTTTCTCTCCTGCATGTCTCTCTATATCCTGCTCTCTCTCCTGCATGTCTCTCTATATCCTGCTCTCTCCTGCATGTCTCTCTATATCCTGCGCTCTCTCCTGCATGTCTCTCTATATCCTGCGCTCTCTCCTGCATGTCTCTCTATATCCTGCTCTCTCTCCAGCATGTCTGTCAATATCCTGCTCTCTTCTGCATGTCTCTCTATATCCTGCTCTCTATCCTGCATGTTTTTCTATATCCTGCTCTCTCTCCTGCATGTCTCTCTATATCCTGCTCTCTCCTGCATGTCTCTCTATATCCTGCTCTCTCTCCTGCATACCTCTCTATATCCTGCTCTCTCTCCCGCATGTCTCTCTATATCCTGCTCCCTCTCTTGCATGTCTCTCTATATCCTGCTCTCTCCTGCATGTCTCTCTATATTCTGCTCTCTCTCCTGCATATCTCTCTATATCCTGCTCTCTCTCCTGCATGTCTCTCTATATCCTGCTCCCTCTCCTGCATGTCTCTCTATATCCTGCTCTCACTCCTGCATGTCTCTCTCTATCCTGCTCTCTCCTGCATGTCTCTCTATATTCTGCTCTCTCCTGCATGTCTCTCTATATCCTGCTCTCTCCTGCATGTCTCTCTATATCCTGCTCTCTATCCTGCATGTCTCTCTATATCCTGCTCCCTCCTGCATGTCTCTCTATATCCTGCTCTCTCTCCTGCATGTCTCTCTATATCCTGCTCTCTCTCCTGCATGTCTCTCTATATCCTGCTCTCTCCTGCATGTCTCTCTATATCCTGCGCTCTCTCCTGCATGTCTCTCTATATCCTGCTCTCTCCTGCATGTCTCTCTATATCCTGCGCTCTCTCCTGCATGTCTCTCTATATCCTGCTCTCTTCTGCATGTCTCTCTATATCCTGCTCTCTCTCATGCATGTCTCTCTATATCCTGCTCTCTCCTGCATGTCTCTCTATATCCTGCTCTCTCTCATGCATGTCTCTCTATATCCTGCTCTCTCCTGCATGTCTCTCTATATCCTGCTCTCTCTCCTGCATGTCTCTCTATATCCTGCTCTCTCTCATGCATGTCTCTCTATATCCTGCTCTCTCCTGCATGTCTCTCTATATCCTGCTCTCTCTCCTGCATGTCTCTCTATATCCTGCTCTCTCTCCTGCATGTCTTCTATATCCTGCTCTCTATCCTGCATGTCTCTCTATATCCTGCTCTCTCTCCTGCATGTCTCTCTATATCCTGCTCTTTCCTGCATGTCTCTCTATATCCTGCTCTCTCCTGCATGTCTTTCTATATCCTGCTCTCTATCCTGCATGTTTTTCTATATCCTGCTCTCTCTCCTGCATGTCTTTCTATATCCTGCTCTCTCCTGCATGTCTCTCTATATCCTGCTCTCTCTCCTGCATGTCTCTCTATATCCTGCTCCCTCTACTGCATGTCTCTCTATATCCTGCTCTCTCTCCTGCATGTCTCTCTCTATCCTGCTCTCACTCCTGCATGTCTTTCTCTATCCTGCTCTCTCCTGCATGTCTCTCTATATTCTGCTCTCTCCTGCATGTCTCTCTATATCCTGCTCTCTCTCCTGCATGTCTCTCTATATCCTGCTCTCTCTCCTGCATGTCTCTCTATATCCTGCTCTCACTCCTGCATGTCTCTCTCTATCCTGCTCTCTCCTGCATGTCTCTCTATATCCTGCTCTCTCTCCTGCATGTCTTTCTATATCCTGCTCTCTATCCTGCATGTCTCTCTCTATCCTGCTCTCTCTCCTGCATGTCTCTCTATATCCTGCTCTCTCTCCTGCATGTCTCTCTATATCCTGCTCTCTCCTGCAAGTCTCTCTATATCCTGCTCTCTCCTGCATGTCTCTCTATATCTTGCTCTCTCTCCTGCATGTCTCTCTTTATGCTGCTCTCTCTCCTGCATGTCTTTCTATATATTGCTCTCTCTCCTGCATGTCTCTCTTCATCCTGCTCTCTCTCCTGCATGTCTCTCGATATCCTGCTCTCTCCTGCATGTCTCTCTATATCCTGCTCTCTCCTGCATGTCTCTCTATATCCTGCTCTCTCTCTCCTGCATGTCTCTCTATATCCTGCTCTCTATCCAGCATGTCTCTCTATATCCTGCTCTCTCTCTCCTGCATGTCTCTCTATATCCTGCTCTCTCCTGCATGTCTCTCTATATCCTGCTCTCTATCCTGCATGTCTCTCTATATCCTGCTCCCTCCTGCATGTCTCTCTATATATCGCTCTCTCTCCTGCATGTCTCTCTATATCCTGCTCTCTCTCCTGCATGTGTCTGTATATCCTGCACCCTCCTGCATGTCTCTCTATATCCTGCTCTCTCTCCTGCATGTCTCTCTATATCCTGCTCTCTCCTGCATGTCTCTCTATATTCTGCTCTCTGCTGCATGTCTCTCTATATCCTGCTCTCTCCTGCATGTCTCTCTATATCCTGCTCCCTCCTGCATGTCTCTCTATATCCTGCTTTCTCTCCTGCATGTCTCTCTATATCCTGCTCTCTCTCCTGCATGTCTCTCTATATCCTGCTCTCTCCTGCATGTCTCTCTATATCCTGCGCTCTCTCCTGCATGTCTCTCTATATCCTGCGCTCTCTCCTGCATGTCTCTCTATATCCTGCTCTCTCTCCAGCATGTCTGTCAATATCCTGCTCTCTTCTGCATGTCTCTCTATATCCTGCTCTCTATCCTGCATGTTTTTCTATATCCTGCTCTCTCTCCTGCATGTCTCTCTATATCCTGCTCTCTCCTGCATGTCTCTCTATATCCTGCTCTCTCTCCTGCATACCTCTCTATATCCTGCTCTCTCTCCCGCATGTCTCTCTATATCCTGCTCCCTCTCTTGCATGTCTCTCTATATCCTGCTGTCTCCTGCATGTCTCTCTATATTCTGCTCTCTCTCCTGCATATCTCTCTATATCCTGCTCTCTCTCCTGCATGTCTCTCTATATCCTGCTCCCTCTCCTGCATGTCTCTCTATATCCTGCTCTCACTCCTGCATGTCTCTCTCTATCCTGCTCTCTCCTGCATGTCTCTCTATATTCTGCTCTCTCCTGCATGTCTCTCTATATCCTGCTCTCTCCTGCATGTCTCTCTATATCCTGCTCTCTATCCTGCATGTCTCTCTATATCCTGCTCCCTCCTGCATGTCTCTCTATATCCTGCTCTCTCTCCTGCATGTCTCTCTATATCCTGCTCTCTCTCCTGCATGTCTCTCTATATCCTGCTCTCTCCTGCATGTCTCTCTATATCCTGCGCTCTCTCCTGCATGTCTCTCTATATCCTGCTCTCTCCTGCATGTCTCTCTATATCCTGCGCTCTCTCCTGCATGTCTCTCTATATCCTGCTCTCTTCTGCATGTCTCTCTATATCCTGCTCTCTCTCATGCATGTCTCTCTATATCCTGCTCTCTCCTGCATGTCTCTCTATATCCTGCTCTCTCTCATGCATGTCTCTCTATATCCTGCTCTCTCCTGCATGTCTCTCTATATCCTGCTCTCTCTCCTGCATGTCTCTCTATATCCTGCTCTCTCTCATGCATGTCTCTCTATATCCTGCTCTCTCCTGCATGTCTCTCTATATCCTGCTCTCTCTCCTGCATGTCTCTCTATATCCTGCTCTCTCTCCTGCATGTCTTCTATATCCTGCTCTCTATCCTGCATGTCTCTCTATATCCTGCTCTCTCTCCTGCATGTCTCTCTATATCCTGCTCTTTCCTGCATGTCTCTCTATATCCTGCTCTCTCCTGCATGTCTTTCTATATCCTGCTCTCTATCCTGCATGTTTTTCTATATCCTGCTCTCTCTCCTGCATGTCTTTCTATATCCTGCTCTCTCCTGCATGTCTCTCTATATCCTGCTCTCTCTCCTGCATGTCTCTCTATATCCTGCTCCCTCTACTGCATGTCTCTCTATATCCTGCTCTCTCTCCTGCATGTCTCTCTCTATCCTGCTCTCACTCCTGCATGTCTTTCTCTATCCTGCTCTCTCCTGCATGTCTCTCTATATTCTGCTCTCTCCTGCATGTCTCTCTATATCCTGCTCTCTCTCCTGCATGTCTCTCTATATCCTGCTCTCTCTCCTGCATGTCTCTCTATATCCTGCTCTCACTCCTGCATGTCTCTCTCTATCCTGCTCTCTCCTGCATGTCTCTCTATATCCTGCTCTCTCTCCTGCATGTCTTTCTATATCCTGCTCTCTATCCTGCATGTCTCTCTCTATCCTGCTCTCTCTCCTGCATGTCTCTCTATATCCTGCTCTCTCTCCTGCATGTCTCTCTATATCCTGCTCTCTCCTGCAAGTCTCTCTATATCCTGCTCTCTCCTGCATGTCTCTCTATATCTTGCTCTCTCTCCTGCATGTCTCTCTTTATGCTGCTCTCTCTCCTGCATGTCTTTCTATATATTGCTCTCTCTCCTGCATGTCTCTCTTCATCCTGCTCTCTCTCCTGCATGTCTCTCGATATCCTGCTCTCTCCTGCATGTCTCTCTATATCCTGCTCTCTCCTGCATGTCTCTCTATATCCTGCTCTCTCTCTCCTGCATGTCTCTCTATATCCTGCTCTCTATCCAGCATGTCTCTCTATATCCTGCTCTCTCTCTCCTGCATGTCTCTCTATATCCTGCTCTCTCCTGCATGTCTCTCTATATCCTGCTCTCTATCCTGCATGTCTCTCTATATCCTGCTCCCTCCTGCATGTCTCTCTATATATCGCTCTCTCTCCTGCATGTCTCTCTATATCCTGCTCTCTCTCCTGCATGTGTCTGTATATCCTGCACCCTCCTGCATGTCTCTCTATATCCTGCTCTCTCTCCTGCATGTCTCTCTATATCCTGCTCTCTCCTGCATGTCTCTTTATATCCTGCTCTCTCCTGCATGTCTCTCTATATCTTGCTCTCTCTCCTGCATGTCTCTCTATATCCTGCTCTCTCCTGCATGTCTCTCTATATTCTGCTCTCTGCTGCATGTCTCTCTATATCCTGCTCTCTCCTGCATGTCTCTCTATATCCTGCTCTCTCTCTCCTGCATGTCTCTCTATATCCTGCTCTCTATCCTGCATGTCTCTCTATATCCTGCTCCCTCCTGCATGTCTCTCTATATCCTGCTTTCTCTCCTGCATGTCTCTCTATATCCTGCTCTCTCTCCTGCATGTCTCTCTATATCCTGCTCTCTCCTGCATGTCTCTCTATATCCTGCGCTCTCTCCTGCATGTCTCTCTATATCCTGCTTTCTCTCCAGCATGTCTGTCAATATCCTACTCTCTTCTGCATGTCTCTCTATATCCTGCTCTCTATCCTGCATGTTTTTCTATATCCTGCTCTCTCTCCTGCATGTCTCTCTATATCCTGCTCTCTCCTGCATGTCTCTCTATATCCTGCTCTCTCTCCTGCATATCTCTCTATATCCTGCTCTCTCTCCTGCATGTCTCTCTATATCCTGCTCCCTCCCCTGCATGTCTCTCTATATCCTGCTCTCTCCTGCATGTCTCTCTATATCCTGCTCTCTCTCCTGCATATCTCTCTATATCCTGCTCCCTCTCCTGTATGTCTCTCTATATCCTGCTCCCTCTCCTGCATGTCTCTCTATATCCTGCTCTCACTCCTGCATGTCTCTCTCTATCCTGCTCTCTCCTGCATGTCTCTCTATATTCTGCTCTCTCCTGCATGTCTCTCTATATCCTGCTCTCTCTCCTGCATGTCTCTCTATATCCTGCTCTCTCTCCTGCATGTCTCTCTCTATCCTGCTCTCTCCTGCATGTCTCTCTATATTCTGCTCTCTCCTACATGTCTCTCTATATCCTGCTCTCTCCTGCAAGTCTCTCTATATCCTGCTCTCTCCTGCATGTCTCTCTATATCTTGCTCTCTCTCCTGCATGTCTCTCTTTATCCTGCTCTCTCTCTCCTGCATGTCTCTCTATATCCTGCTCTCTATCCAGCATGTCTCTCTATATCCTGCTCTCTCTCTCCTGCATGTCTCTCTATATCCTGCTCTCTCCTGCATGTCTCTCTATATCCTGCTCTCTATCCTGCATGTCTCTCTATATCTCGCTCTCTCTCCTGCATGTCTCTCTATATCCTGCTCTCTATCCTGCATGTCTCTCTATATCCTGCTCTCTCCTGCATGTCTCTCTATATCCTGCCCTCTCCTGCATGTCTCTCTATATCCTGCTCTCTCTCCTGCATGTCTCTCTATATCCTGCTCTCCCTCCTGCATGTCTCTCTATATCCTGCTCTCTCCTGCATGTCTCTCTATATCCTGCTCTCTCTCCTGCATGTCTCTCTATATCCTGCTCTCTCCTGCATGTCTCTCTATATCCTGCTCTCTCTCCTGCATGTCTCTCTATATCCTGCTCTCTCATGCATTTCTCTCTATATCCTGCTCTCTCCTGCATGTCTCTCTATATCCTGCTCTCTCCTGCATGTCTCTCTATATCCTGCTCTCTCTCCTGCATGTCTCTCTATATCCTGCTCTCTCCTGCATGTCTCTCTATATCCTGCTCTCTCTCCTGCATGTCTCTCTATATCCTGCTCTCTCTCCTGCATGTCACTCTATATCCTGCTCTCTCTCCTGCATGTCTCTCTATATCATGCTCTCTCTCCTGCATGTCCCTCTTTATCCTGCTCTCTCTACTGCATGTCTCTCTATATCCTGCTCTCTCTCCTGCATGTCTCTCTATATCCTGCTCTCTCCTGCATGTCTCTCTATATCCTGCTCTCTCTCCTGCATGTCTCTCTATATCCTGCTCTCTCTCCTGCATGTCACTCTATATCCTGCTCTCTCTCCTGCATGTCTCTCTATATCATGCTCTCTCTCCTGCATGTCTCTCTATATCCTGCTCTCTCCTGCATGTCTCTCTATATCCTGCTCTTTCTCCTGCATGTCTCTCTATATCATGCTCTCTCTCCTGCATGTCTCTCTTTATCCTGCTCTCTCTCCTGCATGTCTCTCTATATCCTGCTCTCTCTCCTGCATGTCTCTCTATATCCTGCCCTCTCTCCTGCATGTCTCTCTATATCCTGCTCTCTCTCCTGCATGTCTCTCTATATCCTGTTCGCTCTCTCCTGCATGTCTCTCTATATCCTGCTCTCTCTCCTGCATGTCTCTCTATATCCTGCTCTCTCTCCTGCATGTCTCTCTATATCCTGCTCTCTCTCCCGCATGTCTCTCTATATCCTGCTCTCTCTCCCGCATGTCTCTCTATATCCTGCTCTCTATCCTGTATGTCTCTCTACATCCTGCTCTCTCCTGCATGTCTCTCTATATCTTGCTCTCTCCTGCATGTCTCTCTATATCCTGCTCTCTCTCCTGCGTCTCTCTATATCCTGCTCTCTCCTGCATGTCTCTCTATATCCTGCTCTCTCCTGCATGTCTCTTTATATCCTGCTCTCTCCTGCATGTCTCTCTATATCTTGCTCTCTCCTGCATGTCTCTCTATATCCTGCTCTCTCTCCTGCGTCTCTCTATATCCTGCTCTCTCCTGCATGTCTCTCTATATCCTGCTCTCTCTCCTGCATGTCTCTCTATATCCTGCTCTCTATCCTGCATGTCTCTCTATATCCTTCTCTCTCTCCTGCATGTCTCTCTATATCCTGCTCCTTCTCCTGCATGTCTCTCTATATCCTGCTCTCTCCTGCATGTCTCTCTATATCCTGCTCTCTCTCCTGCATGTCTCTCTATATCCTGCTCTCTCCTGCATGTCTCTCTATATCCTGCGCTCTCTCCTGCATGTCTCTCTATATCCTGCGCTCTCTCCTGCATGTCTCTCTATATCCTGCTTTCTCTCCAGCATGTCTGTCAATATCCTACTCTCTTCTGCATGTCTCTCTATATCCTGCTCTCTATCCTGCATGTTTTTCTATATCCTGCTCTCTCTCCTGCATGTCTCTCTATATCCTGCTCTCTCCTGCATGTCTCTCTATATCCTGCTCTCTCTCCTGCATATCTCTCTATATCCTGCTCTCTCTCCTGTATGTCTCTCTATATCCTGCTCCCTCTCCTGCATGTCTCTCTATATCCTGCTCTCACTCCTGCATGTCTCTCTCTATCCTGCTCTCTCCTGCATGTCTCTCTATATTCTGCTCTCTCCTGCATGTCTCTCTATATCCTGCTCTCTCTCCTGCATGTCTCTCTATATCCTGCTCTCTCTCCTGCATGTCTCTCTCTATCCTGCTCTCTCCTGCATGTCTCTCTATATTCTGCTCTCTCCTGCATGTCTCTCTATATCCTGCTCTCTCTCCTGCATATCTCTCTATATCCTGCTCTCTCTCCTGTATGTCTCTCTATATCCTGCTCCCTCTCCTGCATGTCTCTCTATATCCTGCTCTCTCTCCTGCAAGTCTCTCTATATCCTGCTCTCTCCTGCATGTCTCTCTATATCTTGCTCTCTCTTCTGCATGTCTCTCTTTATCCTGCTCTCTCTCTCCTGCATGTCTCTCTATATCCTGCTCTCTATCCAGCATGTCTGTCTATATCCTGCTCTCTCTCTCCTGCATGTCTCTCTATATCCTGCTCTCTCCTGCATGTCTCTCTATATCCTGCTCTCTATCCTGCATGTCTCTCTATATCTCGCTCTCTCTCCTGCATGTCTCTCTATATCCTGCTCTCTCTCCTGCATGTCTCTCTATATCCTGCTCTCTCCTGCATGTCTCTCTATATCCTGCCCTCTCCTGCATGTCTCTCTATATCCTGCTCTCTCTCCTGCATGTCTCTTTATATCCTGCTCTCTCTCCTGCATGTCTCTCTATATCCTGCTCTCCCTCCTGCATGTCTCTCTATATCCTTCTCTCTCCTGCATGTCTCTCTATATCCTGCTCTCTCCCCTGCATGTCTCTCTATATCCTGCTCTCTCCTGCATGTCTCTCTATATCCTGCTCTCTCTCCTGCATGTCTCTCTATATCCTGCTCTCTCCTGCATTTCTCTCTATATCCTGCTCTCTCCTGCATGTCTCTCTATATCCTGCTCTCTCCTGCATGTCTCTCTATATCCTGCTCTCTCTCCTGCATGTCTCTCTATATCCTGCTCTCTCCTGCATGTCTCTCTATATCCTGCTCTCTCTCCTGCATGTCTCTCTATATCCTGCTCTCTCTCCTGCATGTCACTCTATATCCTGCTCTCTCTCCTGCATGTCTCTCTATATCATGCTCTCTCTCCTGCATGTCCCTCTTTATCCTGCTCTCTCTACTGCATGTCTCTCTATATCCTGCTCTCTCCTGCATGTCTCTCTATATCCTGCTCTCTCCTGCATGTCTCTCTATATCCTGCTCTCTCTCCTGCATGTCTCTCTATATCCTGCTCTCTCTCCTGCATGTCACTCTATATCCTGCTCTCTCTCCTGCATGTCTCTCTATATCATGCTCTCTCTCCTGCATGTCTCTCTATATCCTGCTCTCTCCTGCATGTCTCTCTATATCCTGCTCTCTCTCCTGCATGTCTCTCTATATCCTGCTCTCTCTCCTGCATGTCACTCTATATCCTGCTCTCTCTCCTGCATGTCTCTCTTTATCCTGCTCTCTCTCCTGCATGTCTCTCTATATCCTGCTCTCTCTCCTGCATGTCTCTCTATATCCTGCCCTCTCTCCTGCATGTCTCTCTATATCCTGCTCTCTCTCCTGCATGTCTCTCTATATCCTGTTCGCTCTCTCCTGCATGTCTCTCTATATCCTGCTCTCTCTCCTGCATGTCTCTCTATATCCTGCTCTCTCTCCTGCATGTCTCTCTATATCCTGCTCTCTCTCCCGCATGTCTCTCTATATCCTGCTCTCTCTCCCGCATGTCTCTCTATATCCTGCTCTCTATCCTGCATGTCTCTCTATATCCTCCTCTCTCCTGCATGTCTCTCTACATCCTGCTCTCTCCTGCATGTCTCTCTATATCCTGCTCTCTCCTGCATGTCTCTCTATATCCTGCTCTCTCCTGCTAGTGTCTCTATATCCTGCTCTCTCCTGCTAGTCTCTCTATATCCTGCTCTCTCCTGCATGTCTCTCTATATCCTGCTCTCTCCTGCATGTCTCTTTATATCCTGCATGTCTCTCTATATCTTGCTCTCTCCTGCATGTCTCTCTATATCCTGCTCTCTCTCCTGCGTCTCTCTATATCCTGCTCTCTCCTGCATGTCTCTCTATATCCTGCTCTCTCTCCTGCATGTCTCTCTATATCCTGCTCTCTATCCTGCATGTCTCTCTATATCCTGCTCTCTCTCCTGCATGTCTCTCTATATCCTGCTCCTTCTCCTGCATGTCTCTCTATATCCTGCTCTCTCCTGCATGTCTCTCTATATCCTGCTCTCTCTCTCCTGCATGTCTCTCTATATCCTGCTCCTTCTCCTGCATGTCTCTCTATATCCTGCTCTCTCCTGCATGTCTCTCTATATCCTGCTCTCTCCTGCATGTCTCTCTATATCCTGCTCTCTCTCCTGCATGTCTCTCTATATCCTGCTCTCTCTCCTGCATGTCTCTCTATATCTTGTTCTCTCCTGCATGTCTCTCTATATCATGCTCTCTCTCTCCTGCATGTCTCTCTATATCCTGCTCTCTCTTGCATGTCTCTTTATATCCTGCTCTCTCCTGCATGTCTCTCTATATCCTGCATGTCTCTCTATATCCTGCTCTCTATCCTGCATGTCTCTATATCCTGCTCTCTCCTGCATGTCTCTCTATATCCTGCTCTCTCTCCTGCATGTCTCTCTATATCCTGCTCTCTCTCCTGCATGTCTCTCTATATCTTGCTCTCTCCTGCATGTCTCTCTATATCCTGCTCTCCCTCCTGCGTCTCTCTATATCCTGCTCTCTCCTGCATGTCTCTCTATATCCTGCTCTCTCTCTCCTGCATGTCTCTCTATATCCTGCTCTCTCCTGCATGTCTCTCTCTATCCTGCTCTCTCCTGCATGTCTTTCTATATCTTGCTCTCTCTCCTGCATGTCTCTCTATATCCTGCTCTCACTCCTGCATGTCTCTCTCTATCCTGCTCTCTCCTGCATGTCTCTCTATATTCTGCTCTCTCCTGCATGTCTTTCTATATCCTGCTCTCTCTCCTGCATGTCTCTCTCTATCCTGCTCTCTCTCCTGCATGTCTCTCTATGTCCTGCTCTCTCTCCTGCATGTCTCTCTATATCCTGCTCTCTCCTGCAAGTTTCTCTATATCCTGCTCTCTCCTGCATGTCTCTCTATATCTTGCTCTCTCTCCTGCATGTCTCTCTTTATCCTGCTCTCTCTCCTGCATGTCTTTCTATATCTTGCTCTCTCTCCTGCATGTCTCTCTTTATCCTGCTCTCTCTCCTGCATGTCTCTCGATATCCTGCTCTCTCCTGCATGTCTCTCTATATCCTGCTCTCTCCTGCATGTCTCTCTATATCCTGCGCTCTCTCCTGCATGTCTCTCTATATCCTGCGCTCTCTCCTGCATGTCTCTCTATATCCTGCTTTCTCTCCAGCATGTCTGTCAATATCCTACTCTCTTCTGCATGTCTCTCTATATCCTGCTCTCTATCCTGCATGTTTTTCTATATCCTGCTCTCTCTCCTGCATGTCTCTCTATATCCTGCTCTCTCCTGCATGTCTCTCTATATCCTGCTCTCTCTCCTGCATATCTCTCTATATCCTGCTCTCTCTCCTGTATGTCTCTCTATATCCTGCTCCCTCTCCTGCATGTCTCTCTATATCCTGCTCTCACTCCTGCATGTCTCTCTCTATCCTGCTCTCTCCTGCATGTCTCTCTATATTCTGCTCTCTCCTGCATGTCTCTCTATATCCTGCTCTCTCTCCTGCATCTCTCTCTATATCCTGCTCTCTCTCCTGCATGTCTCTCTCTATCCTGCTCTCTCCTGCATGTCTCTCTATATTCTGCTCTCTCCTGCATGTCTCTCTATATCCTGCTCTCTCTCCTGCATATCTCTCTATATCCTGCTCTCTCTCCTGTATGTCTCTCTATATCCTGCTCCCTCTCCTGCATGTCTCTCTATATCCTGCTCTCTCTCCTGCAAGTCTCTCTATATCCTGCTCTCTCCTGCATGTCTCTCTATATCTTGCTCTCTCTTCTGCATGTCTCTCTTTATCCTGCTCTCTCTCTCCTGCATGTCTCTCTATATCCTGCTCTCTATCCAGCATGTCTGTCTATATCCTGCTCTCTCTCTCCTGCATGTCTCTCTATATCCTGCTCTCTCCTGCATGTCTCTCTATATCCTGCTCTCTATCCTGCATGTCTCTCTATATCTCGCTCTCTCTCCTGCATGTCTCTCTATATCCTGCTCTCTATCCTGCATGTCTCTCTATATCCTGCTCTCTCCTGCATGTCTCTCTATATCCTGCCCTCTCCTGCATGTCTCTCTATATCCTGCTCTCTCTCCTGCATGTCTCTTTATATCCTGCTCTCTCTCCTGCATGTCTCTCTATATCCTGCTCTCCCTCCTGCATGTCTCTCTATATCCTTCTCTCTCCTGCATGTCTCTCTATATCCTGCTCTCTCTCCTGCATGTCTCTCTATATCCTGCTCTCTCCTGCATGTCTCTCTATATCCTGCTCTCTCTCCTGCATGTCTCTCTATATCCTGCTCTCTCCTGCATTTCTCTCTATATCCTGCTCTCTCCTGCATGTCTCTCTATATCCTGCTCTCTCCTGCATGTCTCTCTATATCCTGCTCTCTCTCCTGCATGTCTCTCTATATCCTGCTCTCTCCTGCATGTCTCTCTATATCCTGCTCTCTCTCCTGCATGTCTCTCTATATCCTGCTCTCTCTCCTGCATGTCACTCTATATCCTGCTCTCTCTCCTGCATGTCTCTCTATATCATGCTCTCTCTCCTGCATGTCCCTCTTTATCCTGCTCTCTCTACTGCATGTCTCTCTATATCCTGCTCTCTCTCCTGCATGTCTCTCTATATCCTGCTCTCTCCTGCATGTCTCTCTATATCCTGCTCTCTCTCCTGCATGTCTCTCTATATCCTGCTCTCTCTCCTGCATGTCACTCTATATCCTGCTCTCTCTCCTGCATGTCTCTCTATATCCTGCTCTCTCTCCTGCATGTCTCTCTATATCCTGCTCTCTCTCCTGCATGTCTCTCTATATCCTGCTCTCTCCTGCATGTCTCTCTATATCCTGCTCTCTCTCCTGCATGTCTCTCTATATCCTGCTCTCTCTCCTGCATGTCACTCTATATCCTGCTCTCTCTCCTGCATGTCTCTCTTTATCCTGCTCTCTCTCCTGCATGTCTCTCTATATCCTGCTCTCTCTCCTGCATGTCTCTCCATATCCTGCCCTCTCTCCTGCATGTCTCTCTATATCCTGCTCTCTCTCCTGCATGTCTCTCTATATCCTGTTCGCTCTCTCCTGCATGTCTCTCTATATCCTGCTCTCTCTCCTGCATGTCTCTCTATATCCTGCTCTCTCTCCTGCATGTCTCTCTATATCCTGCTCTCTCTCCCGCATGTCTCTCTATATCCTGCTCTCTCTCCCGCATGTCTCTCTATATCCTGCTCTCTATCCTGCATGTCTCTCTATATCCTCCTCTCTCCTGCATGTCTCTCTACATCCTGCTCTCTCCTGCATGTCTCTCTATATCCTGCTCTCTCCTGCATGTCTCTCTATATCCTGCTCTCTCCTGCTAGTGTCTCTATATCCTGCTCTCTCTCCTGCATGTCTCTCTATATCCTACTCTCTCTCCTGCATGTCTCTCTATATCCTGCTCTCTCCTGCTAGTCTCTCTATATCCTGCTCTCTCCTGCATGTCTCTCTATATCCTGCTCTCTCCTGCATGTCTCTTTATATCCTGCTCTCTCCTGCATGTCTCTCTATATCTTGCTCTCTCCTGCATGTCTCTCTATATCCTGCTCTCTCTCCTGCGTCTCTCTATATCCTGCTCTCTCCTGCATGTCTCTCTATATCCTGCTCTCTCTCCTGCATGTCTCTCTATATCCTGCTCTCTATCCTGCATGTCTCTCTATATCCTGCTCTCTCTCCTGCATGTCTCTCTATATCCTGCTCCTTCTCCTGCATGTCTCTCTATATCCTGCTCTCTCCTGCATGTCTCTCTATATCCTGCTCTCTCTCTCCTGCATGTCTCTCTATATCCTGCTCCTTCTCCTGCATGTCTCTCTATATCCTGCTCTCTCCTGCATGTCTCTCTATATCCTGCTCTCTCCTGCATGTCTCTCTATATCCTGCTCTCTCTCCTGCATGTCTCTCTATATCCTGCTCTCTCTCCTGCATGTCTCTCTATATCTTGCTCTCTCCTGCATGTCTCTCTATATCATGCTCTCTCTCTCCTGCATGTCTCTCTATATCCTGCTCTCTCTTGCATGTCTCTTTATATCCTGCTCTCTCCTGCATGTCTCTCTATATCCTGCATGTCTCTCTATATCCTGCTCTCTATCCTGCATGTCTCTATATCCTGCTCTCTCCTGCATGTCTCTCTATATCCTGCTCTCTCTCCTGCATGTCTCTCTATATCCTGCTCTCTCTCCTGCATGTCTCTCTATATCTTGCTCTCTCCTGCATGTCTCTCTATATCCTGCTCTCTCTCCTGCGTCTCTCTATATCCTGCTCTCTCCTGCATGTCTCTCTATATCCTGCTCTCTCTCTCCTGCATGTCTCTCTATATCCTGCTCTCTCCTGCATGTCTCTCTCTATCCTGCTCTCTCCTGCATGTCTTTCTATATCTTGCTCTCTCTCCTGCATGTCTCTCTATATCCTGCTCTCACTCCTGCATGTCTCTCTCTATCCTGCTCTCTCCTGCATGTCTCTCTATATTCTGCTCTCTCCTGCATGTCTTTCTATATCCTGCTCTCTCTCCTGCATGTCTCTCTCTATCCTGCTCTCTCTCCTGCATGTCTCTCTATGTCCTGCTCTCTCTCCTGCATGTCTCTCTATATCCTGCTCTCTCCTGCAAGTCTCTCTATATCCTGCTCTCTCCTGCATGTCTCTCTATATCTTGCTCTCTCTCCTGCATGTCTCTCTTTATCCTGCTCTCTCTCCTGCATGTCTTTCTATATCTTGCTCTCTCTCCTGCATGTCTCTCTTTATCCTGCTCTCTCTCCTGCATGTCTCTCGATATCCTGCTCTCTCCTGCATGTCTCTCTATATCCTGCTCTCTCTTGCATGTCTCTCTATATCCTGCTCTCTATCCAGCATGTCTCTCTATATCCTGCTCTCTCTCTCCTGCATGTCTCTCTATATCCTGCTCTCTCCTGCATGTCTCTCTATATCCTGCTCTCTATCCTGCATGTCTCTCTATATCCTGCTCCCTCCTGCATGTCTCTCTATATCTCGCTCTCTCTCCTGCATGTCTCTCTATATCCTGCTCTCTCTCCTGCATGTCTCTGTATATCCTGCTCCCTCCTGCATGTCTCTCTATATCCTGCTCTCTCTCCTGCATGTCTCTCTATATCCTGCTCTCTCCTGCATGTCTCTTTATATCCTGCTCTCTCCTGCATGTCTCTCTATATCTTGCTCTCTCTCCTGCATGTCTCTCTATATCCTGCTCTCTCCTGCATGTCTCTCTATATTCTGCTCTCTGCTGCATGTCTCTCTATATCCTGCTCTCTCCTGCATGTCTCTCTATATCCTGCTCTCTCTCTCCTGCATGTCTCTCTATATCCTGCTCTCTATCCTGCATGTCTCTCTATATCCTGCTCCCTCCTGCATGTCTCTCTATATCCTGCTTTCTCTCCTGCATGTCTCTCTATATCCTGCTCTCTCTCCTGCATGTCTCTCTATATCCTGCTCTCTCCTGCATGTCTCTCTATATCCTGCGCTCTCTCCTGCATGTCTCTCTATATCCTGCGCTCTCTCCTGCATGTCTCTCTATATCCTGCTTTCTCTCCAGCATGTCTGTCAATATCCTACTCTCTTCTGCATGTCTCTCTATATCCTGCTCTCTATCCTGCATGTTTTTCTATATCCTGCTCTCTCTCCTGCATGTCTCTCTATATCCTGCTCTCTCCTGCATGTCTCTCTATATCCTGCTCTCTCTCCTGCATATCTCTCTATATCCTGCTCTCTCTCCTGCATGTCTCTCTATATCCTGCTCCCTCTCCTGCATGTCTCTCTATATCCTGCTCTCTACTGCATGTCTCTCTATATCCTGCTCTCTCTCCTGCATTTCTCTCTATATCCTGCTCTCTCTCCTGTATGTCTCTCTATATCCTGCTCCCTCTCCTGCATGTCTCTCTATATCCTGCTCTCACTCCTGCATGTCTCTCTCTATCCTGCTCTCTCCTGCATGTCTCTCTATATTCTGCTCTCTCCTGCATGTCTCTCTATATCCTGCTCTCTCTCCTGCATGTCTCTCTATATCCTGCTCTCTCTCCTGCATGTCTCTCTCTATCCTGCTCTCTCCTGCATGTCTCTCTATATTCTGCTCTCTCCTGCATGTCTCTCTATATCCTGCTCTCTCCTGCAAGTCTCTCTATATCCTGCTCTCTCCTGCATGTCTCTCTATATCTTGCTCTCTCTCCTGCATGTCTCTCTTTATCCTGCTGTCTCTCTCCTGCATGTCTCTCTATATCCTGCTCTCTATCCAGCATGTCTCTCTATATCCTGCTCTCTCTCTCCTGCATGTCTCTCTATATCCTGCTCTCTCCTGCATGTCTCTCTATATCCTGCTCTCTATCCTGCATGTCTCTCTATATCTCGCTCTCTCTCCTGCATGTCTCTCTATATCCTGCTCTCTATCCTGCATGTCTCTCTATATCCTGCTCTCTCCTGCATGTCTCTCTATATCCTGCCCTCTCCTGCATGTCTCTATATATCCTGCTCTCTCTCCTGCATGTCTCTTTATATCCTGCTCTCTCTCCTGCATGTCTCTCTATATCCTGTTCTCCCTCCTGCATGTCTCTCTATATCCTGCTCTCTCCTGCATGTCTCTCTATATCCTGCTCTCTCTCCTGCATGTCTCTCTATATCCTGCTCTCTCCTGCATGTCTCTCTATATCCTGCTCTCTCTCCTGCATGTCTCTCTATATCCTGCTCTCTCCTGCATTTCTCTCTATATTCTGCTCTCTCCTGCATGTCTCTCTATATCCTGCTCTCTCCTGCATGTCTCTCTATATCCTGCTCTCTCTCCTGCATGTCTCTCTATATCCTGCTCTCTCCTGCATGTCTCTCTATATCCTACTCTCTCTCCTGCATGTCTCTCTATATCCTGCTCTCTCTCCTGCATGTCACTCTATATCCTGCTCTCTCTCCTGCATGTCTCTCTATATCATGCTCTCTCTCCTGCATGTCCCTCTTTATCCTGCTCTCTCTACTGCATGTCTCTCTATATCCTGCTCTCTCTCCTGCATGTCTCTCTATATCCTGCTCTCTCCTGCATGTCTCTCTATATCCTGCTCTCTCTCCTGCATGTCTCTCTATATCCTGCTCTCTCTCCTGCATGTCACTCTATATCCTGCTCTCTCTCCTGCATGTCTCTCTATATCATGCTCTCTCTCCTGCATGTCTCTCTATATCCTGCTCTCTCCTGCATGTCTCTCTATATCCTGCTCTCTCTCCTGCATGTCTCTCTATATCCTGCTCTCTCTCCTGCATGTCACTCTATATCCTGCTCTCTCTCCTGCATGTCTCTCTATATCATGCTCTCTCTCCTGCATGTCTCTCTATATCCTGCTCCTTCTCCTGCATGTCTCTCTATATCCTGCTCTCTCCTGCATGTCTCTCTATATCCTGCTCTCTCTCCTGCATGTCTCTCTATATCCTGCTCTCTCTCCTGCATGTCTCTCTATATCCTGCCCTCTCTCCTGCATGTCTCTCTATATCCTGCTCTCTCTCCTGCATGTCTCTCTATATCCTGTTCGCTCTCTCCTGCATGTCTCTCTATATCCTGCTCTCTCTCCTGCATGTCTCTCTATATCCTGCTCTCTCTCCTGCATGTCTCTCTATATCCTGCTCTCTCTCCCGCATGTCTCTCTATATCCTGCTCTCTCTCCCGCATGTCTCTCTATATCCTGCTCTCTATCCTGCATATCTCTCTATATCCTCCTCTCTCCTGCATGTCTCTCTACATCCTGCTCTCTCCTGCATGTCTCTCTATATCCTGCTCTCTCCTGCATGTCTCTCTATATCCTGCTCTCTCCTGCTAGTGTCTCTATATCCTGCTCTCTCCTGCTAGTCTCTCTATATCCTGCTCTCTCCTGCATGTCTCTCTATATCCTGCTCTCTCCTGCATGTCTCTTTATATCCTGCTCTCTCCTGCATGTCTCTCTATATCTTGCTCTCTCCTGCATGTCTCTCTATATCCTGCTCTCTCTCCTGCGTCTCTCTATATCCTGCTCTCTCCTGCATGTTTCTCTATATCCTGCTCTCTCTCCTGCATGTCTCTCTATATCCTGCTCTCTATCCTGCATGTCTCTCTATATCCTGCTCTCTCTCCTGCATGTCTCTCTATATCCTGCTCCTTCTCCTGCATGTCTCTCTATATCCTGCTCTCTCCTGCATGTCTCTCTATATCCTGCTCTCTCTCCTGCATGTCTCTCTATATCCTGCTCCTTCTCCTGCATGTCTCTCTATATCCTGCTCTCTCCTGCATGTCTCTCTATATCCTGCTCTCTCCTGCATGTCTCTCTATATCCTGCTCTCTCTCCTGCATGTCTCTCTATATCCTGCTCTCTCTCCTGCATGTCTCTCTATATCTTGCTCTCTTCTGCATGTCTCTCTTTATCCTGCTCTCTCTCTCCTGCATGTCTCTGTATATCCTGCTCTCTCCTGCTTGTCTCTCTATATCCTGCTCTCTATCCTGCATGTCTCTATATCCTGCTCTCTCCTGCATGTCTCTCTATATCCTGCTCTCTCTCATGCATGTCTCTCTATATCCTGCTCTCTCTCCTGCATGTCTCTCTATATCTTGCTCTCTCCTGCATGTCTCTCTATATCCTGCTCTCTCTCTCCTGCATGTCTCTCTATATCCTGCTCTCTCCTGCATGTCTCTCTCTATGCTGCTCTCTCCTGCATGTCTCTCTATATTCTGCTCTCTCCTGCATGTCTTTCTATATCCTGCTCTCTCTCCTGCATGTCTCTCTCTATCCTGCTCTCTCTCCTGCATGTCTCTCTATATCCTGCTCTCTCTCCTGCATGTCTCTCTATATCCTGCTCTCTCCTACAAGTCTCTCTATATCCTGCTCTCTCCTGCATGTCTCTCTATATCTTGCTCTCTCTCCTGCATGTCTCTCTTTATCCTGCTCTCTCTCCTGCATGTCTTTCTATATCTTGCTCTCTCTCCTGCATGTCTCTCTTTATCCTGCTCTCTCTCCTGCCTGTCTCTCGATATCCTGCTCTCTCCTGCATGTCTCTCTATATCCTGCTCTCTCTTGCATGTCTCTCTATATCCTGCTCTCTATCCAGCATGTCTCTCTATATCCTGCTCTCTCTCTCCTGCATGTCTCTCTATATCCTGCTCTCTCCTGCATGTCTCTCTATATCCTGCTCTCTATCCTGCATGTCTCTCTATATCCTGCTCCCTCCTGCATGTCTCTCTATATCTCGCTCTCTCTCCTGCATGTCTCTCTATATCCTGCTCTCTCTCCTGCATGTCTCTGTATATCCTGCTCCCTCCTGCATGTCTCTCTATATCCTGCTCTCTCTCCTGCATGTCTCTCTATATCCTGCTCTCTCCTGCATGTCTCTTTATATCCTGCTCTCTCCTGCATGTCTCTCTATATCTTGCTCTCTCTCCTGCATGTCTCTCTATATCCTGCTCTCTCCTGCATGTCTCTCTATATTCTGCTCTCTGCTGCATGTCTCTCTATATCCTGCTCTCTCCTGCATGTCTCTCTATATCCTGCTCTCTCTCTCCTGCATGTCTCTCTATATCCTGCTCTCTATCCTGCATGTCTCTCTATATCCTGCTCCCTCCTGCATGTCTCTCTATATCCTGCTTTCTCTCCTGCATGTCTCTCTATATCCTGCTCTCTCTCCAGCATGTCTCTCTATATCCTGCTCTCTCCTGCATATCTCTCTATATCCTGCGCTCTCTCCTGCATGTCTCTCTATATCCTGCGCTCTCTCCTGCATGTCTCTCTATATCCTGCTTTCTCTCCAGCATGTCTGTCAATATCCTGCTCTCTTCTGCATGTCTCTCTATATCCTGCTCTCTATCCTGCATGTTTTTCTATATCCTGCTCTCTCTCCTGCATGTCTCTCTATATCCTGCTCTCTCCTGCATGTCTCTCTATATCCTGCTCTCTCTTTTGCATATCTCTCTATATCCTGCTCTCTCTCCTGCATGTCTATCTATATCCTGCTCCCTCTCCTGCATGTCTCTCTATATCCTGCTCTCTCCTGCATGTCTCTCTATATCCTGCTCTCTCTCCTGCATCTCTCTATATCCTGCTCTCTCTCCTGCATGTCTCTCTATATCCTGCTCCCTCTCCTGCATGTCTCTCTATATCCTGCTCTCACTCCTGCATGTCTCTCTCTATCCTGCTCTCTCCTGCATGTTTCTCTATATTCTGCTCTCTCCTGCATGTCTCTCTATATCCTGCTCTCTCTCCTGCATGTCTCTCTATATCCTGCTCTCTCTCCTGCATGTCTCTCTCTATCCTGCTCTCTCCTGCATGTCTCTCTATATTCTGCTCTCTCCTGCATGTCTCTCTATATCCTGCTCTCTCCTGCAAGTCTCTCTATATCCTGCTCTCTCCTGCATGTCTCTTTATATCTTGCTCTCTCTCCTGCATGTCTCTCTTTATCCTGCTCTCTCTCTCCTGCATGTCTCTCTATATCCTGCTCTCTATCCAGCATGTCTCTCTATATCCTGCTCTCTCTCTCCTGCATGTCTCTCTATATCCTGCTCTCTCCTGCATGTCTCTCTATATCCTGCTCTCTATCCTGCATGTCTCTCTATATCTCGCTCTCTCTCCTGCATGTCTCTCTATATCCTGCTCTCTATCCTGCATGTCTCTCTATATCCTGCTCTCTCCTGCATGTCTCTCTATATCCTGCCCTCTCCTGCATGTCTCTCTATATCCTGCTCTCTCTCCTGCATGTCTCTCTATATCCTGCTCTCTCCTGCATGTCTCTCTATATCCTGCGCTCTCTCCTGCATGTCTCTCTATATCCTGCTTTCTCTCCAGCATGTCTGTCAATATCCTACTCTCTTCTGCATGTCTCTCTATATCCTGCTCTCTATCCAGCATGTCTCTCTATATCCTGCTCTCTCTCTCCTGCATGTCTCTCTATGTCCTGCTCTCTCCTGCTTGTCTCTCTATATCCTGCTCTCTATCCTGCATGTCTCTATATCCTGCTCTCTCCTGCATGTCTCTCTATATCCTGCTCTCTCTCATGCATGTCTCTCTATATCCTGCTCTCTCTCCTGCATGTCTCTCTATATCTTGCTCTCTCCTGCATGTCTCTCTATATCCTGCTCTCTCTCTCCTGCATGTCTCTCTATATCCTGCTCTCTCCTGCATGTCTCTCTCTATGCTGCTCTCTCCTGCATGTCTCTCTATATTCTGCTCTCTCCTGCATGTCTTTCTATATCCTGCTCTCTCTCCTGCATGTCTCTCTCTATCCTGCTCTCTCTCCTGCATGTCTCTCTATATCCTGCTCTCTCTCCTGCATGTCTCTCTATATCCTGCTCTCTCCTACAAGTCTCTCTATATCCTGCTCTCTCCTGCATGTCTCTCTATATCTTGCTCTCTCTCCTGCATGTCTCTCTTTATCCTGCTCTCTCTCCTGCATGTCTTTCTATATCTTGCTCTCTCTCCTGCATGTCTCTCTTTATCCTGCTCTCTCTCCTGCCTGTCTCTCGATATCCTGCTCTCTCCTGCATGTCTCTCTATATCCTGCTCTCTCTTGCATGTCTCTCTATATCCTGCTCTCTATCCAGCATGTCTCTCTATATCCTGCTCTCTCTCTCCTGCATGTCTCTCTATATCCTGCTCTCTCCTGCATGTCTCTCTATATCCTGCTCTCTATCCTGCATGTCTCTCTATATCCTGCTCCCTCCTGCATGTCTCTCTATATCTCGCTCTCTCTCCTGCATGTCTCTCTATATCCTGCTCTCTCTCCTGCATGTCTCTGTATATCCTGCTCCCTCCTGCATGTCTCTCTATATCCTGCTCTCTCTCCTGCATGTCTCTCTATATCCTGCTCTCTCCTGCATGTCTCTTTATATCCTGCTCTCTCCTGCATGTCTCTCTATATCTTGCTCTCTCTCCTGCATGTCTCTCTATATCCTGCTCTCTCCTGCATGTCTCTCTATATTCTGCTCTCTGCTGCATGTCTCTCTATATCCTGCTCTCTCCTGCATGTCTCTCTATATCCTGCTCTCTCTCTCCTGCATGTCTCTCTATATCCTGCTCTCTATCCTGCATGTCTCTCTATATCCTGCTCCCTCCTGCATGTCTCTCTATATCCTGCTTTCTCTCCTGCATGTCTCTCTATATCCTGCTCTCTCTCCAGCATGTCTCTCTATATCCTGCTCTCTCCTGCATATCTCTCTATATCCTGCGCTCTCTCCTGCATGTCTCTCTATATCCTGCGCTCTCTCCTGCATGTCTCTCTATATCCTGCTTTCTCTCCAGCATGTCTGTCAATATCCTGCTCTCTTCTGCATGTCTCTCTATATCCTGCTCTCTATCCTGCATGTTTTTCTATATCCTGCTCTCTCTCCTGCATGTCTCTCTATATCCTGCTCTCTCCTGCATGTCTCTCTATATCCTGCTCTCTCTTTTGCATATCTCTCTATATCCTGCTCTCTCTCCTGCATGTCTATCTATATCCTGCTCCCTCTCCTGCATGTCTCTCTATATCCTGCTCTCTCCTGCATGTCTCTCTATATCCTGCTCTCTCTCCTGCATCTCTCTATATCCTGCTCTCTCTCCTGCATGTCTCTCTATATCCTGCTCCCTCTCCTGCATGTCTCTCTATATCCTGCTCTCACTCCTGCATGTCTCTCTCTATCCTGCTCTCTCCTGCATGTTTCTCTATATTCTGCTCTCTCCTGCATGTCTCTCTATATCCTGCTCTCTCTCCTGCATGTCTCTCTATATCCTGCTCTCTCTCCTGCATGTCTCTCTCTATCCTGCTCTCTCCTGCATGTCTCTCTATATTCTGCTCTCTCCTGCATGTCTCTCTATATCCTGCTCTCTCCTGCAAGTCTCTCTATATCCTGCTCTCTCCTGCATGTCTCTTTATATCTTGCTCTCTCTCCTGCATGTCTCTCTTTATCCTGCTCTCTCTCTCCTGCATGTCTCTCTATATCCTGCTCTCTATCCAGCATGTCTCTCTATATCCTGCTCTCTCTCTCCTGCATGTCTCTCTATATCCTGCTCTCTCCTGCATGTCTCTCTATATCCTGCTCTCTATCCTGCATGTCTCTCTATATCTCGCTCTCTCTCCTGCATGTCTCTCTATATCCTGCTCTCTATCCTGCATGTCTCTCTATATCCTGCTCTCTCCTGCATGTCTCTCTATATCCTGCCCTCTCCTGCATGTCTCTCTATATCCTGCTCTCTCTCCTGCATGTCTCTCTATATCCTGCTCTCTCCTGCATGTCTCTCTATATCCTGCGCTCTCTCCTGCATGTCTCTCTATATCCTGCTTTCTCTCCAGCATGTCTGTCAATATCCTACTCTCTTCTGCATGTCTCTCTATATCCTGCTCTCTATCCTGCATGTTTTTCTATATCCTGCTCTCTCTCCTGCATGTCTCTCTATATCCTGCTCTCTCCTGCATGTCTCTCTATATCCTGCTCTCTCTCCTGCATATCTCTCTATATCCTGCTCTCTCTCCTGCATGTCTCTCTATATCCTGCTCCCTCTCCTGCATGTCTCTCTATATCCTGCTCTCTACTGCATGTCTCTCTATATCCTGCTCTCTCTCCTGCATATCTCTCTATATCCTGCTCTCTCTCCTGTATGTCTCTCTATATCCTGCTCCCTCTCCTGCATGTCTCTCTATATCCTGCTCTCACTCCTGCATGTCTCTCTCTATCCTGCTTTCTCCTGCATGTCTCTCTATATTCTGCTCTCTCCTGCATGTCTCTCTATATCCTGCTCTCTCTCCTGCATGTCTCTCTATATCCTGCTCTCTCTCCTGCATGTCTCTCTCTATCCTGCTCTCTCCTGCATGTCTCTCTATATTCTGCTCTCTCCTGCATGTCTCTCTATATCCTGCTCTCTCCTGCAAGTCTGTCTATATCCTGCTCTCTCCTGCATGTCTCTCTATATCTTGCTCTCTCTCCTGCATGTCTCTCTTTATCCTGCTCTCTCTCTCTCCTGCATGTCTCTCTATATCCTGCTCTCTATCCAGCATGTCTCTCTATATCCTGCTCTCTCTCTCCTGCATGTCTCTCTATGTCCTGCTCTCTCCTGCATGTCTCTCTATATCCTGCTCTCTATCCTGCATGTCTCTCTATATCTCGCTCTCTCTCCTGCATGTCTCTCTATATCCCGCTCTCTATCCTGCATGTCTCTCTATATCCTGCTCTCTCCTGCATGTCTCTCTATATCCTGCCCTCTCCTGCATGTCTCTCTATATCCTGCTCTCTCTCCTGCATGTCTCTTTATATCCTGCTCTCTCTCCTGCATGTCTCTCTATATCCTGCTCTCCCTCCTGCATGTCTCTCTATATCCTGCTCTCTCCTGCATGTCTCTCTATATCCTGCTCTCTCTCCTGCATGTCTCTCTATATCCTGCTCTCTCCTGCATGTCTCTCTATATCCTGCTCTCTCTCCTGCATGTCTCTCTATATCCTGCTCTCTCCTGCATTTCTCTCTATATTCTGCTCTCTCCTGCATGTCTCTCTATATCCTGCTCTCTCCTGCATGTCTCTCTATATCCTGCTCTCTCTCCTGCATGTCTCTCTATATCCTGCTCTCTCCTGCATGTCTCTCTATATCCTGCTCTCTCTCCTGCATGTCTCTCTATATCCTGCTCTCTCTCCTGCATGTCACTCTATATCCTGCTCTCTCTCCTGCATGTCTCTCTATATCATGCTCTCTCTCCTGCATGTCCCTCTCTATCCTGCTCTCTCTACTGCATGTCTCTCTATATCCTGCTCTCTCTCCTGCATGTCTCTCTATATCCTGCTCTCTCCTGCATGTCTCTCTATATCCTGCTCTCTCTCCTGCATGTCTCTCTATATCCTGCTCTCTCTCCTGCATGTCACTCTATATCCTGCTCTCTCTCCTGCATGTCTCTCTATATCATGCTCTCTCTCCTGCATGTCTCTCTATATCCTGCTCTCTCCTGCATGTCTCTCTATATCCTGCTCTCTCTCCTGCATGTCTCTTTATATCCTGCTCTCTCTCCTGCATGTCTCTCTATATCCTGCTCTCCCTCCTGCATGTCTCTCTATATCCTGCTCTCTCCTGCATGTCTCTCTATATCCTGCTCTCTCTCCTGCATGTCTCTCTATATCCTGCTCTCTCCTGCATGTCTCTCTATATCCTGCTCTCTCTCCTGCATGTCTCTCTATATCCTGCTCTCTCCTGCATGTCTCTCTATATCCTGCTCTCTCTCCTGCATGTCTCTCTATATCCTGCTCTCTCTCCTGCATGTCACTCTATATCCTGCTCTCTCTCCTGCATGTCTCTCTATATCATGCTCTCTCTCCTGCATGTCCCTCTCTATCCTGCTCTCTCTACTGCATGTCTCTCTATATCCTGCTCTCTCTCCTGCATGTCTCTCTATATCCTGCTCTCTCCTGCATGTCTCTCTATATCCTGCTCTCTCTCCTGCATGTCTCTCTATATCCTGCTCTCTCTCCTGCATGTCACTCTATATCCTGCTCTCTCTCCTGCATGTCTCTCTATATCATGCTCTCTCTCCTGCATGTCTCTCTATATCCTGCTCTCTCCTGCATGTCTCTCTATATCCTGCTCTCTCTCCTGCATGTCTCTCTATATCCTGCTCTCTCTCCTGCATGTAACTCTATATCCTGCTCTCTCTCCTGCATGTCTCTCTATATCATGCTCTCTCTCCTGCATGTCTCTCTTTATCCTGCTCTCTCTCCTGCATGTCTCTCTATATCCTGCTCTCTCTCCTGCATGTCTCTCTATATCCTGCCCTCTCTCCTGCATGTCTCTCTATATCCTGCTCTCTCTCCTGCATGTCTCTCTATATCCTGTTCGCTCTCTCGTGCATGTCTCTCTATATCCTGCTCTCTCTCCTGCATGTCTCTCTATATCCTGCTCTCTCTCCTGCATGTCTCTCTATATCCTGCTCTCTCTCCCGCATGTCTCTCTATATCCTGCTCTCTCTCCCGCATGTCTCTCTATATCCTGCTCTCTATCCTGCATGTCTCTATATCCTGCTCTCTCCTGCATGTCTCTCTATATCCTGCTCTCTCTCCTGCATGTCTCTCTATATCCTGCTCTCTCTCCTGCATGTCTCTCTATATCTTGCTCTCTCCTGCATGTCTCTCTATATCCTGCTCTCTCTCTCCTGCATGTCTCTCTATATCCTGCTCTCTCCTGCATGTCTCTCTCTATCCTGCTCTCTCTCCTGCATGTCTCTCTATATCCTGCTCTCTCTCCTGCATGTCTCTCTATATCTTGCTCTCTCCTGCATGTCTCTCTATATCCTGCTCTCTCTCTCCTGCATGTCTCTCTATATCCTGCTCTCTCCTGCATGTCTCTCTCTATCCTGCTCTCTCCTGCATGTCTTTCTATATCTTGCTCTCTCTCCTGCATGTCTCTCTATATCCTGCTCTCACTCCTGCATGTCTCTCTCTATGCTGCTCTCTCCTGCATGTCTCTCTATATTCTGCTCTCTCCTGCATGTCTTTCTATATCCTGCTCTCTCTCCTGCATGTCTCTCTCTATCCTGCTCTCTCTCCTGCATGTCTCTCTATATCCTGCTCTCTCTCCTGCATGTCTCTCTATATCCTGCTCTCTCCTACAAGTCTCTCTATATCCTGCTCTCTCTCCTGCATGTCACTCTATATCCTGCTCTCTCTCCTGCATGTCTCTCTATATCATGCTCTCTCTCCTGCATGTCCCTCTCTATCCTGCTCTCTCTACTGCATGTCTCTCTATATCCTGCTCTCTCTCCTGCATGTCTCTCTATATCCTGCTCTCTCCTGCATGTCTCTCTATATCCTGCTCTCTCTCCTGCATGTCTCTCTATATCCTGCTCTCTCTCCTGCATGTCACTCTATATCCTGCTCTCTCTCCTGCATGTCTCTCTATATCATGCTCTCTCTCCTGCATGTCTCTCTATATCCTGCTCTCTCCTGCATGTCTCTCTATATCCTGCTCTCTCTCCTGCATGTCTCTCTATATCCTGCTCTCTCTCCTGCATGTCACTCTAAATCCTGCTCTCTCTCCTGCATGTCTCTCTATATCATGCTCTCTCTCCTGCATGTCTCTCTTTATCCTGCTCTCTCTCCTGCATGTCTCTCTATATCCTGCTCTCTCTCCTGCATGTCTCTCTATATCCTGCCCTCTCTCCTGCATGTCTCTCTATATCCTGCTCTCTCTCCTGCATGTCTCTCTATATCCTGTTCGCTCTCTCGTGCATGTCTCTCTATATCCTGCTCTCTCTCCTGCATGTCTCTCTATATCCTGCTCTCTCTCCTGCATGTCTCTCTATATCCTGCTCTCTCTCCCGCATGTCTCTCTATATCCTGCTCTCTCTCCCGCATGTCTCTCTATATCCTGCTCTCTATCCTGCATGTCTCTATATCCTGCTCTCTCCTGCATGTCTCTCTATATCCTGCTCTCTCTCCTGCATGTCTCTCTATATCCTGCTCTCTCTCCTGCATGTCTCTCTATATCTTGCTCTCTCCTGCATGTCTCTCTATATCCTGCTCTCTCTCTCCTGCATGTCTCTCTATATCCTGCTCTCTCCTGCATGTCTCTCTCTATCCTGCTCTCTCTCCTGCATGTCTCTCTATATCCTGCTCTCTCTCCTGCATGTCTCTCTATATCTTGCTCTCTCCTGCATGTCTCTCTATATCCTGCTCTCTCTCTCCTGCATGTCTCTCTATATCCTGCTCTCTCCTGCATGTCTCTCTCTATCCTGCTCTCTCCTGCATGTCTTTCTATATCTTGCTCTCTCTCCTGCATGTCTCTCTATATCCTGCTCTCACTCCTGCATGTCTCTCTCTATGCTGCTCTCTCCTGCATGTCTCTCTATATTCTGCTCTCTCCTGCATGTCTTTCTATATCCTGCTCTCTCTCCTGCATGTCTCTCTCTATCCTGCTCTCTCTCCTGCATGTCTCTCTATATCCTGCTCTCTCTCCTGCATGTCTCTCTATATCCTGCTCTCTCCTACAAGTCTCTCTATATCCTGCTCTCTCCTGCATGTCTCTCTATATCCTGCTCTCTCTCCTGCATGTCTCTCTATATCCTGCTCTCTCTCCCGCATGTCTCTCTATATCCTGCTCTCTCTCCCGCATGTCTCTCTATATCCTGCTCTCTATCCTGCATGTCTCTATATCCTGCTCTCTCCTGCATGTCTCTCTATATCCTGCTCTCTCTCCTGCATGTCTCTCTATATCCTGCTCTCTCTCCTGCATGTCTCTCTATATCTTGCTCTCTCCTGCATGTCTCTCTATATCCTGCTCTCTCTCTCCTGCATGTCTCTCTATATCCTGCTCTCTCCTGCATGTCTCTCTCTATCCTGCTCTCTCTCCTGCATGTCTCTCTATATCCTGCTCTCTCTCCTGCATGTCTCTCTATATCTTGCTCTCTCCTGCATGTCTCTCTATATCCTGCTCTCTCTCTCCTGCATGTCTCTCTATATCCTGCTCTCTCCTGCATGTCTCTCTCTATCCTGCTCTCTCCTGCATGTCTTTCTATATCTTGCTCTCTCTCCTGCATGTCTCTCTATATCCTGCTCTCACTCCTGCATGTCTCTCTCTATGCTGCTCTCTCCTGCATGTCTCTCTATATTCTGCTCTCTCCTGCATGTCTTTCTATATCCTGCTCTCTCTCCTGCATGTCTCTCTCTATCCTGCTCTCTCTCCTGCATGTCTCTCTATATCCTGCTCTCTCTCCTGCATGTCTCTCTATATCCTGCTCTCTCCTACAAGTCTCTCTATATCCTGCTCTCTCCTGCATGTCTCTCTATATCTTGCTCTCTCTCCTGCATGTCTCTCTTTATCCTGCTCTCTCTCCTGCATGTCTTTCTATATCTTGCTCTCTCTCCTGCATGTCTCTCTTTATCCTGCTCTCTCTCCTGCATGTCTCTCGATATCCTGCTCTCTCCTGCATGTCTCTCTATATCCTGCTCTCTCTTGCATGTCTCTCTATATCCTGCTCTCTATCCAGCATGTCTCTCTATATCCTGCTCTCTCTCTCCTGCATGTCTCTCTATATCCTGCTCTCTCCTGCATGTCTCTCTAGATCCTGCTCTCTATCCTGCATGTCTCTCTATATCCTGCTCCCTCCTGCATGTCTCTCTATATCTCGCTCTCTCTCCTGCATGTCTCTCTATATCCTGCTCTCTCTCCTGCATGTCTCTGTATATCCTGCTCCCTCCTGCATGTCTCTCTATATCCTGCTCTCTCTCCTGCATGTCTCTCTATATCCTGCTCTCTCCTGCATGTCTCTTTATATCCTGCTCTCTCCTGCATGTCTCTGTATATCCTGCTCCCTCCTGCATGTCTCTCTATATCCTGCTCTCTCTCCTGCATGTCTCTCTATATCCTGCTCTCTCCTGCATGTCTCTTTATATCCTGCTCTCTCCTGCATGTCACTCTATATCCTGCTCTCTCTCCTGCATGTCTCTCTATATCCTGCTCTCTCTCCTGCATGTCACTCTATATCCTGCTCTCTCTCCTGCATGTCTCTCTATATCCTGCTCTCTCCTGCATGTCTCTCTATATCCTGCTCTCTCTCCTGCATGTCTCTCTATATCCTGCTCTCTCCTGCATGTCTCTCTATATCCTGCTCTCTCTCCTGCATGTCTCTCTATATCTTGCTCTCTCTCCTGCATGTCACTCTATATCCTGCTCTCTCTCCTGCATGTCTCTCTATATCATGCTCTCTCTCCTGCATGTCCCTCTCTATCCTGCTCTCTCTACTGCATGTCTCTCTATATCCTGCTCTCTCTCCTGCATGTCTCTCTATATCCTGCTCTCTCCTGCATGTCTCTCTATATCCTGCTCTCTCTCCTGCATGTCTCTCTATATCCTGCTCTCTCTCCTGCATGTCACTCTATATCCTGCTCTCTCTCCTGCATGTCTCTCTATATCATGCTCTCTCTCCTGCATGTCTCTCTATATCCTGCTCTCTCCTGCATGTCTCTCTATATCCTGCTCTCTCTCCTGCATGTCTCTCTATATCCTGCTCTCTCTCCTGCATGTCACTCTATGTCCTGCTCTCTCTCCTGCATGTCTCTCTATATCATGCTCTCTCTCCTGCATGTCTCTCTTTATCCTGCTCTCTCTCCTGCATGTCTCTCTATATCCTGCTCTCTCTCCTGCATGTCTCTCTATATCCTGCCCTCTCTCCTGCATGTCTCTCTATATGCTGCTCTCTCTCCTGCATGTCTCTCTATATCCTGTTCGCTCTCTCCTGCATGTCTCTCTATATCCTGCTCTCTCTCCTGCATGTCTCTCTATATCCTGCTCTCTCTCCTGCATGTCTCTCTATATCCTGCTCTCTCTCCCGCATGTCTCTCTATATCCTGCTCTCTCTCCCGCATGTCTCTCTATATCCTGCTCTCTATCCTGCATGTCTCTATATCCTGCTCTCTCCTGCATGTCTCTCTATATCCTGCTCTCTCTCCTGCATGTCTCTCTATATCCTGCTCTCTCTCCTGCATGTCTCTCTATATCTTGCTCTCTCCTGCATGTCTCTCTATATCCTGCTCTCTCTCTCCTGCATGTCTCTCTATATCCTGCTCTCTCCTGCATGTCTCTCTCTATCCTGCTCTCTCCTGCATGTCTTTCTATATCTTGCTCTCTCTCCTGCATGTCTCTCTATATCCTGCTCTCACTCCTGCATGTCTCTCTCTATGCTGCTCTCTCCTGCATGTCTCTCTATATTCTGCTCTCTCCTGCATGTCTTTCTATATCCTGCTCTCTCTCCTGCATGTCTCTCTCTATCCTGCTCTCTCTCCTGCATGTCTCTCTATATCCTGCTCTCTCTCCTGCATGTCTCTCTCTATCCTGCTCTCTCCTACAAGTCTCTCTATATCCTGCTCTCTCCTGCATGTCTCTCTATATCTTGCTCTCTCTCCTGCATGTCTCTCTTTATCCTGCTCTCTCTCCTGCATGTCTTTCTATATCTTGCTCTCTCTCCTGCATGTCTCTCTTTATCCTGCTCTCTCTCCTGCATGTCTCTCGATATCCTGCTCTCTCCTGCATGTCTCTCTATATCCTGCTCTCTCTTGCATGTCTCTCTATATCCTGCTCTCTATCCAGCATGTCTCTCTATATCCTGCTCTCTCTCTCCTGCATGTCTCTCTATATCCTGCTCTCTCCTGCATGTCTCTCTAGATCCTGCTCTCTATCCTGCATGTCTCTCTATATCCTGCTCCCTCCTGCATGTCTCTCTATATCTCGCTCTCTCTCCTGCATGTCTCTCTATATCCTGCTCTCTCTCCTGCATGTCTCTGTATATCCTGCTCCCTCCTGCATGTCTCTCTATATCCTGCTCTCTCTCCTGCATGTCTCTCTATATCCTGCTCTCTCCTGCATGTCTCTTTATATCCTGCTCTCTCCTGCATGTCTCTCTATATCTTGCTTTCTCTCCTGCATGTCTCTCTATATCCTGCTCTCTCCTGCATGTCTCTCTATATTCTGCTCTCTGCTGCATGTCTCTCTATATCCTGCTCTCTCCTGCATGTCTCTCTATATCCTGCTCTCTCTCTCCTGCATGTCTCTCTATATCCTGCTCTCTATCCTGCATGTCTCTCTATATCCTGCTCCCTCCTGCATGTCTCTCTATATCCTGCTTTCTCTCCTGCATGTCTCTCTATATCCTGCTCTCTCTCCTGCATGTCTCTCTATATCCTGCTCTCTCCTGCATGTCTCTCTATATCCTGCGCTCTCTCCTGCATGTCTCTCTATATCCTGCGCTCTCTCCTGCATGTCTCTCTATATCCTGCTTTCTCTCCAGCATGTCTGTCAATATCCTGCTCTCTTTTGCATGTCTCTCTATATCCTGCTCTCTATCCTGCATGTTTTTCTATATCCTGCTCTCTCTCCTGCATGTCTCTCTATATCCTGCTCTCTCCTGCATGTCTCTCTATATCCTGCTCTCTCTTTTGCATATCTCTCTATATCCTGCTCTCTCTCCTGCATGTCTATCTATATCCTGCTCCCTCTCCTGCATGTCTCTCTATATCCTGCTCTCTCCTGCATGTCTCTCTATATCCTGCTCTCTCTCCTGCATATCTCTCTATATCCTGCTCTCTCTCCTGCATGTCTCTCTATATCCTGCTCCCTCTCCTGCATGTCTCTCTATATCCTGCTCTCACTCCTGCATGTCTCTCTCTATCCTGCTCTCTCCTCCATGTTTCTCTATATTCTGCTCTCTCCTGCATGTCTCTCTATATCCTGCTCTCTCTCCTGCATGTCTCTCTATATCCTGCTCTCTCTCCTGCATGTCTCTCTTTATCCTGCTCTCTCCTGCATGTCTCTCTATATTCTGCTCTCTCCTGCATGTCTCTCTATATCCTGCTCTCTCCTGCAAGTCTCTCTATATCCTGCTCTCTCCTGCATGTCTCTTTATATCTTGCTCTCTCTCCTGCATGTCTCTCTTTATCCTGCTCTCTCTCTCCTGCATGTCTCTCTATATCCTGCTCTCTATCCAGCATGTCTCTCTATATCCTGCTCTCTCTCTCCTGCATGTCTCTCTATATCCTGCTCTCTCCTGCATGTCTCTCTATATCCTGCTCTCTATCCTGCATGTCTCTCTATATCTCGCTCTCTCTCCTGCATGTCTCTCTATATCCTGCTCTCTATCCTGCATGTCTCTCTATATCCTGCTCTCTCCTGCATGTCTCTCTATATCCTGCCCTCTCCTGCATGTCTCTCTATATCCTGCTCTCTCTCCTGCATGTCTCTCTATATCCTGCTCTCTCCTGCATGTCTCTCTATATCCTGCGCTCTCTCCTCCATGTCTCTCTATATCCTGCTTTCTCTCCAGCATGTCTGTCAATATCCTACTCTCTCCTGCATGTCTCTCTATATCCTGCTCTCTATCCTGCATGTTTTTCTATATCCTGCTCTCTCTCCTGCATGTCTCTCTATATCCTGCTCTCTCCTGCATGTCTCTCTATATCCTGCTCTCTCTCCTGCATATCTCTCTATATCCTGCTCTCTCTCCTGCATGTCTCTCTATATCCTGCTCCCTCTCCTGCATGTCTCTCTATATCCTGCTCTCTACTGCATGTCTCTCTATATCCTGCTCTCTCTCCTGCATATCTCTCTATATCCTGCTCTCTCTCCTGTATGTCTCTCTATATCCTGCTCCCTCTCCTGCATGTCTCTCTATATCCTGCTCTCACTCCTGCATGTCTCTCTCTATCCTGCTCTCTCCTGCATGTCTCTCTATATTCTGCTCTCTCCTGCATGTCTCTCTATATCCTGCTCTCTCTCCTGCATGTCTCTCTATATCCTGCTCTCTCTCCTGCATGTCTCTCTCTATCCTGCTCTCTCCTGCATGTCTCTCTATATTCTGCTCTCTCCTGCATGTCTCTCTATATCCTGCTCTCTCCTGCAAGTCTCTCTATATCCTGCTCTCTCCTGCATGTCTCTCTATATCTTGCTCTCTCTCCTGCATGTCTCTCTTTATCCTGCTCTCTCTCTCCTGCATGTCTCTCTATATCCTGCTCTCTATCCAGCATGTCTCTCTATATCCTGCTCTCTCTCTCCTGCATGTCTCTCTATATCCTGCTCTCTCCTGCATGTCTCTCTATATCCTGCTCTCTATCCTGCATGTCTCTCTATATCTCGCTCTCTCTCCTGCATGTCTCTCTATATCCTGCTCTCTATCCTGCATGTCTCTCTATATCCTGCTCTCTCCTGCATGTCTCTCTATATCCTGCCCTCTCCTGCATGTCTCTCTATATCCTGCTCTCTCTCCTGCATGTCTCTTTATATCCTGCTCTCTCTCCTGCATGTCTCTCTATATCCTGCTCTCCCTCCTGCATGTCTCTCTATATCCTGCTCTCTCCTGCATGTCTCTCTATATCCTGCTCTCTCTCCTGCATGTCTCTCTATATCCTGCTCTCTCCTGCATGTCTCTCTATATCCTGCTCTCTCTCCTGCATGTCTCTCTATATCCTGCTCTCTCCTGCATTTCTCTCTATATTCTGCTCTCTCCTGCATGTCTCTCTATATCCTGCTCTCTCCTGCATGTCTCTCTATATCCTGCTCTCTCTCCTGCATGTCTCTCTATATCCTGCTCTTTCCTGCATGTCTCTCTATATCCTGCTCTCTCTCCTGCATGTCTCTCTATATCCTGCTCTCTCTCCTGCATGTCACTCTATATCCTGCTCTCTCTCCTGCATGTCTCTCTATATCATGCTCTCTCTCCTGCATGTCCCTCTCTATCCTGCTCTCTCTACTGCATGTCTCTCTATATCCTGCTCTCTCTCCTGCATGTCTCTCTATATCCTGCTCTCTCCTGCATGTCTCTCTATATCCTGCTCTCTCTCCTGCATGTCTCTCTATATCCTGCTCTCTCTCCTGCATGTCACTCTATATCCTGCTCTCTCTCCTGCATGTCTCTCTATATCATGCTCTCTCTCCTGCATGTCTCTCTATATCCTGCTCTCTCCTGCATGTCTCTCTATATCCTGCTCTCTCTCCTGCATGTCTCTCTATATCCTGCTCTCTCTCCTGCATGTCACTCTATATCCTGCTCTCTCTCCTGCATGTCTCTCTATATCATGCTCTCTCTCCTGCATGTCTCTCTTTATCCTGCTCTCTCTCCTGCATGTCTCTCTATATCCTGCTCTCTCTCCTGCATGTCTCTCTATATCCTGCCCTCTCTCCTGCATGTCTCTCTATATCCTGCTCTCTCTCCTGCATGTCTCTCTATATCCTGTTCGCTCTCTCCTGCATGTCTCTCTATATCCTGCTCTCTCTCCTGCATGTCTCTCTATATCCTGCTCTCTCTCCTGCATGTCTCTCTATATCCTGCTCTCTCTCCCGCATGTCTCTCTATATCCTGCTCTCTCTCCCGCATGTCTCTCTATATCCTGCTCTCTATCCTGCATGTCTCTCTATATCCTCCTCTCTCCTGCATGTCTCTCTACATCCTGCTCTCTCCTGCATGTCTCTCTATATCCTGCTCTCTCCTGCATGTCTCTCTATATCCTGCTCTCTCCTGCTAGTGTCTCTATATCCTGCTCTCTCCTGCTAGTCTCTCTATATCCTGCTCTCTCCTGCATGTCTCTCTATATCCTGCTCTCTCCTGCATGTTTCTTTATATCCTGCTCTCTCCTGCATGTCTCTCTATATCTTGCTCTCTCCTGCATGTCTCTCTATATCCTGCTCTCTCTCCTGCGTCTCTCTATATCCTGCTCTCTCCTGCATGTCTCTCTATATCCTGCTCTCTCTCCTGCATGTCTCTCTATATCCTGCTCTCTATCCTGCATGTCTCTCTATATCCTGCTCTCTCTCCTGCATGTCACTCTATATCCTGCTCCTTCTCCTGCATGTCTCTCTATATCCTGCTCTCTCCTGCATGTCTCTCTATATCCTGCTCTCTCTCCTGCATGTCTCTCTATATCCTGCTCCTTCTCCTGCATGTCTCTCTATATCCTGCTCTCTCCTGCATGTCTCTCTATATCCTGCTCTCTCCTGCATGTCTCTCTATATCCTGCTCTCTCTCCTGCATGTCTCTCTATATCTTGCTCTCTCCTGCATGTCTCTCTATATCCTACTCTCTCTCTCCTGCATGTCTCTCTATATCCTGCTCTCTCCTGCATGTCTCTCTATATCCTGCTCTCTCCTGCATGTCTCTCTATATCCTGCATGTCTCTCTATATCCTGCTCTCTATCCTGCATGTCTCTATATCCTGCTCTCTCCTGCATGTCTCTCTATATCCTGCTCTCTCTCCTGCATGTCTCTCTATATCCTGCTCTCTCTCCTGCATGTCTCTCTATATCTTGCTCTCTCCTGCATGTCTCTCTATATCCTGCTCTCTCTCTCCTGCATGTCTCTCTATATCCTGCTCTCTCCTGCATGTCTCTCTCTATCCTGCTCTCTCCTGCATGTCTTTCTATATCTTGCTCTCTCTCCTGCATGTCTCTCTATATCCTGCTCTCACTCCTGCATGTCTCTCTCTATCCTGCTCTCTCCTGCATGTCTCTCTATATTCTGCTCTCTCCTGCATGTCTTTCTATATCCTGCTCTCTCTCCTGCATGTCTCTCTCTATCCTGCTCTCTCTCCTGCATGTCTCTCTATATCCTGCTCTCTCTCCTGCATGTCTCTCTATATCCTGCTCTCTCCTACAAGTCTCTCTATATCCTGCTCTCTCCTGCATGTCTCTCTATATCTTGCTCTCTCTCCTGCATGTCTCTCTTTATCCTGCTCTCTCTCCTGCATGTCTTTCTATATCTTCCTCTCTCTCCTGCATGTCTCTCTTTATCCTGCTCTCTCTCCTGCATGTCTCTCGATATCCTGCTCTCTCCTGCATGTCTCTCTATATCCTGCTCTCTCTTGCATGTCTCTCTATATCCTGCTCTCTCTCTCCTGCATGTCTCTCTATATCCTGCTCTCTCCTGCATGTCTCTCTATATCCTGCTCTCTATCCTGCATGTCTCTCTATATCCTGCTCCCTCCTGCATGTCTCTCTATATCTCGCTCTCTCTCCTGCTTGTCTCTCTATATCCTGCTCTCTCTCCTGCATGTCTCTGTATATCCTGCTCCCTCCTGCATGTCTCTCTATATCCTGCTCTCTCTCCTGCATGTCTCTCTATATCCTGCTCTCTCCTGCATGTCTCTTTATATCCTGCTCTCTCCTGCATGTCTCTCTATATCTTGCTCTCTCTCCTGCATGTCTCTCTATATCCTGCTCTCTCCTGCATGTCTCTCTATATTCTGCTCTCTGCTGCATGTCTCTCTATATCCTGCTCTCTCCTGCATGTCTCTCTATATCCTGCTCTCTCTCTCCTGCATGTCTCTCTATATCCTGCTCTCTATCCTGCATGTCTCTCTATATCCTGCTCCCTCCTGCATGTCTCTCTATATCCTGCTTTCTCTCCTGCATGTCTCTCTATATCCTGCTCTCTCTCCTGCATGTCTCTCTATATCCTGCTCTCTCCTGCATGTCTCTCTATATCCTGCGCTCTCTCCTGCATGTCTCTCTATATCCTGCGCTCTCTCCTGCATGTCTCTCTATATCCTGCTTTCTCTCCAGCATGTCTGTCAATATCCTGCTCTCTTCTGCATGTCTCTCTATATCCTGCTCTCTATCCTGCATGTTTTTCTATATCCTGCTCTCTCTCCTGCATGTCTCTCTATATCCTGCTCTCTCCTGCATGTCTCTCTATATCCTGCTCTCTCTCCTGCATATCTCTCTATATCCTGCTCTCTCTCCTGCATGTCTATCTATATCCTGCTCCCTCTCCTGCATGTCTCTCTATATCCTGCTCTCTCCTGCATGTCTCTCTATATCCTGCTCTCTCTCCTGCATATCTCTCTATATCCTGTTCTCTCTCCTGCATGTCTCTCTATATCCTGCTCCCTCTCCTGCATGTCTCTCTATATCCTGCTCTCACTCCTGCATGTCTCTCTCTATCCTGCTCTCTCCTGCATGTTTCTCTATATTCTGCTCTCTCCTGCATGTCTCTCTATATCCTGCTCCCTCTCCTGCATGTCTCTCTATATCCTGCTCTCACTCCTGCATGTCTCTCTCTATCCTGCTCTCTCCTGCATGTTTCTCTATATCCTGCTCTCTCCTGCATGTCTCTCTATATCCTGCTCTCTCCTGCATGTCTCTCTATATCTTGCTCTCTCCTGCATGTCTCTCTATATCCTGCTCTCTCTCCTGCATGTCTCTCTATATCCTGCTCTCTCTCCTGCATGTCTCTCTCTATCCTGCTCTCTCCTGCATGTCTCTCTATATTCTGCTCTCTCCTGCATGTCTCTCTATATCCTGCTCTCTCCTGCAAGTCTCTCTATATCCTGCTCTCTCCTGCATGTCTCTTTATATCTTGCTCTCTCTCCTGCATGTCTCTTTTTATCCTGCTCTCTCTCTCCTGCATGTCTCTCTATATCCTGCTCTCTATCCAGCATGTCTCTCTATATCCTGCTCTCTCTCTCCTGCATGTCTCTCTATATCCTGCTCTCTCCTGCATGTCTCTCTATATCCTGCTCTCTATCCTGCATGTCTCTCTATATCTCGCTCTCTCTCCTGCATGTCTCTCTATATTCTGCTCTCTATCCTGCATGTCTCTCTATATCCTGCTCTCTCCTGCATGTCTCTCTATATCCTGCCCTCTCCTGCATGTCTCTCTATATCCTGCTCTCTCTCCTGCATGTCTCTTTATATCCTGCTCTCTCTCCTGCATGTCTCTCTATATCCTGCTCTCCCTCCTGCATGTCTCTCTATATCCTGCTCTCTCCTGCATGTCTCTCTATATCCTGCTCTCTCTCCTGCATGTCTCTCTATATCCTGCTCTCTCCTGCATGTCTCTCTATATCCTGCTCTCTCTCCTGCATGTCTCTCTATATCCTGCTCTCTCCTGCATTTCTCTCTATATCCTGCTCTCTCCTGCATGTCTCTCTATATCCTGCTCTCTCCTGCATGTCTCTCTATATCCTGCTCTCTCTCCTGCATGTCTCTCTATATCCTGCTCTCTCCTGCATGTCTCTCTATATCCTGCTCTCTCTCTCCTGCATGTCTCTCTATATCCTGCTCTCTCTCCTGCATGTCACTCTATATCCTGCTCTCTCTCCTGCATGTCTCTCTATATCCTGCTCTCTCTCCTGCATGTCCCTCTTTATCCTGCTCTCTCTACTGCATGTCTCTCTATATCCTGCTCTCTCTCCTGCATGTCTCTCTATATCCTGCTCTCTCCTGCATGTCTCTCTATATCCTGCTCTCTCTCCTGCATGTCTCTCTATATCCTGCTCTCTCTCCTGCATGTCACTCTATATCCTGCTCTCTCTCCTGCATGTCTCTCTATATCATGCTCTCTCTCCTGCATGTCTCTCTATATCCTGCTCTCTCTCCTGCATGTCTCTCTATATCCTGCTCTCTCTCCTGCATGTCACTCTATATCCTGCTCTCTCTCCTGCATGTCTCTCTATATCATGCTCTCTCTCCTGCATGTCTCTCTTTATCCTGCTCTCTCTCCTGCATGTCTCTCTATATCCTGCTCTCTCTCCTGCATGTCTCTCTATATCCTGCCCTCTCTCCTGCATGTCTCTCTATATCCTGCTCTCTCTCCTGCATGTCTCTCTATATCCTGTTCGCTCTCTCCTGCATGTCTCTCTATATCCTGCTCTCTCTCCTGCATGTCTCTCTATATCCTGCTCTCTCTCCTGCATGTCTCTCTATATCCTGCTCTCTCTCCCGCATGTCTCTCTATATCCTGCTCTCTCTCACGCATGTCTCTCTATATCCTGCTCTCTATCCTGCATGTCTCTCTATATCCTCCTCTCTCCTGCATGTCTCTCTACATCCTGCTCTCTCCTGCATGTCTCTCTAAATCCTGCTCTCTCCTGCATGTCTCTCTATATCCTGCTCTCTCCTGCTAGTGTCTCTATATCCTGCTCTCTCCTGCATGTCTCTCTATATCCTGCTCTCTCCTGCATGTCTCTTTATATCCTGCTCTCTCCTGCATGTCTCTCTATATCTTGCTCTCTCCTGCATGTCTCTCTATATCCTGCTCTCTCTCCTGCGTCTCTCTATATCCTGCTCTTTCCTGCATGTCTCTCTATATCCTGCTCTCTCTCCTGCATGTCTCTCTATATCCTGCTCTCTATCCTGCATGTCTCTCTATATCCTGCTCTCTCTCCTGCATGTCTCTCTATATCCTGCTCCTTCTCCTGCATGTCTCTCTATATCCTGCTCTCTCCTGCATGTCTCTCTATATCCTGCTCTCTCTCCTGCATGTCTCTCTATATCCTGCTCCTTCTCCTGCATGTCTCTCTATATCCTGCTCTCTCCTGCATGTCTCTCTATATCCTGCTCTCTCCTGCATGTCTCTCTATATCCTGCTCTCTCTCCTGCATGTCTCTCTATATCCTGCTCTCTCTCCTGCATGTCTCTCTATATCTTGCTCTCTCCTGCATGTCTCTCTATATCCTGCTCTCTCTCTCCTACATGTCTCTCTATATCCTGCTCTCTCCTGCATGTCTCTCTATATCCTGCTCTCTCCTGCATGTCTCTCTATATCCTGCATGTCTCTCTATATCCTGCTCTCTATCCTGCATGTCTCTATATCCTGCTCTCTCCTGCATGTCTCTCTATATCCTGCTCTCTCTCCTGCATGTCTCTCTATATCCTGCTCTCTCTCCTGCATGTCTCTCTATATCTTGCTCTCTCCTGCATGTCTCTCTATATCCTGCTCTCTCTCTCCTGCATGTCTCTCTATATCCTGCTCTCTCCTGCATGTCTCTCTCTATCTTGCTCTCTCCTGCATGTCTCTCTATATTCTGCTCTCTCCTGCATGTCTCTCTATATCCTGCTCTCTCCTGCAAGTCTCTCTATATCCTGCTCTCTCCTGCATGTCTCTCTATATCTTGCTCTCTCTCCTGCATGTCTCTCTTTATCCTGCTCTCTCTCTCCTGCATGTCTCTCTATATCCTGCTCTCTATCCAGCATGTCTCTCTATATCCTGCTCTCTCTCTCCTGCATGTCTCTCTATATCCTGCTCTCTCCTGCATGTCTCTCTATATCCTGCTCTCTATCCTGCATGTCTCTCTTTATCTCGCTCTCTCTCCTGCATGTCTCTCTATATCCTGCTCTCTATCCTGCATGTCTCTCTATATCCTGCTCTCTCCTGCATGTCTCTCTATATCCTGCAATCTCCTGCATGTCTCTCTATATCCTGCTCTCTCTCCTGCATGTCTCTTTATATCCTGCTCTCTCTCCTGCATGTCTCTCTATATCCTGCTCTCCCTCCTGCATGTCTCTCTATATCCTGCTCTCTCCTGCATGTCTCTCTATATCCTGCTCTCTCTCCTGCATGTCTCTCTATATCCTGCTCTCTCCTGCATGTCTCTCTATATCCTGCTCTCTCTCCTGCATGTCTCTCTATATCCTGCTCTCTCCTGCATTTCTCTCTATATCCTGCTCTCTCCTGCATGTCTCTCTATATCCCGCTCTCTCCTGCATGTCTCTCTATATCCCGCTCTCTCTCCTGCATGTCTCTCTATATCCTGCTCTCTCCTGCATGTCTCTCTATATCCTGCTCTCTCTCCTGCATGTCTCTCTATATCCTGCTCTCTCCCCTGCATGTCACTCTATATCCTGCTCTCTCTCCTGCATGTCTCTCTATATCATGCTCTCTCTCCTGCATGTCCCTCTTTATCCTGCTCTCTCTACTGCATGTCTCTCTATATCCTGCTCTCTCTCCTGCATGTCTCTCTATATCCTGCTCTCTCCTGCATGTCTCTCTATATCCTGCTCTCTCTCCTGCATGTCTCTCTATATCCTGCTCTCTCTCCTGCATGTCACTCTATATCCTGCTCTCTCTCCTGCATGTCTCTCTATATCATGCTCTCTCTCCTGCATGTCTCTCTATATCCTGCTCTCTCCTGCATGTCTCTCTATATCCTGCTCTCTCTCCTGCATGTCTCTCTATATCCTGCTCTCTCTCCTGCATGTCACTCTATATCCTGCTCTCTCTCCTGCATGTCTCTCTATATCATGCTCTCTCTCCTGCATGTCTCTCTTTATCCTGCTCTCTCTCCTGCATGTCTCTCTATATCCTGCTCTCTCTCCTGCATGTCTCTCTATATCCTGCCCTCTCTCCTGCATGTCTCTCTATATCCTGCTCTCTCTCCTGCATGTCTCTCTATATCCTGCTCTCTCTCTCCTGCATGTCTCTCTATATCCTGCTCTCTCTCCTGCATGTCTCTCTATATCCTGCTCTCTGTCCTGCATGTCTCTCTATATCCTGCTCTCTCTCCCGCATGTCTCTCTATATCCTGCTCTCTCTCCCGCATGTCTCTCTATATCCTGCTCTCTATCCTGCATGTCTCTCTATATCCTCCTCTCTCCTGCATGTCTCTCTATATCATGCTCTCTCCTGCATGTCTCTCTATATCCTGCTCTCTACTGAATGTCTCTCTATATCCTGCTCTCTCCTGCTAGTGTCTCTATATCCTGCTCTCTCCTGCTAGTCTCTCTATATCCTGCTCTCTCCTGCATGTCTCTCTATATCCTGCTCTCTCCTGCATGTCTCTTTATATCCTGCTCTCTCCTGCATGTCTCTCTATATCTTGCTCTCTCCTGCATGTCTCTCTATATCCTGCTCTCTCTCCTGCGTCTCTCTATATCCTGCTCTCTCCTGCATGTCTCTCTATATCCTGCTCTCTCTCCTGCATGTCTCTCTATATCCTGCTCTCTATCCTGCATGTCTCTCTATATCCTGCTCTCTCTCCTGCATGTCTCTCTATATCCTGCTCCTTCTCCTGCATGTCTCTCTATATCCTGCTCTCTCCTGCATGTCTCTCTATATCCTGCTCTCTCTCCTGCATGTCTCTCTATATCCTGCTCCTTCTCCTGCATGTCTCTCTATATCCTGCTCTCTCCTGCATGTCTCTCTATATCCTGCTCTCTCCTGCATGTCTCTCTATATCCTGCTCTCTCTCCTGCATGTCTCTCTATATCCTGCTCTCTCTCCTGCATGTCTCTCTATATCTTGCTCTCTCCTGCATGTCTCTCTATATCCTGCTCTCTCTCTCCTGCATGTCTCTCTATATCCTGCCCTCTCCTGCATGTCTCTCTATATCCTGCTCTCTCCTGCATGTCTCTCTATATCCGGCATGTCTCTCTATATCCTGCTCTCTATCCTGCATGTCTCTATATCCTGCTCTCTCCTGCATCTCTCTATATCTTGCTCTCTCTCCTGCATGTCTCTCTATATCCTGCTCTCTCCTGCATGTCTCTCTATATCCTGCTCTCTCTCTCCTGCATGTCTCTCTATATCCTGCTCTCTCTCCTGCATGTCTCTCTATATCCTGCTCTCTCTCCTGCATGTCTCTCTATATCCTGCTCTCTCCTGTATGTCTCTCTATATCCTGCTCTCTCTCCTGCATGTCTGTCTATATCCTGCTCTCTCCTGCATGTCTCTCTATATCCAGCTCTCTCTCCTGCATGTCTCTCTATATCCTGCTCTCTCCTGTATGTCTCTCTATATCATGCTCTTTCTCCTGCATGTCTCTCTATATCCTGCTCTCTCCTGCATGTCTCTCTATATCCTGCTCTCTCTCCTGCATATCTCTCTATATCCTGCTCTCTCCTGCATGTCTCTCTATATCCTGCTCTCTCTTCTGCATGTCTCTCTATATCCTGCTCTCTCCTGCTAGTCTCTCTATATCCTGCTCTCTCTCCTGCATGTCTCTCTATATCCAGCTCTCTATCCTGCATGTCTCTCTATATCATGCTCTTTCTCCTGCATGTCTCTCTATATCCTGCTCTCTCCTGCATGTCTCTCTATATCCTGCTCTCTATCCTGCATGTCTCTCTATAT